>NC_140507.1:60658654-61258654 GCF_964339955.1 Pipistrellus hanaki | reverse complement strand
ATACAAAGTCACTTTCAAACTGAAGCAATGGCCTATATACATTTTCTTTGAAAACAAGAGCAAGGGTGATTTTTACATGTAAGCATTCTGTGAAACTAATAATTACAAAATATGATTATAGTTGGGGAAGAAGGAGTGGGCTTGAAGATTAAGTCTTAATTTTTAAGAAAGTTCAAAATCAGGTACTTAGTAAAAATAAACTGTAAAGTGAGTAATTGTCTCTTATCTGTCATACACTAAAGTGTTTCTTTGGCATGAAAATAACTACACAGGAATATCTCATCTTACCTAGATTGAAAATGTGACTCAAGATTACGGATTCACTTCTTGGACGAGTCATTATTTCACCCTGATGAGAATGAAACCTGCTGATACATCACAAAAAAATATGGCAAGTTTTTAATTTTATTTTTTTAAGCAAGCAAAGCAAAAAGCAGCAGGAAGGAAATTCAGAGCTGCTGAATACAATCACGTAAGAATCTGGTTTGATGCAACTAAAAAGTAATTGAATTTGTGAATATTGGGCAAACAGCTCAATGCAAAGTAAATGATATGCTGATGTGTTGACATCTGAGCTTGTCTTATAGAAAGAAGGAAAATAATAATCTTTAAATTCGAACTAGTGGAAATCGTTTTCTGCCCTTTGTGACTTCTTGCATGGGGGTCTCCATTTCATATACGTTGGTTGAAAAGAGGTCTCAAATACATTCTAATATATTTAGCATAAACTTTTTTAAAAGGGGGTATTTGGGTATGTTAAGTAGAAGATAGAATGTCAAAGGGGAAGACTAGTTGTTTTTGAGAATTGCTATTATTTGGCCAAATTCAAACTGAAATTATATAAGGATCTCTGTGAATAAGCATATATTTGTTTTTGTCATGATGACTGCAACCTAAGTCAAGTGAGATATTTTGTAGACATAATTTGTTTTTATGTAGAAGGTGATGAAATCCTCTAGCAGCACAGCTGGGGCCCGTCTGCGTTATCCCAGCAATATTCAGTCGTTAAAAGTTACCCATTTATAAATAATGAATGCCTTTGATTCGCATCTGCGTTACCAAGGGTAATCTTTTTTCTGCGGTGCATCCTTCCACAAGCTGTACGCAATTCTCTCAACATGAAGTGAGTAGTGGCAGTTCTGGGCAGGATTTTATTTCCATGTAGTTTTGATTGGAATAGGTAGCAGGTTCACTAAAACATTGCTTCTTAGTGAGGCCCTTTACTGGAGGTATGCTACCAAGGTGTGAACACGGTGTGTACACTGGCACACGTTGGGGGATGTAGGTCCTCAGACAGATGCGTGTAGAAGGACACACCCCTGCCCATAGGGAAGGTGACCATGTTCCGGTCAAGCACACTCTTAGTTCATTGTAGGGAGACTATGCTGTGGACTCAGAGTCCTTCACTTGGGTCCAGTAAGGTGAGGAATTGTGAGGTTGGGGAAGGATGTATTTCTTATCCCAATGAAAAGAGTAGGGAAAGGATTCTGGGAGAATCCCGATCTAAAATGAGGAAGGAGGAGGGGTTCGTTAGGGACAATGCAGAGAGAAGGGCAAGTGCAGGCAGAACAGGTAGAGACAGAGAGCCTGGCTCAGCCGGGAACCTGAAAGTAGTCCCACGTGGTGGCACAAGAGACCAGTTCAGGAGGATGGATCCAGTGACAAAATCCACTGTACTGGTTGTATACTGTCATCCCAAGAACACAAATTACTTTGGGGTAGGGGGTTGTTTAATTATTATAATTTTTCCTGCTTTTAATATCCAAACTATGCATCATCTAGACCACATGTGTCAAACACAAGGCCCGCGGGCCAAATCCAGCCCGCCAGGCCTTGCAATGTGGCCCACACCGCGCTGTCATCACTGCACTCCGCTGTCAGTTTATGACATTGTCAGTTTATGACTGTTCAGTAAACCATTCGGCCCGCGATTTAGGCTGGATTTAAGATTTTGGCCCCTTCTCTGATTGAGTTCGACACCCCTAATCTAGACAGTACAGACAAAGCATTCTAGTGGGGCAAAATGCAATTACTTATGGTATATATGTTCTGTTCTGGGCAGGGAGGCTGGTGGGTGGGAAAAGGGGGGAGAGAATTTTCCTGGCAGGAAAGTAGAGTCCTGGGAGCCTTTATGCATCTCTAATCCTGTAGACTTCCTTTATCTAAACAGGCATTTGGCTGTTCCCTCTGAAACGATGCTTCATGGCCTCTCAAACTGCAGTAACTAGAACGTCGATGGTGTTGCCTTTGCTCAAGACAGGTTCCCTAGCCCTTAGAATTCCGTGTCTCGACTTCATGTGACTAATGCACTTTTTTTTTTGGTGGGATTGTGGGAGAAGAGTGCAAATACAAGTTTCCCTTGAGATCCCACACGTTCTGTTCTTCCTTTTCTTTTCCATAGCAGAGCTGCCCTGCCTGCGATTTATCAGAGGGTCTGAAAGGGAGGTTTAATTTTCGAACTACCCAAGGAGGCCCTTGGGGGGTGTCACTCACCGCACCGCTGACTTGTGGACCAGCACAAATTGAATTCCATGCATGCGTGCCTATCTGTCTTTGACAGCCGCTTGGCGTCCCAGACTCTCACTGTGCAGACGCAGAGCTGCCGCATGCCCAGCCCCCTCGCTCAGGGCCTGCTGGTGCCTCTCCTCTCCTCCTCCAGATGCTCCTTCATCCCCGGGGGGCGCTGTGTAGGGCGGGCTCCCCGCCCCTGCTGACTGCAGTCTTCTTTCGCAAATGCCAAACCTGGAGTGTATGGGGGACAGTCTCCAGATAAGCGCCACCGCTGCGCCCTGAATAATAACATATTTTAATTTGAATGTAGCCTGTGCCCAACCATATCTGAGTACTGCACCTAATCAGAAAATGCGAAGTGCGGAATTACACTGGACAGAAATGGTATGCCAACAGAATCTCCTATTGCAGGGAAGTTAGGCAAATACCTCTACTTTTATTTGTAATCCTCACCTGAAGATATGTTTTTACTGATTTTTAGAGATAAAGTAAGAAAAGAGAGAGGAAGAGAGAGAGAGACATCGATGGATTGTCTCCTGTGTGCACCCCCCACCTGAGGATGGAACCTGCAACCTCGGTGTGTGCCCTGATCAGGAAAACCCATAGCTTTTTGTTACATGGGAGGGTGTTCCAAACTACTGAGCCACCTGACCAGGGCCACAGATCCACAGATACCTTTTCTTAACAAGAGAATTGGATCACTTTTTATGAAAAGTATATCTTTGTGCCTTTTGAAGGCTATGAGATATCTGGAAGAATCTGTGACATCTGTAGCTGAAATAATAAAGGGTATTTCCTTGACGGTTAAATGTGAGCATCCCTGGATGAATGAGATGCAAAGTGAATGAGCATATTGACAGGGGGCCATCCTGAGGTGGGAAGCGTGCAGCCAAAAACAGCTGCCAGGACAATCTGTGGTGATCACTGCTGAGAAGCTGGCTTACTTGTTGATCAGTAGCTTTTCCTTTTAAAACTTCATCGTTTCCTGAGGGGCAGCTATTGAGGATGTAGAAATTGAGAAGAAAGAGTGAGTATCTCAAAGATATGTACCCAGTGAGAATTTTGTCTCAAAAGAGAGGTAGTCCCCTCTTTAATAAGTTGGCTGGGAGAGAAATGAGCAACATATAGTTACAGAAGATATATGGACAGACATATATATCATAGGAGTCAGGTAGGATACCGTCTCCTCACTAATGTATATGTATACAAAAGAGAGTACATATCCTAGAAGTAAATACATTATTTTAATTTTAATTTTTTATCTTTATTGTTGAGAGTATTACAGATGCCTCCCCCCACGCCTCCCCTTGTTCCTCACTCCCTGATTTCCACCCACTCAAGGCCTTCACCACTAATCCATTCTTAAACTCAAGAGTTGTGACTACTCACAGCTTCTCCAAGTGAGATCTCTATAAAGAAATTATATACCATGTCCATATAAAAGCCGCTCCTTCAGTCTGATTTTTGCCTGCGTTCATTAAACTGTAAGCTATGACAGTTCTCGCCAGAGACGTGTATTAGGAATTTAAGAAAGAACTCGGGAGGCCTGTTTGACTTTTACATGACAGTTCATTTTACTCTTCGGATTTTCCTTTGGTGGTAAATTTTGCTCCTGCTGACAGCAAGAATAATTGCTGCACACAAAATTTAACTCTATATTCTTGCACAGTTTTTACAGTGCAAGCAGTCCTGGATTATGAAGTTTTTCAGACCAAATCCTGCTCTGGGCAGGAAAAGCAAATTGTAATCTGATGCCCAACCCTACAACAGTTTATTGTGTCCTTGTGTAAAGAGCGCTTACTTTCAACTGATCTTGGAATTTCAGATTAAGAAATATATATAGCCCTAGTTAGGTTTGCTCAGTGGATAGAGTGTTGGTCTGCAGACTGAAGGGTCCCAGGTTGCAGGCTCGATCCCCAGTGGAGGTCTTGCAGGAGGCAGTCAATCAGCGAGTCTCATTATTGATGTTTCTATCTATCTCTCTTTCTCTCTCTTCCTCTCTAAAATCAATAAAAAAAGAAATACATATATTTCTTTTTAAAAATTTTACCTGTTTTTTAATTTATTTTTTACAGAGAGGAAGAGAGAGGGATACAGAGTTAGAAACATCGATGAGAGAGAATCATTGATCAGCTGCCTCCTGCACACCCCCTACCAGGGATGTGCCCGCAACCCATGTATATGCCCTTGACCGGAATCAAACCCGGGACCTTTCAGTCCCCAAGCCAATGCTCTATCCATTGAGCCAAACTGGTCTCGGCAATTGTTTTATTTTAAAAGAAAGTACAATTGCATGAGGTAAAGTTTTCATATTTTCAAGTATTCTCAGCTGTTTAGGTATTAATATGTTATTGTCTTGAATTATCTACAGACTATTGTGTATAATTTATTGCATTTGGCATTTCCATTTAGGAATAATAGCCTTGTAGACAAGGAAATAACGTTAGCATTGATATACAGTATTTCATTATCTAATTTCACTGATATGAAATGGTCACTGCTGTTTTAATCTTCCAAATATATGCAATTTGATTCTGGGTCCTCGGGAAATATATTCTTCTTGTGAGATTCCTTCCCAAGTAATTGCCAGGGACTGGAAAAATGCAAACACAATGTGATTTACTCCACTTCTTTCTTCACATGTTGTTCCTGTTGGGAAACTTGCCATTTCCCAGGTGTCTCTGGTCCTGACCTCTGACAAAGGGTGTTGGGCTCCAGTCCTTCCCAGATGACTCCTCTGATTTTCATTTCTGTCTTGATGCAGTACAGAAGAAGGCTTGCTAATTTTCCTTTTTACTGGGTGGAAGCTTATAATGACAGCAGAGAAGACCAATTTGTCTGATGCAAAGCTGTTTGCCAGAGCCAGGCGTCTGCATTATTTCTTCCCGTAGCCGAATAAGAAACCCTCCTCTCCAGTGCCGTACTGTACCTTGGCTAGGCCACAGGTAAAGATTGTGATGTCGGGATGGAGAGACTCTGAAGCTGACCAAAACCCCCACTAGTAACATTCTGCAGCAGGACCAACCATGTCCCAGAATAACTGGTGACATAAACACCCACTATCTTTCTTCTCTTGTGTAACAATAAAATTCCCAATAGTCAGAAGGGACATTTACTAGATCTGGACTATTTATTTCTAACATGATCAATTTGTTCCAGTAATGATCATGATAATTCTTTTGTTTTTGGAGATAAGTACTGATTATCATTAATTCCATATACAGTGTGTTTTAGGTAAATAATAAAGATTCTTCAAAGACACCAAAAATATAGAAGATAAAAATATATTTGAAATATATATATATATATATATATATATATATATATATATTCAGATTACCTTAATTTTGAGTTCACACTTTGAATATTGAGTTCCTATCATTGATTTTAAAATCATGACAAAATTTAGTATAACTAAAGCACATATTTTATTCTCAAAACCTAAATGACAGGTTGAGTATAAAATATAAAATATTTAAATAATCAGTAAAATAGAAAACTCCATTTAGAAATAGCTGCAAAACAAATGTGTATATTAACTCAAGTTCCATATGTTGGTAATCTTAGGAATAGGTATCTTACAAAAACGGCCATTACTCTTCATACCTCTCTAATCTAAACCCTTTGCAATATGACTTTGTGGTTCTTCCATCAAAAGGTGAAGTGTAATTGTCTATCCCTTGAATCTGATTTGACATTGAGACTTCCTTTTGTTGATAGAATGTGCCAGAACGGATGGTATACCTGCTCTAAGTGTAGGCTTCAAAAGTTCTTTGTACTTTTGCTCTTTTTATTAAAACTCTGCTACCACCATATGAGTGGGCTCTGGATGACATTACTCATTAGCCAATCACAGACATGTGAATGTGGCTTTTCTTTAACAACCAATTCCCAGACAACCTGCCAGGTAACTACAGCCACATGATAGATCTCAGCTGAGACTAGCAGAGCTTAAACCCTCATATGTGATGCATATACATATAAGCAATAGAAATAATTGTTGTTTTATATCACTATTTTTTTGACGGATCTGTTACACAGGAAAAGGGAACTGTGTAACAGATTTCAAGAAATTGGTTCTTGAAATGTGGACTTGCCATAATACTAACATAGGTCTAGGGAGCTGGTTGAGGCTGGCAAAATAGAAAATAAATTTTTAGAGTATTTGGAACATGGTAAAAAAAATGATCTTGGAGACAAGGATATACCAAATTATATTCGAAATAATTATCTCATATACTCTGGATTTGGCTAAAAAACAAACAAACAAAAAACCTCAAAGGAGAATCTTGAAAGTGTCAGCTGGTTGATTGTAGCTATATATGATAAAAAAAAAAAAAGTGAAAGAAAGAAGAGACTAAAAAATAACTGATATGTTTGCAGGTAGAATTTAGGTGGGATCAGGCTTTTGTTCATTTGAAAATTAAACTGTTCTCCTTAAGAGTAGAAGACTTCCGAGTAAACTCTGAGTTTTATGGACAAGGATCAAATTAGGAAGTCTTTGTTGAGACTTCTTAATGAATGAAGTTGGTGACTATAGACTATCGCAATTAGAAAAAAAAATAGTGTCTATGAACCTCAAGGGCACAGTAGCCTATTCCCAAATTAGTAGGATGTAGAGAGGAAATGGATATTTTGAAATTAATTTTCAGTGTGGCTTTTGTTGAATGGGGTGGAATAAGCATCAGGTTTATTTATAAGTCCACAAAGATTTTTAAGGAGGTTGCATTGCTATTTATATGATTAACTAGAGGCTCAGTGGATGAAATTTGTGCACTAAATGAAGGGGGGTGTCCCTCAGCCCAACTTGTACCCTCTTGGAGTCCAGGAGCCCTTGGGGGATGTCTAGAGAACAGGCCTAAGCTATCAGTTGGACATGCTTAGCCACTGCCACTGTGCTTACCAGCCATGAGCCCAGCTTCTGGATGAGTGGTGCTCCCCCTGTGGGAGTTCACTGACCACCAGGGGGCAGCTCCTGCATTGACCAGGGTCAGGCCAAAACGGCTCTCCAACATCCCCCAGTGGATTGCGAGAGGGTGTAGGCTAGCCCAGAAGAGACCACAGGAAGGCTTCAGGGCATGTTCAGCCTGTCTCACTCAGTCGCAATCAGCCGGACCCCAGCAGAAATAAGCCGGACCCCAGGACACTCTAACCTACCAGTTGGAGTGTCTGCTCCCCTGGTGGTCAGTACACGTCATAGCAAGTGGTTGAGCGGCCTTAGTATATCATTAGCATATAGCATATTATGCTTTGATTGGCTGAATGGATGACTAGACACTCAGAATATTAGGTTTTTATTATATAGGATGCAACAGTAGTGTCCAAAAATTGAGAGATAGCATTTCCTTTACTTTAATTGGTTATAAATTTTTAAATACCTACATAATCTAAACCTATGGCTTTGCGACTTAAAGTCTATAGATTTAGAAAGATATAGTTGCTCTGAAATAGAATTTTATGAAGACAAAAGTTCCCTGTATTAAAAAAAAAAAATCTATATTCAAGTGAGTTTATTGGGCTTGTTCTTTTACTTAATTTTTATGAGTGCAGTTTTGAAGGAACAAGGTAAGGGACATTTACTTATTGTTATTATTACTTTTTTGTAGAAATAACTTACCTGTACAAATGGATTCTTCTATTTAAGAAATCTTTGCTTATCTGTTTTCTTTTTTATGTACTTTGGCTTGAAATAACTATATAGTGTTAATATTGTTGTCTAGTTCTCTCTAAGAAAGGGATAGAGCGGAGTCTGAAAATCCTCATCTTTGAAATCATTTTTAAAAAATATGGAAGTAATTTTTACCACAAATGGGTGGAGAAGATTATTCTCAAGCGTGATAAGGACATTTCAGAACAAACTCAATTCTAAACTTTATTGTCAAATTATTTCTTGGTCTTTTCAACTCCATTCAAATTATTTCTTTTTCTTTTATTTGAGAGAGGAATATGGACTTTAAATGACAGTCATCTCATGGCAAATTTGTTCTTGTAAGAAAAGTGTGATATAAAAACAACTCATTGTATAGTGCTGCATTTTTGTTTTAAAGGCAACATGCATGATTGAAATCATTCTCTTACTATTGCTTGCCTTAAAATTCTCCTTAAATTAAAATCCTCTTTTGCAGGACAAGCGCATTAGGCTACTACTTATGAAGCTTATTTCTTTATATAGAAACTAAAGACAAATGGGATACAATGTGCAGCATGGAAACTCTAGTTAATAATACTGTATTGTGTATTTGAAAGTTGCTAAAAAGTACTTTTTTCTTTTAAAGTAGATCTTAAAAGTTCTCATCAGAAGGAAAAAATATTTCTAACTATATGTGGTAACGGATGTTAACTGGACTTACCGGGTTCAATTCTAGTCAAGGGCACATGCCCAGTAGGGGGTGGGCAGGAGGCAGCTGAGCAATGATTGTCATCATTGATGTTCCAATCTCTCTCTAAAAAATAAAAAATATATAGTTCCTTCACTTTTAATAGTTTTGATTGTCCTCAAATATAACCCCTATCTATTAAAGAAAACACACTGAGGCAAACAACACTCCAGTATGAGAAACCTCTTAACAATTTGGAAGGCTGGAAATTATGGTTACAGACATTGCAAGTTTGGTGCCATCTGGGAATAACTGTTTTTATTAAAGCTAATTTTTTTTTTCTACACAGTATGCTTCTGTATTGTTTGACATTTTATTTTTCATTTATAGTTTACATTCAACACTATCTTGTTTTAGTTTCACGTGTACCGCACAGTGGTTAGATGATCATATGCTTAGAAAGTAACACCCCCATTATTTCCAGTACCCACATGGCACCGTACATTGTTATTATTTTCACATTTTTTGGACATCTCTAGTCACTCATTATTTTTCTCAGCAAATAATCTTATCTCTGAATTATAATGGTTTTCCAGAAAAATACGCTATGCCAGGATTGAGGAGGCAAAAGATGGTAGCTTGTGTTCCACATGGAGATTTAAATATGTCTGCATGTGAGAACAGGCATGAATACAGCTGATTTACAGTCCCCACGGAACTGAAACCTGTCTACTCGTATTCAGATTTGTGCCTCGTCTTCAGATAATAAGAAAAAGGATTTGGATGCTTCTTAGGTTAAACTGATAAGATTAGGTAAACTGTACATTCATTCCTTTTTCCCTGTGGTTTTGACTTAGTTGCATCGCCAATGTGTTGATATATTGTCATTACCTTGCCATGACACTAATATGAGCTCCGTTAAGTGTCACATTAGCTGCTCCTGGCTTGCTCTTCAGTTCTTGGTATTAGTTTGTGTGCCATGGATGGGTTCAGTGGTTTGAGTATAAATACTTTCACAGGAAGGAGCTCAGCTCCCTGTTGAAAAGCAGGAAACAGCTCATGATCACTCATCCACAGAATTCCCCCTTAAGCTTCTGAACCTGAAAATCCCTGCTTCTGCTCCTGTTTCATTAAATTTACATGCAGTTTCATCAAATTTACATGTTGGTTCTCTATTTTTGTTTTTGTTCGTGTAGATGCATCTGTGGGTTCTCTGCTCGTGCCAGGGGTTCATCTCCCCACTCCCAGTGCCAACAGGCATAACCAGACTGAACAAGCAGTAAGAGCTCTCAGCCCACACTGGGCTGTGATTGGGCACAGAAGACTGTCACAGACAAGTCACAGCTATTCCTTAGCTTCTTTTGTATGGTAATAACCTAAGCAAGAAGCAGAAGAGTTTTCAAGATAACCTGTTACTGCTCCAACATTTCTCTGAGACCTTAAATTTCAAAGGCAGACAAATGTATAATATGTTTAGAAACATGTCTAGCAAAACGTATTTGTAGTGTTTATATTTCCTGCTTTCAAAAATACATTCCACTTATCTAGGGAATTGCCACAAATGAAATGGCTTATTCTCCACAGTGAGGAATAAATGAAGCATTAATATAAACAGATAACTATAAGTGTAAACAAATACCCTAGAAGGAAAATAAGACAAGTAAGGGGAATCTCTATTTTTGCTCTTCCTACTAGAGAGTCTAGCACAGTGATTTTCAACTGGTGTACCTCACAAATTTTTTAAACATTCAATATCTAGCTATTTAGTCAGGGACACTGATCTTAGATTGTAAAAAAATAAATAAAATTAAAAAATGACAACAGCCAACTCAATAAATAGCCATCCAGTGTGAATGAATCAAATTCCCCCCTCCCTTTTTTTTGTCAGATTAACAACAAAAAAAATTTATTTATTTATTTATTTGTTTGTTTGTTTATTTATTCATTTTGGTGTGCCACAAAATTTTAATAGTTTATCTGTGCCATGAGATGGAAAAGGTTGGAAATCACTGGTCTAGAAAAAGATTCATTACTTTTCCCATGTGTGTTGCTTGGTGGAACACAGCTCAGGAGCACCCACTCTGTTCACATTTGATCTTGGAGATGACAGGAAAAAAGCTCTTCTCATTGAATTCTTTCGATTAGTTAAGGGCCTACTTCTGTCTGTGAAAAAAAGTGTTGCCTCTGAAACTCTATATCAGCTCTGTAGGGAAGCTTGACCATTCTTATTAACATAACACCTCTAAAAAATCTCATTAACCCCTTAATTATTTGTTTATTTTCTGTTTTCTCCACTATTCTACATAAGTACAGGAGTTTTGTTTTTAGTTTAATGTCATCCCTGGAATTTAGAGTGGTGTCTGTTACTTAGTTGCTTCTCATTAATTATTTGAGGAAGAAAAAACATCTTTCTCAAATAGGTAAGTTGAGTATGGATTTGTCATGTGAAATATGTCAAATTGACCTGATAAGAAGTCAGCCTGCAATACCAAGTTTGCAATTTAGAGCATTATAAAAGATGCAAAACAAAATATTTTAATTCTCACAATTCAACTGGAGTAAGGGGCATACAACCTGATTCCGTCAAAGAAAAAATTTGGGGAATGTCATTATTAGGGATTTTTTTTTCTTAAATTATTAAAATTTAAAAAAACAAACATGAAGAATACATTATTTATTGTCCTTTTACCCTGCTGTTTTTCTTTTTGTTTGTTTGTTTCTGATTTGAATATTGCTGAAGCAGCTTTTATCTTGGGAGGATCAGGGTAATATCAAGAGAATTGCAGTTCTGACATTGTCTTAAACTGCTGAACTAACTCCCAAACTTCCTACCAATGGATTTCTTGTAATATAAGAAAAATAACCCCAGACTTGTTTAAACTACAGTAATTCAGTTTTTGGATATTTACCTTTAAAGTCAATCTTAACTGACAAAGCAAGATTGATTCTTTACTCGGTTCCTTCAAGCTCTATTGAGCTACTAACATGTCTATAGAAAAATTAATTTCTGTACTCACTGTTCTTAACCTTTATTTTCCTGTCTGCTATTTAATTCATAAATTATCTCCCATCTTTCCACATCTAATGGTCAATTTTTAGTATTTATCTTAATTGGCATCTCAGAGCATTTAGCAATGTTATCTCCTTCATGCTAAAATACATATTGATTTGGCTTTTCCATATTTTAACTTCTAACTAGCTGGCTATTCTTTCCTAATGCCCTCTGCTGAAATTCACTTACCAACTTCTAATGTTTGAGTGCCCCAAGACTCTGCATTCCGATTTCTTCTCTTTGTTATCTATGATCTCTTCCCTGGTAATCTCTTTTCCTCCCATGCCTTTAAATACCACAGGGCAGTGGTCGGCAAACTCATTAGTCAACAGAGCCAAATATTAACAATACAGTGATTGAAATTTCTTTTGAGAGCCAAATTTTTTAAACTTAAAACTTCTTCTAACACCACTTCTTCAAAATAGACTCGCCCAGGCCATGGTATTTTGTGGAAGAGCCACACTCAAGGGGCCAAAGAGCCGCATATGGCTTACGAGCCGCAGTTTGCTGACCACGGCTATAAGGTAATGATTGCAAGTTTATATCTTCATATCTTACCCTTGGATTCTAGTTGTCTATGTTCACATAGTTAATTGTCCACTGAACTTCCTGTCCTGAATGTCTCAATAGCTCTTACAAATTAGAGGAAATATTTTAATTTCGCCCTTCATGCACATCTTACTTTTTATGTCATAATATGATGCCATTATTACAACAGTTGCACTAACCTAAAACTTGTCAATCAAATGGAGGAAGATCTTTTTCCCCCCTCATTCTCACACCTGCATCAGTAAATTTGGATTTATTTTAAAATTATATTTCATGTCGTATACTTATTATTTCTGTTACTAACTGCTGAGACTGACCAGAAAACCCTGAGTGACACACATTTCTATGAAAATGAGGGCTAAGAGGCTGCTTGGCTATAGGGCCCAAACAGTCCTGTACACCTGCCTTCCGTATGCTTTTATTGTAACAATAGCTTGAACTAAAATTAACCTCTAGATACAATCAGTAGGGTAAGTATCCTTGAGAAAGCAGATGCTTCTACAAGGTCGGGTCTAAAGACTAAATGTACTAGTAGAGATTCCAATAAAACACCTGGGGGCTCAGACTTGTTTGGAAAAGTCAAGGCAGGGGATGCCGCCTTCAGCAAGATCCCCTAGAGCCCCCAGACCTTTTGGAGAATCCTCCTTACAGGCTTTCCAACCAAGTCCTATGCTTTCCCACAACTAACACCTTTGATTCAAGACATCCTGTCTTTCGTCTGAGCAACCAAAAATGCCATCTCGGTCTATCTTGTCTTCTATAGTTCATTCTCTACAGAGAAGCAGTGATAAACAGATTAAAAGATAAATCAGATTATTGCTCTTTTTTTTTTTTTTTTTTCTCAAAACCCTCCAATGAGAGTTTATTATCACAAATTTCATATGATAGCCCAATCTTCTACATGGCCTACAATGCCCTCTATGGTCTGAGACTTGCTTAGTTTCCCAGTCTTATCTGTTACCATTCTTCACTTCATACAGATCAGCATGGTATTCATAGATTACTTAATTTAAAAAAATAAGTTATTTTAAGGCCATTAACTTGCTTCTCTCTTGACCTAGGACAATCATGCCACAAATTCTTCTATTTGACATTTAATTTAGTTTTCTATCCAAAAGTCATCTGCTTAGAAAGGTTGTTATGACTAACCTAATTGAAATAACAATCCAAGTTAACTCCCTTACCATGTACGCTGCTTTGATTTTTGCAAAGATTCTGTCAACTAAACTATAGATATTCTATTGTATTACTTGTTTTTTGAAAGGCCAATTAATAGATAATTCTGAATGAAAATTCATAGCTTTAGTCTTTTTTCTTTGGTACATGTTATTGATATGGAATTTTTGGACTGGATCTGAATTCTTTGTTCACTGGAGTCGAGGAATGAATCCAAGGACAGAGGGTAGTATAGCAAAGGTGGAGATTTATTGAAGAACAAGTACAGACTCCCAAGTGGGGAGAGGGAAAGAGTCCCACAGAATGGACTCCCAAGTAGGGAGGGGGAAAGGGTACCACCAACTTCCTGTTTCCATGGTCTATAAAGGATGTAGTTCCTGTGTCCTGATAAACCCTCTGATTGGTTAATATTCCCTTTCGAATTGGTTACTATAGTGACTCCTGAGGCCCCTCCTCCCACATTGTCCTCCTATTCCTTCTGGGCTTTCTTCTTTCTTTGTTTTGTAAATATAGACTAGCTACTTCCAGTCCCCTTGTCTTATGGAAATATACCTGTTGCTTCTCCCTTGTCTTATGGAAATGTAACTGCACCTGGCTTCCTTGTCTTATGGAAATGTAACTTCTCCCCAGCTGTAGAGCTGTGTTTTTTTTCATGGACCCCAATTCTAAAAATTCCCTAAACCTGCCTATGTTCCCCTAAAATTCCTGTTTCATTATCACAGGCACTAAACCTCTGATGATTTCTGTGCAGTTTTTTGCTTCTTGTGTTTGTGTTACAGAATTTACAAATTTCTTTCATGCACAATATTTCTTAATAACCCATGAAAAGGATGGTTGTACCTGTCTGAAGAGAAAGGGAAAGACAAATCTGATGAGGGGATGGATCATTTATTTCTGGTTGCTTTGGAGTATAGTCCAAAGCATTTGTATTGGTAAACACAACTGTGACCTTCATTCTATGTACTTTCCTATTGATAGATATTTCCAGTACCTGTCAAAGCATTGATTATAAAAATAAAAACAAAGTAGATAAGATGCTGTGTTGTTCTGTTCTAAACTTAAGAAAACTAGTGTAAGAGGTGATTTCCACAGGCTAGAACTGATATTTGACTGCCTCAAATACATCTCACTTGTCTATTCTCTTCATCTCAATTCTCTATTGCTATTTCTCACAGTATGTGTGTGTGTGTGAGGTGGAGAAATAGGATGGGTGAGGGTGAGAGAAAATGACTAAAGAAACCCCAAAGGGGGAAAATGAAAAGGTGATATATTCAGTCCTTTTGAAATAATCCAAATGCTAATGTCCTCATTTGGTCTTAGCTTGAAAATCTGGTATGACTTTTTCAAACCAATTTACTACATTGCATTGGCAATCAAATACTTAGCTATAGCATGCTGTGAATCCAAATGGGAACATCTAAACTAAAATGGCACACATTTTGACATTATTCCACCTGACAAGACTCTCTTCAGAATCAGAATAAACTAGGATTTTATTGAACAGAGAGCTTGCATGAAAGTGATACGTTGGAATCTTTTATTTTAGCTTTTGCATTGCTTGAAATGCCCTCTGTTCTGTAATGGAAGTAATATAAAGTCACATCCTTTCAATATAGATAACATTCAGGTTTATTATTCTTTTAAGAAAAAGAGAGTCTGCAGTTTCATGCCGGCGATCACATCTGCAAACAATCACCAAGCAAATCTGTTTCTCTATACATCTCTATTGAAAGTGTGGAGATTACTAGATTTTACTGACTATTCTAGTAAAAACCATCTTGTTGGAATTATAGTTTATCCACAAAGCTCTACCACTGACAGGTAGATGAGTACTGTATAAATGGAAGAGCACAATTAGATATCAATGATTATGATTTCTGAACCATGTGAATATTCTTACAGTAACTGCTGCTGTTACTCGCCATGTTGGTCCTTGAGTTCAGCAAAGAAAGAATTCAGTGTCAGGACTCTAGCACAAGATGAAGCTTATTTAGCATGTAAAGAAAAGGTATTCTCAAAGAGAAGAATGGAATGGGCTTTTTAGAGAATTGCCTTGCCCTTTTAGAAAGAAGTCACAGAGTCAGAAGTGAACTAGCTGGGCTGTGTGGATATAGGTAAAAGAAGGACCCTTAGAGAAAGGTTCATGCTATTATCCCAAGCTGAACTGCTGCTGCCCATTGCTGCACTGTTTGCAAGTCTCATTGGGACCCTTAGGGCTGTGAATGAAAGGGGCCACATGCTAACCTGACAAGCTCAGGGGAGGCCTGCATGGGAGTCTTGCAAACTCAAAGACCTAAAATAACCAAAAAGAATAATGTGAAATTAAACTTCAACTAAAAACAGTTATGGTGGGTAGTCACCTCCTAGGCCAATATTGTCACTGACAAGATCAACCTTTACCTTAACTGAATCTATCTGTCTTTTTGCATCTATGATATCTTTGAAATCTCTGGGTAACTTGTAACTTCCCTTTTTCCAGACCCCTTGTGGCACAATCTAATGTGCCTGGGTTCCAAAACAGATACCACAAATTCCTTCATTTTTATTGTTATTATGTTAATTGTTGACTGTTATGTGTCCAAATTATTCTTTATCCAATCTCTGAGGTTTTCCCACTTTGCTTTCTTCTGTCTCTCTAATATATCACTAATGGATTTCATATAACACAACTATGTCCCCTCCTTTGATTGTAATGTATAAAAAATAGATGAAAAACTGCCATTCCCTGGAGCATTATCTCAGTCCCTTGAGGTTCTACTTTCTAGCAATTGTCGACAGTTTGGCTCAAAAAACTCACAAAAATTCTTGTCAGGTTTGAATGGTTTTATGTTAGCAGAGCTTAGACTAAAGAAAATGAAAATATATGCATGAAGAAAGAAGGTGCAGGCTTGTTCTAGAGAGGCAACTCACACTGAGTCATTTGCCGTAAGGGTTTTTTATCTGTTTTCTAGCAGTGCTCTCAGGGGAGGATCTCAATAGAATGTACATCAGCTTTCCAGGTGTGATCTTTAATATACTTATTCATCAAAATGAGCATATAGGGTCAGGGTCATGGTCTGTACAGACTGGTCAGCCCTGGGATAGGGGGTCATTGATCATTGCATCTAGTCCTGGTGTCAATCATGGTATCATTGTCTGGTTCTGCTGCTTTCTGGGCCTGGAGATGAAACACAACTGAGACCTAGATGCTATGGTTTGACTAAAACCATCTCTGTGGTCATAGACCAGAGGCTGTGTTTCTAAGTTTGATGCTGATCAGAAACTCATTGTCATTAGGGCTTGATTCTTAAGG
The DNA here is from genome assembly GCF_964339955.1 of Pipistrellus hanaki. Classification (NCBI taxonomy): domain Eukaryota; kingdom Metazoa; phylum Chordata; class Mammalia; order Chiroptera; family Vespertilionidae; genus Pipistrellus; species Pipistrellus hanaki. The sequence goes on along the minus strand of NC_140507.1, from coordinate 61,241,757 downwards.
GAATAGTCATTGCAAGGGACAAGGAAGAAGGAGGACCAGTTCGAATCAGCCATCTGTCTCAATTTCTCCATTACACTTGCCAAGAGATTTTCCTAGCTTCTTACTCTCCTGCCTTACGGCTATTATGCCACAAGTGCCAGAAAGTTATTTGCAGTACATAATGACAAAAGGCTATTTTATGGTACTATAAGGAAAACATCAAACTAATTCCAGCTTACTCCATTTATTTTACGTGCGTAAGTATGCTTAGTTTAATAAAGCTTTAGGGTTATTCCAAAAATACCAAATGACTTTTTTAGATAGGATTAATAATGCAAATTAGAGTTTACCTGAAGAAAGTAGAAAACACTAAAATATAAGTAATTATGCTTACATCAGTTTTTTAAAGAATTTAATAATGTAAGATTAGAGAATAAAGTATAGGTGAAAAGGGGACCACATACAAAACCTGACAAGCTCAGGGAAGGCCTGCATGGTGGGCCTTACAGACTGAGACCTAAAGTAACCATTGTTACGCCCAGACTTCGTGATCCCCAAGGACCACCGGGGAGCCTAGTCCGATGCAATAAACAAAAGAGCCTTTTCCATGCTAGCATGGGCTCTGTTCCACTCACACCAGCAGCATGGCGGAAGAGAGAGCGAATTTCGCCCAGTCCAGGGGTTTTACTCCAGTTGGTGGTGATGTCACTGCCTCGCCTAACCCTGATTGGTTGGGTGAGGGCTAGGGTTCAATTACAGAATGGAGGATAACTCCGCCCTGCCCCACAGTGGAGTCAGGAGCCCATCTTAGCACCGCCCTGCCCTCTCACCATATAGGATGGTCTCAAATTAAACTTCCGAACTAAATGCGGGTCATGGCAGGTAGTCATGTCCTAAGCCAGTATCTTCCTTACAAAGGTCATTACTTAACTGAGCCTGTCGATTGACTTTTTGCATCTACAGTAACATACTCCTGGAATGTCAGAGTAGTTTCCTTTTTCCAAAACCCTCAGAACACCATCACTGCACCAGTGCAGAGACCCTCATTGTTATTGTTATCATGTAAATTGAACAATAGCTGTTAACTAGTTATACTCACCAATGTAAAATAAATGTGTCTATTTGTTTTACTTTTTACCCAACCCCAGAGATTTCTCCACTTTGCCTTCTGCTGCCTCCCTAATATATCATCTGTGAATTTTATATAACTACTTTATGCAAGCATTTCAAACTCAAAGGCTAACACAGGCCATTATAATCAACAAGGTTTAAGTTTATGTGGGGCCCCCCAAAAAAACAAAAGCTTCAATTTTCATAGGAACTTACGTTTATTTCGATAGAGATATGCAGAATACAAAGGGCTGAAATAAATGAGTAATCGTTAACATAAAATAATAGAACATTTTAATAAAAAATTAGTATTTTTTTCTTGAACATTAACTTACCAGACACTGAATAACTGCACAAATTAATAAGTGTAACACAAATAAACCTATTTTCTTGTTCTCCAAAAGTGAAATATTTCCTGTTGTGCACACCAAACAAGTCAGTCCAAGATTAATGACTAATGACGTGGCAATCAGCTGCTAAAATATCTGCTGCTAGTATTAGTGGGAGAAATGGTGTGTCTGCATCTAAGAGGTCTAAGGGAAATAAATGCAACATGATTATAGCAATCAGTCATTAGCAAACATTGTAGTTTGTTATTAATAAATAGAGGCTTGGAGCATGGAATTCCTGCACAGATATGGTCCCCAGGCCTGGCCTGCGATCAGGCCATCTTCCCTGGATGCCTGTAGTTGGCCCCACCCCTTGCTAACTCTGACCCCTGGTTCCGCATTCGCCATTGGGCGATCGGAGTCTGCTGACCAGGGCAAGGGACCAAGAGGTTGGCCATTCCTACCGGATCACTGGCCCCGCCCCCCATCACAGGTCGCCTTCAGTGGGGTGACTGGCCGGGCAGGGGCCTTGGCCTGGTGTCACTCCCATGCTCTGCCCCCACCCCTGGGTCCCCATTCCTCACCTGGTATTTGGGGATCTGCAGACTGGGGGCAGCTCCGGTGTTGACTGTCTGCCCCCTGGTGGCCAGTGCATGTCATTTTGTAGTTTGGTTGATTTGCATATTACCCTTTTATTATATGGGATTGTGTATAACAGGATATTATAAAAATTAAGTTATGAATTTTTTATTAAAATGTTTCTTACATATTGCTATATTGGCTGGGCCACAAAAATATTCATTGTGGGCCACATGCAGCCTGTGGGCTGTGAGTTTAACATGCTTGCCTTTACACCTCCTTTCATTGTAATCTTTAAATAATGTTCAAAACAGCCATTTTCTGAATTCATTGAGATTTTACTTCCTGGTAAATGTTGTCAATTTGGCTCAAATAAAACTAAAAATTCTCTGCAGGTTTGGATGTTTCTTATGTCAACAAGAGCCAAAAAACAGCAACGGAACAATAATGCACGTAAGTGTAATATTATATTACTACTAGAGGCCTGGAGCATGGATTCGTACACCAGTGGAGTCCCTTGGCCTGGCCTGCGGAGATTGGGTTGAAACTGGCAGTCCAACATCCCTGAGGGCTCTCGTAATTGAGAGGGCACTCTGCAAAGTTGCTGTCGTTGGCAGCTCCTGCTTTGAGCATCAGCCTCTTGGTGGTCTGTGCACATCATAGCTACTGGCCAGTTGGCTGGTCAGCTGGTCAGCCGGTAGCTTGGACTTTTATATGTAAGTATAATATATGTTAATATTAACGTCACTTGCCCAAATAAGCCTTTTCCTGTATGGCCCCAAAACTTCTAACTTTGTAGAGTTATTTCCTCTAATCCCACATTTGAACACCTCCCAGGGTTTATAGTTCTACTAATTCTCTCTTGCTCTAATTTCCTCCGCTCCTTGTTTTTTTTGTTTTGTTTTGTTGTTGTTTGTTTTTATCACATTTTCTGCATCTGTGATTAACCTCTTCTCTCTGCCCTGTACCAACAGAAGACTAGACAGAATTTTTGTATTTAATTTTAGAAATCAATAACCATTGTGAGTCAGTTGTATGTTTTGGAAAGTTTTACTAGAAGACTGGAGGTAATAGTGAAGATAGTGCCACAGGAACACAGACTAGCAGAACACGGAGAAGGAAGCCAAGAGGTTAGAATTAAATATGGGATTTGATTCTTTTTAATGCCCTCGATTAACATCAACAGCCAGAATTTCACTCTCCTGGGCTGTGTTTTTCTTTGCTCTTGATGATTTGAAAGATGTTACTCACACCCCTCAGTTGTTTATTTAATGAGTCAATACCAAGTTTCCCCCTGTGTTTTATGTTTTTCCATCACCATTTATCCCCCAATATCCTCTTTTACCTCCCCTCCAATCACCACACTGTTTGTTGACCCTGCCCGTAAGTTCTTTCTTTCTTGCTCAATTCCTTTTCCCCAAATAACCCTCCAAACAGAGATGTCTTCCTGCTCTCTATGAGTCTGTCTCTATTTTGCTTGTTAGTTCAGTTTGTTCATTAAATTCCACATAGGAGTGAAACCATATGGTAATTGTCTTTCAATGACTGGCTTATCAGCTGTAAAAAGGAAGAAAATTTTAGTCTTTGTGACAGCATGGATGGTCCTAGAGAACATTATGCTAAGCGAATGAAAAATTAAGCTCTAAAAATGGTGTGCAGGAACAATGAAAGATAAGGAATTTTTCTTTAGGTTGAGAAACCAGCAATTAAGTAAAACCTGAAGCAGAATCTACTGTGCATAATTGGTAGTGGTAAAAAAAACAAAAAACCTATGTATTTATAGTTTTATATATGTGCATCTATATATAGTTTATTTATATATATGTGTGTGTGTGTGTGTGTGTGTGTGTATCTTAAATAATAAAAGGTTACTATGCAAAAAAAACAAACAGTGTAACAACCAAACAACCATACAACCAGTCACTATGACGTGTGCTGACCACCAGGGGGCATGTGCAGAACATGGCAGGTGTTGGCAGAACATGGGATGGTGGAGCAGGTGAATGAGGTACCAGACCAAGGCGGGGTACCGGTCTCTGTCATTGGGGTGAGCCTCTGGTGGTTACTGAAAATTATTTGCACCCATATGCCATGGTCCCACCTGGCGCTTGCACCTGCTGGCCCGGTTCACACCTACTGCCAGTGCCAGAGCCACTGCTTGCACCCGCTGCCAGCACCCAAAGTCAGCCCCAATCACTTGGCACCATCAGAGGGAGCGAGTGGTAACTGCCAGCCTTGATTGCCCCTCAGGGCTTTCCACTTCCCCCCTGCTCCTGTGGAGCAATGTGGGCCAGTAGACACTGCTGGCACCCACTGCTGGCACCGGTCCCAATTGCTCCATGCTGTCAGCAGGTGAGCCTGGCAGCAGTATCAGTGAATCGGAAAGGCATCAATGGGAGCGGGGCTGCCAGCTGGCAGGGGATGGGTTGGAGGGGGTTGCTGAGGTGGGAGGAGCTGGGTGGGGGTGTGGAGGATGGGCAAAACCCGCCCCTGTACCCTCCACAGCCTTTAGATCCATAGTTCCTTTTAAAATGCATGAATTAATGCACTGGGTCGTGTGTGTGTGTGTGTGTGTGTGTGTGTGTGTGTGTGTGTACAGGAAAAGGCTTATTTAGGCAAGTTTATAAAACTTGTGGAAAAGTGAGGGGTTTAAAGCCTCTGGTTTTTCATTTTATTATTCTTCAGTGGGTACTTTGAGGTAAACCCTTGACTCTGTTATGTTTTATTTAATTGCTAGTGTCAACAGTGAACTTCATTCCCTCTCACGGACCCAGTCATCTTCAGTCCTATGCGTTTTTGTCTGAAATAGAAGCTATATATTTCAGGTTGCCAGATCACATAGTAGTTCAATGACCTAGTAGTGGTCAAGTTTTGTAATACTATTTTGAGCTCAAAGTCTATACTGAAGTTTTTCTGGAAGTGAAGAACTGTTTCCAACCACTATTACCAGTCAATAGCACTGAATTTGCTTTTGCTACTGAGTTGGTAGTGTTTCATAATGGGGTCAGCCTAAAATTAAAATGCAAAATAATTTTTTTTTTTATTAAATGGGAAACCTCCACTTTGATGAAGCAATTTTGACAACTAGCATTGTTTTCATCACAAGTAATGTTAAGCTACTTTATACACTTCTTGTCCTGTCAAAAGTTAAAACAAGAAGCAGGATCCTGCCGAAGCCGGTTTGTGCTCAGTGGTAGAGCTTTGGTCTGCGGACTGAAAGGTCCCAGGTTCGATTCCGGTCAAGGGCATGTACATTGGTTGCGGGCACATCCCCAGTAGGGGGTGTGCAAGAGGCAGCTGGTCGATGTTTCTCTCTCATCAACGTTTCTAGCTCTCTATCTCTCTCCCTTCCTCTCTGTAAAAAATCAATAAAATATATTTTAAAAGAAAAAAAAAGAAGCAGGATCCTTATTCCTACATAACTTTGCACCAGATAGATTTTCCACACTCACAAAATACTTCCAGCAATGTATTTCAATGTATTTTGAAGCTCAAGGTAAGTGCAAAGGAAATTTTTGTATTTTTTTAATTCACTCAATGATGTAATTGAGGAGCTTTTACCCAGTTTCAATTGGAAGTGATAGTCTGCAATGCAATGATATTTGCTTGAAGGCAAATATCAAGAAAATAATCTAATAGAATCTATAATCATTTTTCATGAGACAAATATGCACAATTAAAAGCATTTGGTTGTGGACTGATAGTATTTGACAGGATCCTTGTGAAAAGACATATTTTCAATGATGACATATGTAAAATATAATTCCAGATTAGCATGAGCAGATGTGCATTTGTAGGGAATTTGATGAAAGTCAAGGCTGTCACTTAACCTCATTTAGGTGAAACATCTTCCCCTCTGAAATGCCATTCTTCTCATAGAACTGTATTATATTTTTTCATCAATAAAAATTTGTGGAGCATTATCTTTTCTTTGGCAATGTAAGTACCTATGTAGTATCTATCCTAAATGATGTCTCTTGGCCTACAAAACCAAAAACACTTAGTGTCTGGGCCTTTAGAGAGCAAGTTTGCTGAGCTCTGTGCTTGAAGGCAAGATGAAAAGAGTTTCAAAAGCAATGTGGAAAGATGTATGTAACATGTTTCAGCAGGTGGAAAATTTTAGGTAGATTTTGTTGTTAATTTCTAACAACCTTAAAAAAATTATGAAGTTTCATAAATATGTAATCAAAATGGAAGTTTCTACTAATTTACTCTAGTTCTATTTCGAAAGTGGGGACTATTTTTCTATAGTGTCACCTGCTCCTAACTATTAGTAAAGGAAAATATAAAAACAACCACTGATACCAGCATTTTGCAATATAATTGTTACTAGAACTTGCAATTAAAAAAAAAAAGAAAAAGAAAAGAAGAATTTAAAACAGGTAAAATGACTTGCATTTGCTCTTTCCCTTATTTCTCCTATCTAGGAAGCAAATTTCAGAAGAGTACTTTCTTGTCCAAACCTGTATTATCCATGCCTACAACAGCATTGCACAGAGTATCCCTGAAGTACATTCATTGAATAACTGAACAAACAAAAAAGTGAGATTATTAAAAGTAAATTAAATAGAAAATCTATATAACACTGTTTTATAAAAATGCTCTCCAACTTTCCAAATCAGGTTGTTTCCTGGCTGTGTTGACATGGGACTCTTAGAGTGAAAAACTACTTCTTTTGCATTTTTGTTGGGTTTTAGGATTCGTTGGTTAAAAGCCTGTTACTAAGAACTTCGAATGACATTTTCCCATTTCTCCACAATGACATTTTCCCAAAACCCCAGATGATTTTCTTCTTCCTTCTTTTCCTTTCCATCTTTCTTCTCCCTTCTTCTGTTCCTCCCCCTTCTCCTCTTTTGGGACAGACACTGAGTTTACCCTCTTTGAGGTAAAAAAAATATAAACTAAAGCCCAGTGAATAAGATAAACCAGCTATGAAATGCCATTTCAAAATATATTCTAAGTCATGGTGCTTAAATATAGGGTGGGACAAAAGTAGGCTTACAGTTGTGAGTAAGCAAAACACAGTTTATTTTTGTATTATCTACACTAATAAAAGAGTAAGATGCAAATAGACAGTACCTTTGTGGTGCCCACCAACCAATCAGGAGTGAGTATGCAAATTAACCCAACAAATATGGCAAGGTAATTTCATACACAGGCACCGAAGGCTGGGGGCAGGGCGGGGCAGGGACGAGACATTGCATCTTTGGGCAGAGTGGGAAGGTGGAAAGGTGGAGCGAAGGCAGTGCAAGCATCAAGGGGAAAGAAGGCCCATTCTTGCATGAATCTTTGTGCATTAGGCCTCTAGTTATTCAATAATCATTGTGTTATTTTCCATATGAACAACTGTAAACCTACTTTCACTCCACCTGTATGTTGCTGATAGAGATTTGGAATGTGAAGGCCTAAAATTTGTAATGAAACTAAATAATGATGAAAAATAGTTTCTCCTTTGAAGCCACATGAAGACAGTATATCTCAGCAGAAAAGTAGTGGTCTAAATGAAGACAAAAATGAGAAGAGAAAACATTTAGAACTGGCAAGTGCTTAGCATTGTCTAAATGATAGTGAGATAAGGTACCCTAAACAAATATATTCTATTTTGAGGAAGAATCTGGAAGTAATATTCATTTGCTCAACTCATATGCTAAGTAACTGTTTTGTGATTCACTTGTTATTTTGGGGGAAGGGAGGTCACCAAGCAAAGAGTTGAGTTTTCTCTTTAAAAAATGATGGCACTTCATTTTATAATTAATTAATTAGCATTCTTTTGTTTTCTATCTCTCACTATGGTGACTTCTCTGAGCCTAAACTAACAAAATCAGTTTCTTAATCTATTGAGTAAGGCCATCTTCTGGCTCTAGAGAACCACACCAAGAAAATGCCACTCTTGAAGCCTATCATCAATCGATTGGCACCATATGGCAGAACAAATAGGGGTTGTAATAAATGCTCATATGAAAATGTTGATTCCCAACATGTTTTGAGATGGATGGTAATTCCTAGATACCAGTGTTATTATGGTTGCTTATATGTCAGTAGTGAAACATATCTATAATGAACAAAAGCTCTGTCTATTGAGGAGTAATTAATTGCCTGGAGAAAGTTACTTTAATGGACAAATCATTTAAAACAAACTTTCACCATCTGTTTTACTTCTAACTACAAACTCAACAGAAAGGTTATTCATATGAAATGCAGTGCTTTGCTATGCTGTCAGTGATTTCATTTTTTTATTCAAAGTATACTTTTGTTATTCTCCTATCATATTTCAAATACACATCAGCTTAGGCAACTTCTCTTTCTTGATGTGGTGAATAGTGTTTTATGGCAAACAGATTAAATGTAGAAGTCAGGACATTGATAAAATGACAGAGCATGAGAACTGGTTGCTTCTGTAGTTGGACTCCACATTTAAGCATTTTACTATTAGATTAAATGCATCTGTTTTCTGCTAGGGACCCAAAGTAAGGAAATTTGATTTTAAATATGATTATATTTGCATTAATGGATTTATCCAAAATAATTATTCATATTTGAATATATATTTAAACATTTCTCCAAGACACAATAAGAACAGACAAAATAATGCCAAATAATTAGCATTCTCTATTTTAATTTTTATCATTTGAGAAATATATACATGTCTTTTTCACTTCAAGGTTTTGTGTGTTTATTCTATTACTTAGGAGAATAACTGCATCTGGGATTCATTTCACCTAAACTGTTCTTAAAACAAAGTAAGTTCAAATTTTATTCCAACTTACACATTCATTTCCATTTTACTAAGATTCTCATTTATGTCTGGAATTATTATTGCCACGCTTATTTGAAGAGAAAATATCCTACCAAATTTTATTAAAAATGCACCCTATATATTATGTTTCCATTCTTATATAAATCTTCCTTAATATTGTCCATGATATATGCTATACAATAAAAGGAGAGAGATTGTGGACTAAAATCTTATAAGTGCCTGGTTAGTTTGTTTCTCCAGTCTCATCTTAAATTTTGATTCTTCTTCTTCAACATGCTTCTAATATGCCTTCCTAATCCTAATCTTTGATCTTTGATATTAGCTTTTTTTAATTGAATTTATTGAGGTAACAATGGTTAATAAAATCATTGATGTTTCAAGTGTACAGCTCTATAATGCATCATCTTGCTCACCATCTAAAGTCAAATATCTTTCCACCTTCCCACAGCCATCTTTCCCTCCCTCTAGTAATCACCATACTGTTATCTGTGTCTGTTGTGTGTATTTTTCTCAGACCCACAGCACCCCTCCCTTCTGACAGCTATCAGTCTGTTCTCGCTATCTGTGAGTCTGTTTCTATTTTATTTGTTAATTTTGTTCATTAGATTTCACATATAAGTTAAGTCATATGGAATTTGTCTTCCTCTGACTGGCTTATTTCACTTATTATTATAATCTCCAGGTCCATTTAAGCAGTTGCAAAAGGTAAGTTTTTGTTGTTGTTTTGTTTTGTTTTACGACTGAGTAGTATTCCATTCCCCTTTTTTATCCACTCATCTACTGATGGGCACTTGAGCTACTTCCAGAGCTTGGCAGTTGTGAATAATGTTGCAATGAACATATGAACATAGGGGTGTGTATATTGTTTTCAAATTAGTTGCACTATTTTGCATTCATACCAACAGGGGATGAGGGTTCCCTTTGCACATTCTCACCAACACTTGTTGTTTTTTGATTTATTGATGATAGCCATTCTGAGAGGGGTGAGGTGATGTCTTATTGTGATTTTAATTTGCATTTCTCTAATGATTGACCACCATTTCTTTAATGCCATCAAACACAAAAGATCCTGAGTAGCCTCAGCAAGTTGAGAAAGAAGAACAAAGTTGGAAATATCATAGTATCTGAAATCAACACATAGTTGAAAATTATAGCATTTAATTCTCTCTGTGTGAATACATACATATATATAAGAGTCTTGCCTCTGGAAAGGGACCATCAAATTAGCTTAATATGCACTTCTCCTCAGCTCTGGGAAGTCTAGTCCCTGTGTGGACAGCCTTTTTCCAATAAAGAGTCTATCCCAGCATTGACAAGCTACTGTTAGGACAATGCAGTTAGCCATGTGCTTTTGTAAATAAAGTTTTAGTAAATACACCCAGGCACATTCCTTACATATTGCCTATAATTGCTTTCATCCTATGATAGCATAGTTAAGCAGTTGCAATAAGTAGCTTACAAATCCTAATATATTTATTGCTTCATTTAAAGATAAAATTTGCCACCCTGACCGCTTTGGCTCAGTGGATGGAGTATTAGCCTGAAGACTGAAGGGTCCCAGGTTCGATTCCAGTCAAGGGCATGTACCTTGACTGGAAGTGAGGGGTGTGCAAGAGGCAGCTGATGGATGTTTCTCTCTCATTGATGTTTCTAACTCTCTCCCTTCATCTCTGTAAAAAATCAATAAAATATATTAAATAGAGTCTATCTTTAAAAAAAGATAAAATTTGCAAATGGCTGATCTATACTATTAAGTGGCATTAAAAATTTGAGAAGTCAGCCCAGCTGGAGTAGATCAGTGGTGGAGTATAGACCTATGAACCAAGTGGGTTGTGGGCTTGATCCCCAGTGGGGGTCATGCAGGAGGCAACCAATCAGTAATTCTCTGTCATCATTGATGTTTCTATCTCTCTCTCCCTCTCCCTTCCTCTCTGAAATTATATATATATATATATATATATATATATATATATATATATATATATATATATAATGTTTTGTTTTTTTAATTTTGAGTAGACAGCCATTTTTGTTGCATACACACACAAAAGTGAGATCATTGAAGTCAGCCATTAGTTTCTGATTTAAGAACTCAAGGACAGTATATTTTCTATGGAAAGTCAAATATTTGAGGGACACTATTTCCCTTGCCATCCAGGAACCTTTATATTTGACATTTAACTCCTCTGCTTTGAATTATTGTTAATGTCAGAAGTATGAAAGGAATGGAATTACAAATTTTTTTAGAGTTTTCATATTGAATGTAACTGGAAAGGTAAGGTTTATTGAGGTGTCAATTGTTAAATACATTTAATTATTTTCTCAGAATATTGTTACATTTATGATGTTTTTCATCTCTTAAAAATAAGTAATGCATGTGATCTCCCATTCTAAAAATGTTCAAATATTTGCCTAGTATTTATATTATATGCATTCTTTTTCTTAAAACAGTCTCCAAAAATTATTAAAAGTAAAATATCCATAATTTTTTATCCATCCCTGTGAAAAACCTGACAAAAATATAATAAAGCTGCTGGTATTCTGAGAAAAGCAAAACATTGAATTCTTACGGACATAATTTTTAATGTATTGTTATTATTGATGTTAGAGAGGGAGAGGGAGCGAGAGATAGCAACATCAATGATGAGAGAGAATCATTGATCAGCTGCCTCCTGCACACCCCACACCAAGGATCAAGCCCACAGCCTGGACATATGACCTGAGCAGGAATGGAGCCATGATCTTCTGGTCATAGTTTGATGCTCAACCCCTGAGCCATGCCAGCTGGGCACAAACAGAATTTTTTTTTAAATTTCCTTTCAAGCTTTGAATAATGAAACATAGAAATATGTACATAACTTCCCAAGATTGTTGCTGGTAAAGACAAAATGAAATTTGTGAATGTCTTCTATCTGAGATCTACAAATATGGTATGAATTTGTCCTTTATCTTTGTTTGTATGTATTTTGCTTTTTTATTTCATTTTTTAAATTTAAACATGTATTAAATATTTGAAGCAACAATCTGGTTTTCCCAAAGATAACTTTGAGGGTAGATATTTTTAGCTTTAGATCATGTATTTCTCCCTAAGGTTTTCTCCTTTCAGGGAGACTTCGAAATAAAAAAACTTTTACCAGAATAGGAAGATTCAGTTAGGGAGTAATCATCCTGTCTTAAAATCTAAAAAACAAAGTTTAATTACTATCCACAGGTGGAATACAGTGAAATAGATAAATAAGTGTGGGCAACAGGAGTAGAAGTTAAAAATAAGAGAAAGACAATTATTAAAATGTGTTTGGAAGAAGCTATGAAAGGAAATGCAAAGACGTTAACAACTAAGAGGAAGAGGTAGAGAAGATGGAGAAAAAGTATGAACTTAAAACTGCCCAGAAAATGTCTTTTTTTAAAGAGAAAAAAAAACAAGAAACAATAAATAAATATGTTTATACTTTAGTGCAAGTCAGGAAATAAGTCACAGAATTATAAAAAAGTAAACTGTCACTACCTATTACTAAATTTTTCATTCAATTTTAAAAAGGCTGGCTTAGCCGAAACTGGTTTGGCTCAGTGGATAGAGCGTCTGAGGACTGAAAGGTCCCAGGTTCAATTCCGGTCAAGGGCATGTACATTGGTTGTGGGCACATCCCCAGTATGGGTTGTGTAGGAGGCAGCTAATCGATGTTTCTATCTTATTGATGTTTCTGGCTCTCTATCCTTGTCCCTTCTTCTCTGTAAAAAATCAATAAAATATATTTTAAAAAATAAAAATAAAAAATAAGAAGACTGGCTTAGAAAATCAATATAAAATATGGAAAGTCAAGTGTTTGAGGGACACTATTACCTTCCAATTAGGAAGATAGCTTAAGCTATTATAGACAACACAAAAATTTCATAGAGGTGGGCCACAGAATAATGAATGCTCCCTTTCCAAGAGACCACATCCTAATCTCCAAAACCTGGGACCCTGTAAGGTTACATGGCCGAGACGAATGAAGCTTGCTGGTAGAGTTAAATCTGCTAATCAGCTGTCGTTGAGATGGGAAGATGACCCTCGGTGAGCCCAGTGATCACAGGATCCTTATAGCTTGAAGAGGAGGGCAGAAGAGGGAGAACCAGGGAGATGCACCACCAGAAGGTCTTGGACAAATGGGCTGGAGGAAGGTGGAGGGAGGGGCCATGTGCCAAAGTATGCAAAGCAGCTTCCAGAAGCTGGCAAAGGAAAGAGCTCTATAGATTCTGCCTGCTAGCCTCCCGAAGAAATGCAACCATGACAACACCTTGTTTTAGGCCAGCGAGACCCACCGTGGACCTCTGACCTCCAGAACGGCAAGGTAACAAACGTGCGATGTTTTAAGACCATTAAGTTTGAGATAACTGTGCTGGTTTATAGGTGCCTTTATATGATTTCGGTGACTTTAATGACCTATACTTAATCATGTGGTGAACTTGGTGAAGTCAGATTTTATCCCATTTCTATTTTCCACAGCACTTTTAGAGAGCAGGATAATAATGAATGCTTGCTTAATTGGCAGGTGAAGTGAAGTACCATTTCCCTGTCCTTATTAGTGAGTGAAACACACTGTGTTTAGTGTCTAGTCTTTCTGCTCACCAAAACAAAGGTATGTGATCAGATATCCTGAGAGACCCTATTCAATTCAAAACTGGGTCTTTTTTGACTCAGTATGAGAGAAAGAAGATCAGAATAGTAAAATAGTTTTTGCATTTATTTCATTGTTTCCAAGCTCTTCTTTAACATAATTACATAGATTAGTTTTTCCTTTACATTTTTAATATAAATGAATGAGCTGAGAGACAACACAAAACAGATTCAAAACCTTATCATTGACAATACATGTAGGTATTTGAAAGGAAACCCTAGAACATGGAGATTGAAAAATACACTTATTTGAATAAGCTGCCTTGCAGAGAGGCCCTGTATTGTATGTACGCTATTGTATATTTTGTTGAAGAATTACTGTCTTCTTGAGACTAGTGTCTGAAGGAATCTTTCAAAAGGTATTTTCATAACTGACTCCTTCCTCCCACCTTTGAAGCATTTCTACATGGAAGGATTGCATGGGTTGCAAAAAGGAGATATTATTCATCATGTCTGGAAAAAATATTCTCTTTTATAAACATGCCGATATGTTTTTTTCATCAGTGTTCCCAAAGCATTTCACAATACCTGCTCCACAGTTTATCCCAATATTTTCTTTCTAGAGACAAGTTGGAGACAAGCTTAACATGTTTTTATAAAAAAACGTTTTTTTCCAGTTTTATGGACAAATAATTGACATACATCACTATGTAAGTTTAAGGTGTGCAGCATGGTGGTTTAAATTACATATATAGTGAAGTGATTATTACCACAATAGGCTCAGCTAGCATCTATCTCCTCATATAGATGCACTAAAAAGAAAAGAAAGAAAAAGTAAAAGAATTTTCCTTGTAATGAAAACATTTAGGATTTACTCTCAACAACTTTCGAATCAGTTTATCACACAGTAGAGCTAGCTATAGTAATCATGTTATACATTACATCCCTAATACTTATTTCTCTTATAACTGAAAGTTCATAGCTTTTGACTACTTTCCTTTAACTCCCCCTCCACACACACCCTGCTTCTGGTAACCAGAAGTCTGATCTCTTTTTTTTTTATATGTTTGCTTATTTGTTTGTTTGTTTTTGGATTCCACATGTAAGTAAGATCATCAGTATTTGTCTTTCACTGTCTGACTTATTTCACTTAGCATAATTCCTGTTGATGCAAATAGTAGGATTTTCTTATTTTTAATGGCTAAATAGTATTTCATTGCATTATTGTGTGTGTGTGTGTGTGTGTGTGTGTGTGTGTGTGTGTATACTAGAGGCCCAGTGCATGAAATTCATGCACTGTAGGGTCCCTAATGGCTGCTGGCTGCTGGTTGGGGGCCTCCTTCCCTTCCCCCAGCCAGCCCCACCTCCTGGTCAAACTACCAGATGAACTCTTGGTCCAGGGGACAATGTGCATATTATGCTTTTATTATATAGGATATATAATGTACATATATATGTAGATATATATGTGTATGTGTACATATGTGTGTGTGTGTGTGTGTGTATACATATTACAACTTTATTATTATTTCATCCATCAATAGACGTAGGTTGTTTCCATGTAATGGCTATGGCTATCACAAATAATGTCTCAGTGAACACAGGAGTGAAGATCTCTTTTTGAGTTAGTGTTTTTTGGATATATTCCAAGAAGTGGAATTGCTGGGTTCCACTTTAAAATTTTTGAGGGCCTTCCACACTGTTTTCCATAGTGACTGTACCAATTTACAGTCCAACCAACAGTGAACAGAGTTCTTATTTTTGCACATCCACTCCATCATTTATTGCTTGTCTTTTTGATGATTGCCATTTTAACAGGAATGTGGTGATATCTCATTGTGGTTTTAATTTACATTTATCTGATGACCATTGACACTGTGCACCTTTTCATATACCCATTGTCCTTCTTTTACATCTTTTTTTTTTTGAAATATTTATTCAATTCCCTTGTCTAATTTTTAAATTATGTTATTTGGTTTTTCTGCTATTGAGTGGTATAAGTTCTTTATATATTTTGGATATTAACTCCTTATAAAAAATGTGGCTTACAAATATTTTTTTCATTCTGCATGTTGCCTTTTTCACTTTGTTGATTATTTATTTTGCTGTGTATAAGCTTTTTAGTGTTGTCCCTTGTTTATTTATTTATTTATTTATTTATTTATTTTTTGCTTTTGCTTAAGTGTCATATCCAAAAGAATCATTTCTGAGACTCATGTCAAGAAGTTTAATTCGTACATTTTCATCTAGAAGTTTCATGGTTTCAGGTCTTACATTTAAATCTTTCATTCATTTTGAGTTAATTTTTTGTGATGTATTATGAGTTCAGTTTTATTCTTTGAAGTGGTGAATTTTTAATTATTCCAGCCCCATTTACTGAAGAGACTGTGTTTTCTCCATTGAGTATTCTTGGCTTTCTTGTCAAATATTAGTTGATCATATAGGCTTCAGTTTATTTTGGGCTCTCATTAACCTGCTTTAAATATGAATGTCTCTCGCACTTTAGTAAAATGTCCAAACTCCTTCTTTGCACATTTTTTTTGTCTTACGTGACATAAACCAAGTATATAAGAGCACAGCACAGTTCCTTTGACATTCATGGGTGGTGATAATTTTAGATGATTTTATGTGCCAAACACCAAGCAGAACATGAAGCAGAACAAGATGACTTAAAGATCATTGCCTTTTCAAAGGTCATCCAGCAAGAGAGCTGAAAGAATGAGAACTGCCAGTCTGAACTGGTCTATTTTGATGCTTGAGTGCTATAAAATGTAATTTTTGAATAATTCAAGGGTGCTGTTTCTACTTGCTAGAATTAAATGCCTGAAAATTTAAGTAGTTCAGGATTGAATAGCTTAAAGGAAAACTAATACTTATGTGCTGAGTTATTTTTGAGATCAGAAAGGGCAATGGCATTAATGATAATAGCATCCATGACAATAACAATAGATAACTCTTGGGCACTGTTCTAAATGTCAAATCATTCAGCTAAATATTTGTTATCCACAGGGAAAGACCACATTTAAACATATGTCTACCACCCACATCCTAAACATAAGCTTGGATGCTTAGAGTTGAAGATGAAATAAAGCAAAAGTCCAAATGTATTTATTAAAAATTAGTGGACTTATTAAAATACTTTCATAAAAAAGAGAGAGACAGGAAAGATACAGTCCTCTGTATGATTTCTTTGATGTCTGCATAACTGAACTGACTGGCTCTTCCAGAATTATTTAAGAATCTGCTTTGTTTATGTAGTAGAAAGTAAATTAAACACATGTTAACTTTCTGATGTACCATTAATGTCTTTTGTTTTAATCCTATGTAAAAATAGCCATTGAATTAATCCTATATAATAAAAGCCTAATATGCAAATTGACCAAAGAGCAAAACAACCAGTGAACTGACCTGCTGCTATGATGTGCACTGGCCACCATGGGGCAGACACTCAATGCAAGAGTTGCCCCCAGCCCACAGGCCCCAGGCCAGACAAGGCAAGTGCCAGCTAGGACCCTCTGATTGCCCCGCTAGTCACCCCACAGATCGGCTCTGATCGCCAGCCAGGCCTAGAAACCTTAGCTGTGTACAAAATTTTGTACACCGGGCCTCTAGTGTATATAAACTTTGAGATTAGTTTTCTTTTTAATTTGGAGGGTACATCTTCTATTATTTTTATGTGTTTTTATTGATTTTTTAAAATTGATTTCAGAGAGGAAGGTAGAGACAGACACATCAATGATGAGAGAGAATCATTGATTGGCTATCTCACATATCCCCTACTGGGGTTGAGCCCACAACCCAGGCATGTGCCCTGACTGGGAATCGAACCATGATTCGATTGGTTTATAGATCTATTCTCAACCACTGAGCCATACTGGCTTGGCTTTATTGATTTTTTTTTTATAGAGAGAGGAATGGAAAGGGGGAGAGAGAAACATTGGTGGTTGCCTCCCATATATATGCTGACCTTGTATCAAACCCACAACCTGGGTATGTGTCCTGACCAGAATTTAACTGGCAATCTTTTGGTGCACAGGAGGACACTCAACCAACTGAGCCACACTGGCCAGGGCTCTTTTATTACTTTTTAAAAATGTTATTATAACTAATTATGTGAAATAATTTTAGATGCAGGAAAAAGTTCCCAAAATACTGTAAATAGTTCTTATTTACCCTTTACTCAGTTTCTCTGAATGGTAAGATTTTAAATAACCATAGCTCAATTATCAAAACTAGGAAATGGAATTGAATTGAACCAGGACTGCCTGGTTTATAGGTTGATGCTTAACCACTGAGATACACCAGCCAAGCAAGACTTTTTCATTTTTAGGAATTATTTTTTTTAATCTATTAATATGGTGTATGATATTAGAAGATTTCCTAACATTGAATTTGCCTTGTATCATTAGGCCATGATTTATCATTTATTAAGGTAGGGTTGGATTCTGCTTTCAAATGTTCTCTTTGTTATCTTTGAATCAGTTTCCATAAGTAAAATTTCTACTTTTGCCCATGATGAAGTAACAAAGACTGGCTTTAAGCTTCTTGAAAAAACTAAGAAATGGCCCCAAACATGTGAAACAATGGTTTTCAGTATATGGCATCAGCCATTAAATAATACTGGCCCTTGAGAAACATAAAACAAATGAGGTGAGCTTTATAACTTCCCAAGTTTACTGCCCAGAGCAAGCATGTCAGACTCATGGCCCACAAGAAATATTTTTGCGGTCCAGCCAATATAATGGTATATAAGAAACATCTTAATAAAAATTTTGTAACTTAATTTTTACAGTATCCTGTTAGACATAATTATTAATAACAAACTACAATGTTCACTAATGACTGTTGCATTCGTTTTCTTACATGTCTTATGCACAGGCACACCATTTCTCTCCACTAATACTGGCAGCGAATATTTTAGCAACCAATTGCCATATCACTAGTTTTGGATTGACTAGTTTAACTTGAGTGCGCAACAGGAAACATTTTGTTTTTGAAGAACAAGAAAAATAGGTTATTTGTATTACTGTTATTAATTTGTGCAGTTAGTCAGTGTCTGGTAAGCTAATGTTCAAGAAAAAAATTAATTTTTATTAAAATGTTCTAGTATTTTATGTTAATGCTTACTCATTTATTTCTGCCCTTTGTATTCAGTGTGTCTTTATAAAAATAAACGTGTTTCTATGTAAATTGAAACTTTTGGTTTTTTGAGGCCCACGTATACTTAAACCTTGTTTATTTGACCTGTGTCAGCCTTTGAGTTTGACAGAGAATATTCCAAGGTCAAAGGCATTGAGGGGGGAAGACCGGTAGAATGCAGCAGGATTTGAGGAGTGGCTGCTCTCCTCCCCCAGTCAGCTCCACTAGGAACCTTTCTCAGGGTTCTCTATAGAATCCCTGTAAGGTCTTAGTGAGGTTCCTCAAGGAAATGCCCACAAGAGACTAAAAAATGCCCTCTTTCTGTGGCCTCAGAACATCCACACCATCCCATACGGTGCCTTTAAAACTTGTTATTAATACTTAGCTAAATCTTATAACTAGCTCATGTGACATCTGGTGACTTCTACTCCAATTAGCAAATGCTCAGGTCCTTTTTCTCTTGAAATTATATGTTATTTGCTTGCCAAACAAACTTATTTCTTGAACAGGTTGAAAAAAAAACATTAATTGTTCAGCGATTATTTTTTTTATAAATGTGTGAGTGATACTCTTTTCAGCTATCTCTATCTTCAAGCTGAAACTAGATGTCCAAACCAAAACAAATTTAACAGAAAATTTATGTGGTGCTATACACTATAATGAATAGATGCAAACGTTTGCTGTAGGATCTAGGTATGCTAATATATGACAATGGATCCAGGATAGTCCTCTGATTCTGCCCCCTTCCCCCAATTCTTTCCCATAAAGCTCATTTTTTAATGAGCCTCCTCTGCCATCTTTGTGAAATACCACACTGTTTCTGTGAACACAGTCAGGTGGTCAGCTTCTCCAGTATTAGATCCTCCTGTCTTGCCTCTAACATTTGCAATCCCTTTCTGTTAACATAAACCCAAGTTAAAACTCTGTAACTTCATGATTTTGTCATACTGAGCAACTCTCTTCAACCTTTCCACCTCTTTACCTAGTATTGCAAGGACACTGCAAGTTTAAATGTCTATGATCATTTTAGATTTCTATACATTCTGTAAAAAACAGCTGTATTATAGAATTTCACTATTTGAAATAAAATGTAGCAGCTGTATTATAGATACATTTTATTTCAAACAGTGGTACTCAATGATTGAATTGTTTTGGTAGATGTCAATTACCTATTGTAAAATACTAGAAATGTTAAATGCGTAGTTATCTATCAATCGGCAACTAAAAATAACCCTCTGCTAACATACCACATTTTATTTCATTTTAGTTTCAATCTCTTCAATGTGAGACTTTATTCATAGAAACTTGCTTCAGTCTGAGACTCATAGAGGGTAAATTGTTAACAATAAGCAGGACAAGGAGGAAGAGAAACTTGGAACAGAGGAAGAGGAGGTAAGAGGAGAAGAAGCCTATCTGAGGGCAGATCTTGATATATTAGAAGACAAAAGATGAAATTGCCTTTTTTGTGACTTTCCTAAAATTATCCAGTTCAGTAGGCTGTGACATGTAAATTTCTGTGATTTTTAAGAGTGAACCTAGATACCCAAAAGTGGGGTTCTGGTTCTACATGATTTCCTTGGCACCTGCACTCCTATTCTATCTGCTATTCACCAGTAGCTCTTCTCTTCCCTTGCACTTACATTTTGTTGCTTCCAGGACAGTTCTCTGACTTCCATTTAAAAAAAAATATATTTTATTGAGTTTTTACAACGAGGAATGGAGAGGGATAGAGAGTTAGAAACATCGATGAGAGAGAAACATCAATCAGCTGCCTCCTGTACACCCCCCACTGGGAATGAGCCCGCAACCAATGCATATGCCCTTGACCAGAATCGAATCTGGAACCCTTAAGTCCACAGGCTGACATTCCATCCACTGAGCCAAACCGGTTAGGGCTGACTTCCATTTTGACCAGTTTTCACTACTTCCACCTCTAATCAGGTCTATATGGCTTCAGATGAGAACATGCTGAGTTTAGTGACAATATACATCTTTCTCTTGTGTTCATATATCAGAGTGAAACTTAGTATGTGAAGGAATCTGGGCATATGTGGGTTTGAATAGTAGGAAGAGTTAGTATTCTGCTCTTTGTGGAAATGGTAGTTACATCTCATTTAGGAAA
This sequence comes from Pipistrellus hanaki, assembly GCF_964339955.1. NCBI lineage: Eukaryota > Metazoa > Chordata > Mammalia > Chiroptera > Vespertilionidae > Pipistrellus > Pipistrellus hanaki. Next base: position 61,221,145 of record NC_140507.1, on the reverse strand, counting down.
GATTCATAGTGTCTACATTGTATATGCTGGCCATGGCTTTGTTGAGGAAGTCCAAAAGAAACAACACTGTGACTTGCAGTTACTCATTAAAAACAAACAAACAAAAACAACAACAACGTAATTTATTAGAAAATCCACAGGGTTTTTTTTGGAACCATCCTTACTTTAAATAATTGTTTGAAGCCTGAAGAGTTTAAGAATGCAACAGTTTTAATACTCAGTCATTGAGCGATAACAGATACCACTTGTGAAACTATAGCCTAAAAGTGAAGTAAATTATCCTATTTATATTTTCAGTGAATCAGTTAAGTGCAGTACAGAGTCAAGTTTTAAAGTGGTGCTTTTGAGCAGGCAGATGAAACTCTAAGTATTTCCTATAATTTTTTTAAAAAGCATATAATTAAGAGCTCATAAAACTGAGCTGAACTCTCTAAGAACTAATTATCTTCTGATGCTTTTAACCTTATTTCAGGTTGCGCCTATATTCATGACAACTAAGCAAATTAGGAGGCATAGAATTTCAGAAAAAGGAAAAAAAAACTTGTGTGAAAATGTCAAATTCAGATATTACCACTCTTGACAACAATATGAAAAATGAGCCTAAGATGGTCTCAGAACAATTGCAGTTGCAGAGAACTGAAGGAAGGTAGCATAAATTGTTGGGCTCAAATATTTATTCTATGGAGCAGATATTCATGATTTCCAGAATATACATCATGCCTTCCTTCACGCAACATATTGGACTACTGTTTGCTAGACACTGTGTTATGCCAGATATTAATATGCTATAAGAGGCACAATGTCTGGGTCCAAAGTGTGTTTGTAGTCATACAGATATATCTTTTAGTAATTTTATTGTTTTGTGAGCAATAGTAATTTGAGGGTTTTTTTTTTTACCTTTTTATAAAGATTGCACAGGAAGCATAAGAGAGGCCTTTATCTTGGCCTTTGATGAAGGAGAGAATAAAATAAGGCTTCTTAGAATACTTGAGTTCTATAATATTACTATAATGATTATTTGCAGGAATAATTTTTTAAAAAATGCATGATAGGTAGGAACAAACAAACAAAATTCAAGATGAAGGAAATGAAGGAAGTCCCAGCAACAGAATAACAAAGACATAGGATGGATAATTTCCAATCCATTGAAGGGGAAGGATATTTTAAAAAACATATCTCAACCAGTGCCAGTCGTGGTGGTTCATTTTGTCTAATTAACTGGGGTGGCCAAATATTTGGACAAATACAATTCTGGGTGTTTCCCTGAGGGTATTTGGGATGAGTTGAACATTACATAGATAGACTGAGTAAAGCTGGTTGTTCTCCCTAATGTGTGGGGGCCTCATCGCACCTGAAGGTCTGAATAGCACAGAATGGCAGGCCCTCCCCCAAATAAGTGGGAAATTCTCCTCTGTCTGCCTGAGGCCTTTGAGCTGGGACATAGGCTTTTCCCTGCATCCAGGCTCCAATGGAAATATCCCTTCTTCCTGGGTCCATGCCTGCCAGCTTTGGGACTAGATCTATACCACTGGTCCTCAGGTTACCAACTGTAGATCTTGGGGACCAATCAGTCACCATAATTGTATGAGCCATTTCTTAAATAAATAAATAAATAAATAAATAAATAAATAATGAATAAAAAGTGAAAAACTAAATAATTTCTATTGATTTGGTTTTGCTGGAGAACCCTGAGTAATAATACAGTTTGAGCTACTACAAGCTATCGAGAAGTCATGGGAAATTGTAAGATACAAATAACATGACAGACATAAGTTCAAACTTGTCTATAATAATAAAAGGGTAATATGCTAATTAGACCGGACATCCTTCCTTCCTCTAGGACCTAGAGGAAGCTGAGGCTGTGAGGACAGCCAGGGTCCCAGGTGCCAGAGGGAAGCTCGTGCTGGCAGCCAGGGGAAGGAAGGCCTACTCTTGCATGAATTTTGTGTATTGGGCCTCTAGTAAATATAAATGTTATCAGTTTAAAAATACAATATCTTCTCTTAAAGGTATTTGAACAGTTATGACTAAGCAGTGAAACATTCCTGGTGGTAAAAGAATTGGACAGGCTAAAATTCAAGGTCTCATTCTCCAAACAGGTATTTGATCTCTGTCCTAGTCACCTGCCCCAGTACTGACACCCCTCCTGGGGTCAGTAATGGACTGTGTACAGGTCAAATTGGAAAGAGTCATGGGATACAGGAGAGTGAAAACATTTTAGGTGAGATAATACTTTATGAGGCCACCATATTATATCTAGGTAATTACCTAGCTGATCATGCACCAACATAGCATATTTTAAAAATTGCTGGTAGTTGTATACAAGATTTTTATTGTCTTCTTTTTTACTTACCCGTATTTTAACAAATCATTATAATCACTTAAATTTTCAAAATATAGTGAAACCAGAGGTATCTGATGTCTTTGAGTTGTCTATCTGTTAAACCAAGTGACTTGTATATATAAGTCTAGCAGGGGCTCCATTATATACAAAGAGTACTAACTGTTCAACTGCCAGTGATTTCCCCTCCATTGATTTTTTTGTCTCAAAACAAAGATTGGAAAATATTCACCTGTAATTCTTGGAAATAATCTATTCAACACATGGGATAAAATAGCATATGTAAGCACATGGCTTCTTCCCAAAAGGGTTGTGTAAGCTGTAAACTGGACTGTATTGTCTCATGCAGGATTTACTCGTAAGTGTTATTATGCCACAGGAGCTTGGAATCCAGTGATGTTCACACTGGCCGGAGGAATCCTGGAAGTGGGAGTTTTAGTGTTGAAGGGATGCTTGAGGTTTTACTTTATGGGCAATGTGTTATTCAGTGTCGTAGTTTATAGATCAATATATTTTATTATATGGTAGCATGAGCTTCATTTGCCTGTTTCATAAATGATATATACCAGATGTTTATTTTTAATGAGAGCATCGTTTTGGAAAATGTGAATCATGAAAAAAAAAATGTACTATGAAACCCAACTAATGAGGTTACTCAGTTAGGTAACCATATTCATAGCTAAGAACCTGTCTAATCTGCATACTGATGAAAGCTTGTTGAAATCTTCAACTGTTTTCTTCTATTTTTTCCACTAAATTAAAAAAAAAAGGAAACCTTTTACACAGCACTATTTTTAGATCATTTGAATAGTGCTAATAGAACTGAGTATACAGTTCAGGTCCATGTTGCCTTTAACAACAGTGGTTATTGCCTTCACTAAGGAAAAGAAAGGGAACAAAGCATTACATGGTAGAATCATAGAGCTAACACACAATCAGCATATCCTTTGTAGATAGTTTTCTTTTGTTCTTCTGGAACAGAGAATCAAGAACAGTGCTGTGTAAGGTCCACAGAGTATAGGGAGCTACACAATCAATCTTGCTTTACCATTATTTAAAATATGCAGGTCTTAGAGAATCGCAGTGTAAGTGGCTTATTTTAGTTGAACATTTAATTTGTTAACATCTGGTGACTTCTTTTCTCCGGATGTACTTCATTTACTATTTATCAGTCTTTGCACCTTGTTTATTATAGCATAGGGATGACTTTATGAGACCTGGGAAAAATTATAGGAATTATCTATATAGGACCTTACATTTTAGGCTGTCTAATTATTTTACCATCAAAATAATCCAATTCTTCATCATTAAATTTATCATTACTTAATAGTGTATCTTACTCTATAACAGTGATTCAGTAAAAAGTTGAGGTCAGAAAAATATTAACACTTCTAACTACTCTTCCACTACAGTGGATTTGGCACTATTTATATATTGATTATTTCATTAAACAAGCATATATATTAAAATTAGATGCCCATGCTTCCTGATATTGTGTTAGTTTTATACTTATTTCCTAATGCATATGACATCACTAATATATATATTTAAAGAATGAATCATCCATCAGAAAAGGCATTAGGTTACCGCAAGATATAAATTTATTTGAATAAATATATAAACTAAAAAATAAATGTAGGATACACATTTTTATCTTAAAAATATTAAAACTCTTTGTAGTGGGCATGCAATATCCATATTGAATCTTTGGCAATCCTAAATTCAGACAATAAAAACAATGAAAAATATAAAACTCTAATTCCTGTCGCTAAAAGCAAGATAACTTTAATTGTGAGTGACATTTAAAAAAATATATATTTTATTGATTTTTTACAGAGAGGAAGAGAGGGATAGAGAGTCAGAAATATTGATGAGAGAGAAACATTAATCAGCTGCCTCTTGCACATCCCCCACCGGGGATATGCCCTCAACCAAGGTACATGCCCTTGACTGGAATCGAACCCAGGACCTTTCAGTCCGCAGGCCGACGCTCTATCCACTGAGCCAAACTGGTTTCAGCTGTGAGTGACATTTTATATTGCACAAATAATGGAATTTTTATGAGTTTGCTAATGGAATATGTAAACATTATAATTTAACCTTGCCTGAACATCTATGTACAAGTTTTGGTGTTGAATAATAAGAGGCAAATAATAATAATAATAATAATAATAATAATAATAATAATAATAGACTTAAGTAGACTAAATTAGTAACAATATAAAATAACATAAAATAAATGTAATATACTAGACAAGGCAGATATTCTGAGAAGTTACTGTGAGTAATTCTTATTAATTACAAAATTAGAGGTCAGGAAAAGAACACACACCTCTGGCAGTGGAAATGATAAGTAAAGAATTAAATGATCAGTTTTTATAAGAGGAATTTTGCCCATAATCACATAGTCACATGGCAGATCCAGGGTTCCGAAGTCATTCATCGCTTTACCTGAGGGAAAAACAAAGTACATTAAGATGCTCAGATATGCCCAACCAGTGTGGCTCAGTGGTTGAGCACTGACCTATGAACCAGGAAGTCATGGTTGGATTCTGGGTCAGGGTAAATGACTGGGTTGTAGGGTTAGTCCCTAGTAGGGGAGATGTAAAGGGCAGCCTTTCAACAATTCTCGCTCATCATTGATATTTCTATCTCACTCTCCCTTCCTCTCTGAAATCAATTTAAAAAAAAATTTTTTAAGATGCTCAGGTTTCTTTAAAGTTTGCAAAATGGTGGGCGATGTATACAAAAAAGGGTCTTGATATTAATTTTTCATCAAGTTGTATATGAAGATAATACATTTTAATCAGATTTCTCTAACTCCTATGGTGCTATGAAAAGCATACATGACAAGAAAGGCAATCTTTATGCTACAGGCAGAATTAAGTAAAAGTAGAAAATTGGAGACAATAAAGCATAAAGATGAATACAACGCTGAAAATATTCTAGAAAGAGGTGGGACATTTATCAGTAACAATTCAAAATTATTATTTACTGGAGGCCTGGTGCACAAAAATCATTCATGGGGGGAGTGTCTCTCAGCCTGGCCTGTGCACTCTCATAATCCGGGACTCATCAGGTAAGGTCCCTAGGCCTGGCTGGCCATCAGGGCCTATTGGGACTTTCCTTCCCCTGGCTGCTGGCAACTAGCCTAACCCCCACCACTGCCACTGTGTGGCGCTGCCCCCCCCCCCACCAGTGGTCTCCCTCTGTGGGCAACAGGCATGGGGTGTATCACTTGGCTGGCCTGGACCTCCCTCTGCAGGGCAATCACTGGCTAGCCCCACACATCTGCCACTGTGTCGCTGTAGAGAGATCAATTGCAGAGGTTCCCCCCCCCCCCCCCATCGATCAACCCACAGAGGGTAGCTTGGGCCTCCCTCTGTGAGGCGATTGTGGGGCAATGACAGCCCTCCCCCCCCCCAGCCAATCACTTTGCACCCCGCCTTGGGTGGCCTGGCTCCAGTGTGTGTCATAACATGGTCATCTGGAAGGTCGTTCAGACAGTCGTTCTGCTGTTCAGTCATTTGGTCAACTTGCATATTATACTTTTATTATTATTGATGATCCTGTTACAAAATCTAGGGACACACAGGAAAATTTAGCTCATTTAAAGAAAATACAAACTTTTTTTGGGAAAACAACTAGAAATTAAGTAGTCTATAGGAAAATGAGAACTACGAAACATTTAATGCCAACAAACTTATTAGGTTAAAAGAGATTTTTTAAAAAGTGCTTTGCTCAACATGTATGTTTAAACAGAATGAAGAATATTGTGGATGTCAGTTAATCATAGGGATACTTAATAATAATGTAAAAAATGTGCTGGGATAAGCTGCAGCTGAATGTCACTAAACCAATGACTGGAATGGAAATGAAAGTCACTAACAGAAATTAAATCTGCTCTTAATAGTATGAGAACAAGATGGAGAAAACCAGTGGAGGATGAAAGGTAGAGGCTTAATTAATTAGAAGGACAGAATGAAAATTACTATTAAGACTATTCCATAGGAATTTTTTCATCACACAACTGTATGGGGGAGTGTTATAATAACACTTTAAAAATTGTATTAAGTGGGATTCTGCTTGATTGAGACTTTAAATTGCAGAAAACTTTTTGTATAAGCTGATAAGTTTTTAAGTGATAAAACGTATCTAAGGGCATACCTGGCAAGCCCTGGCTAGGGCAAAGGCTTTTACTAGCTCTCAATGTTGTTTTCCTATTTGATCTTATTTGAAAGGTTCAGAATTCTGTTGCTGCACTGCAACTCTTCCTGTTCTGTCAGTGGATCAGGGGAAGAAATCATACAGCATGCTCATAAAGACATTCACAGGTGACTGCTGCCTAAAACACGTCTTGAGAGTGGGGACAACCACAGCAATCGCAGCTTATGAGAAAGCACTGAGAAAATACAGGCGTGCACCACTCACACACATTCCCAGTTTGCTAAGTGCATGAGCCAATTCTTCCCTCGTGTAAGAGGAAAGCATCTTTTTTATATACAGAGAACAGTATGAAGGTATTGAAAACATGTTGCTTCTAATGACTATATTTATGCAGCATATTTTTTTTCACTTTTTTTCTTTGTCCAGTCCACTTTCCTAGTGGAATTTTTGCTTATATAAAAAAAAGCAACTATCAGGATGAAGTATTAGAATGCAATCTGGCAAATAAGTGGTTGCTTATGATTTTGTTTACCAGCCTAAAACACCCAGGATAAGTGGGGTGAACTGAAGACCAACACATGAAAGATATTTCTAATGTACTAGAATCCAAGAATTTGACATTTTTTATTAGAATTTAGGATACATAGGTATTGATATTTAAGTGGCAGAGGCATATGTATATTCTTCATAACTCCAATTCTCAAATACATATATATGAATAATCTGGTGATATTCAGAGTGTCCTATAAATAGCATTGTTATTATGTTACTACCATGTTTTCCCGAAAATAAGACATACTCTGAAAATAAGACCTACTTACAGGTTTCCTTCTGAGTGAAATATAAGGCATCCCCCTGAAAATAACCCCCCCCCCCCCAGGCTAAACATGAGAGATTTGGTCCACTGATTCTGAAAGAAATGGAGTCACAAGAAATTCACCAGGAAATTCAGGTATTGGATTGTTATGATGATGTTCCAGAAGATGATGACATGATTGTCCTTGAATAAATGAGTAAATTCTTGATACTGTAGGATTCACAGTTTGTCTGGTTTGTGTTGACAACTACCGTACTACTGTACCGTATACAGATAATAAATTTCCTTTATTTTCATTTAACAATAAATGTGTACTGTATTCTTCTTCATGGAAAAATAAGACATCCCCTTAAAATAAGACCTAGCACATCTTTGGGAGCAAAAATTAATATAAGACACTGTCTTATTTTCGGGGAAACAGGGTAGTACTTTATTTTCTCATAGTTCTGAAAGTCAGAAGTTCAAGATCAAGATCTTGTCAGGATTATTCCTTTCTGTAGACTCTCCTTGGCTTGTAGATGACCATCTTCTCTCAGTGTCATCACATGTTTTTTGTCTTTGTGTGTCTGTATCCTATCTCCTCTTACAAAGATACCAGTCATTTTGGAATAGGGTTGACTCATATGACCTCATTTCATTTTAATTATCTCTTTAAATGCCTTATCTGCACATGCAATTATATGCTGAAGTATTTGGGGTAAAGATTTTCAACATATAAATTTTGGGAAGTCATAATTCAGCCCATAACACATAGTATAATTTTACAAATGAGAACATTGAGTCATAGAACATTATATTTCCTCAAAATCTCTTAACAGGTAAAATGAAAAAACACCACAGCAACACTGGCATTTATATCTAGGTGCCTTTGATGTCAAAAGTTCAAGTTCCTTCTTACCATCTCTACAACAAAGCATTTGCATAGCGCTTTGTCCATTAGGGGTATTTAAGTATTGAGTGTTATGACTTCACATCTCATATAAATGTAGTAGCCAATAATGCTAGCTATTCATCAAAGTCTCCCCTTCCCTTCTAAAGACATGCTGGTGAACATGTGGTATAATGCTATGATTGAGTTCAGATGTAGGTGATATCACTATTAGGTCTACCCTATTAACATCATATATATAAACACTAGAGGCCTGATGCATAAACTTTGTGCAAGGGGCAGCCCCAGCTTTGTACAGAAGGTGGTCCAGAAAGATGTCCAGAAGGTTGTTTGGCTGTCTGGTCTAATTAACATATTATGCTCTTATTATTATAGATTAGAGGCCCAGTGCCCACCTGATTGCCCGCCTGCCTGACTGCCCCTAACCACTTCTGCTTGCCAACCTGACCACCCCCTAACCAGTCCACTGCCAGCCTGATTTCCCTTAACTGCTCTCCCCTGCTGGCCTGATCACCCCCAACTACCCTCCCTTACAGGCCTGAACCCTCCCAACTGCCCTCCACTGCTAACCTGGTGACCCACAACTGCCTTCCCCTGCCAGCCATTTTTGGTGGCCATCTTGTGTCCACATGGGGACGGCCATCTTTGACTTCATGGGGGTGGCCACTTGAGTGTTGGAATGATGGTCAATTTGCATATTACCTCTTTATTATATAGGATGTTAAAATAATCATAATTCTTCTCTTATCTCTATTTTCTGGCATTGGATATCACATGTTGCCTCTCGCAGGCCCATGTCAGCATGGGTGTCTGAAGGACTGCATAGATCCTAGCCCTTCCCTTTCTGTATATAATGCTTTATGGACATGAGAAGCAAACAACTGTATGGAACTACTAAAATATCAAGGTTTACCTGTTATTATATACAGATATAACTTAATTAAGGTAAGTAATGTAAGTGATAGATTATCTTAAGAAAAAAATCAATAACCCCAACAATCATAAGAAATTTTAGCTAGGCTCGCCGAAACCGGTTTGGCTCAGTGGTAGAGCATCGGTCTGCGGACTGAAAGGTCCCGGGTTCGATTCCGGTCAAGGGCATGTACCTTGGTTGCAGGCACATCCCCGGTAGGGGGTGTGCAAGAGGCAGCTGGTCAATGTTTCTCTCTCATCGACGTTTCTAGCTCTCTATCTCTCTCCCTTCCTCTCTGTAAAAAATCAATAAAATATATTAAAAAAAAAAAAAGAAATTTTAGCTAGCTCTAAGTTTCAGAAAACTAAGGACTGGTTAAAAACGGTATCCAAGTGCATTCAGCATAAAAATGCTATGGGCTTGAGAATTTTGGGGTTTTGTAATATTTTATTCTCTGGGTTTGAAAATAGAAACATAAACATGGACACTGAGTGACTAATAAAACCCTTGTTTCCGTTTAAGTGACTCAATACCAATCTGACTCAGATTGCGTTCGGAGCCTCCAGACACCTGGCTGACTATGGTGCTTAAAAGCAAAATCTTGTGCTGGATCGACCCCCCAGGTTTATAATTATTTTCCCATAGTTGTAAACAAACTAAAAATTTCATTTTTTCCAAAACCTTTAAATATTTAGTTGTTAGTTTTTAAATAATTTACCATGCTTCCAAAGCCTTGTTTTTCATCTCATAATCTTTCTCATTTTGATTGTTTTATTCTGTCATATATATTATCCCTTGCAAGTTGGGAGTCTGTGAGTTTGAAATCATGACAAGCAGGAGATAAATGTTTAAAATTATATTTTTTCTTACATTGAGATACAAAAATGTTGTAAGTTCAAGGAAAATATAGTTGATCGGGAACATAAAAGCTGGTTTAGAGATGCCAACAAAAGAAACTGGGTCTCTTTTTTACTTTAAGAAGGAAAAAGTATTTGAGGAATACAAACCAAAAAAGCTAAAAAAATTTTTATCTACAACTTTCAGGTATGATAGGAATTTTCTATTGATGGAACAAAGACTGATATATGTAACACACACATTTACTTTCTTAGTAACAGACAGAACAGTATTTTATTTTCTCACATATGTTTAATATTAAAATTCACTATTTACTTTTTTCATAAAATTAATAATGTAATGCAATTTATAAAAAATGCATTTATATTGGCCTGGCTGGTGTGTCTCTGGTTGAGCATCGATGTATGAACCAAGAGATCAGTCAGGGCACATGCCCCCAGTTGTGGGCTGGATCCCCAGTAGAGGGGAAACAGGCAGGAGGCAGCCTACCAATGATTTTCTCTCATCATTGATGTTTATCTTTCTCTCTCCCCGCCTCTCTGGAATAAATAAATAAATAAATAAATAAATATTAAAAACAGAATACATTTATATTTATTAATTAAGTTGGAATTGTTACTCTCTTTAGTACCTTTCTCTAGTACCTCCCAAGAATTAGAATTGCCCAAATATTTTCTTATTTTTAGTATAACTTTGTTGAAGAGAAATTTTTAGAAATCCCTAATATTGTTAACTGAAAGTAATTTTCTATTTTATCCATTAAAATTTACTCATTTTTACCTATAGTATTAGAGGTAAAGTTCCATTTGTTAATTCTAGACACAATGATCCAGTATTCTTTCCTATGAGTAAAATGAAAATAAGATTTTCAATAGTTTCATTTTCTGGTATCCGAAGTACTTGTTTGACTTCCAGCCAAGACAGAATAGTGAGATTTACCCTCTCTCCTGAAACAACCAAAGAAAAAGGAAATAAGGAAGGAAAGAAATACAAAAGAAAAAAAGAAAGAACAAATATTTGAAACAAAGGTTTTCACGTCTGTGGACATCAGTTCACATAGTACAGTCATCCCTGTGAGACAAAACAAAAAACTTAGGTTCTATGATTGTGCGAATTTCCAGGCACTGATACATAAAGAGACTCCTCAGGAGAGGCCTGGGGACTCCCTGAGATTTCAGGGAAACATAGGTGGCTACAGTTGGCAAGATAGCTTATCAGACAAGAGAGAGCTGCACAGAGGACACAAAGATCTAAGAAGGATCCCCTTCCCATATTCACTGAGTAATTGTAAACAAACATAAAAGGAAACTACCCAAGAATAGAGACAGATATGTTGAAAAGGATTAAAGGTAACAATGCCTAATGCTAATATAAGACCAGGAATATTTCCTGTTCTAGCAATCAGCCAGGTTGGAAAAAAAAATCTCATAATTCCTGGAGCACTGGGCAACATATCCAGGACCATATTGTCTCAATAGTGGGGGAAATTAGCCCTAGACTAAACATGGCTCTGATCTTGTTTAACAAATCTTAAAAATAAGGCACAGAAAGATCAAACTATTCCCAAGTTGCTAACCTGGGCCCCAAACCAAAGGAATATATTTTTAAGAGAATAAAAATATCTAGTATTCAATACATGACATGGCATAATCTCACTATTAGAATTGAAAACAGTGAGATTAAAGCTGTGATAACTACTCTTGTTGTGGTAAGAAAAAAAAAAAGTTAAGTAAATAAAATGAATATATCAGAAAGCCCAACTTGAGTTTCCAGAGATGAAAACTACAATGTCTTGAATGAAAAGTACTTTGGATATGTCTCTTGGCATTCTGAATGTCCTCTTTTGAAAAGTATCTATTTAGATCCTTTGCACATGTTTTGATTGGATTGTTTATCTTCCTTTTGTTAAATTGTATGAGTTCCCTGTAAATGTTGGAGATTAAACCCTTATCAGATATAACATTGGCAAATTTGTTCTCCCATGCAGTGGGCTTTCTTGTTGTTTTGTTGATGGTTTCTTTTGCTGTGCAGAAGCTTTTTATTCAGATGCAGTCCCATTTGCTTATTTTCTCCTTAGTCTCCTTTTACATACACTATTTTGCAGTGTGTGCAGAAATATCTGTTGGGTAAATTCCTAGAAGTAGGATTGCTGAACAAATGCATAAATGCTTTAGTGATTTTGTAAGATATTGCAAAATTGACCACCATTTTGAGCTGCCACCAGCAATCTGTGAGAGACTGCTTCCCTGTAGCCTCACCAAAGCAGTACTTTGTCAAATGTTTGGATCTTTACCAATATCCTAAGCTAAACATGGCATCTCAGTAGTTGCATTTTTCACTGACTTTATAATGAGTTAGATAAAACATTTTTAGGTATGTTTAAGTGCCATTTATAAATCTTTTTTCTGTGAAATGTTTGTTCATAGTCTTTGCCCATGTTTCTGTTGGATTGTTGTCTGGCCTAAAAATATGAAGGGGCTTTGGAAGTGGGTAATGGTTGGAGGATGGAAGATTTTCAAAGTACACATCAGGAGAAGCCTAGATTGCCTTAAAGAGGTTGTTGGGCTACCAATGAAGTTGGTAGAAAAGGCAAATTTGAGCCCTAGCTGGTTTGGCTCAGTGAATAGTGTAGTCCTGTGGACGGAAGGGTTTCAGTTTTCAATTTCAGTCAAGGGCACATGTCTGGATTGTGGGCTCAATCCCCAGGGTGTGGGAAGGGCGGGGGGTGGGGAGGACTGAGGGCAGGAGTTGCTGGAGGCAGCTGAACAATGATTCTTCCTCTCTGAAATCAATAAAAATATATATTTTTTGAAAAAGGTGAATTTGATGAGGTCTCAGATGAAAGTGAGAAACATGTTCCTGGAAACCAGAGGGAAGGTGATCCTTGGTATAAAGTGGCAAAGGACTTGGCTGACTTGTGGATGCTACAGCTTTATGAGTGATGAACTTAGAATGTTAGCAGAATATTTTTAAGCAAAGTGTTAAAGACTGCTTTCACTTTCACCTTGCTTTTTATAGTAAAATGTGAGAGGCGTAAGATAAATGGCAAACACTGCTAAGCAAAAAGGAACCCAGACATGAAAATTTTGAGCCTATTTCTATTACCAAAAAATGGGGAAGCTTTTTCTGGAGAGATCACCAGGAGTGTGGCTGGAAAATGATTTCATAAAGAGGTCATATGGATCACTCAGCCATCTCAGCAGAAGCTAGGTCAAACAATGGGGTGACATGTGCAAAAACACTGCCAGCTTGGACTAAAGGGATAGAGATAAGAAAACATAAAGGAAGGCTGTTGTAGTTCTTATGTTATATCTCCCCCAAATTCATATACTGAAATCCTGACTCCCAGGACCTCAAAATGTGGCTATTTGGAGATAAAGCCTTTAAGAAAGTTACTAAGGTTGTGAGGTCATAGGATTGGGCCCTAATCCACTAAGACTGATGTTCTTTAAATATATATCCTATAAAATAAAAGGGTAATATGCAAATAGACCAAAGGGCAGAATAACCAACCAATCAAAGTGTAATATGTTAATGATATGCTAAGGCTGTTCAACTGCTTGCTATGATGTGCACTGACCACCAGGGGGCAGACAGTCAACTGATCAACCAGTTGCTATGAAGTGCACTGACCACTAGAGGGCAGATACTCCAACCAGTAGGTTACCTTGCTGCTGGGATCCAGCAGATCAGGACTAAGTGAGATGGGCTGGACATGCCCTGGAGTCCTCCCACTGTCCCTTCCTGGCTTGATTGTACACTGGTGGGGTCTCTCAGCGTGGCCTGCACCCTCTCGCAATCTGAGACCCCTCTGGGGATGTTGGAGAGCTGGTTTCAGCCCAATCCTACAGGCCACTCCCCTTGGGAAAGCTCTAGAGTCTAGAGCTCTAGAGTCTAGACGCAGGGCTCATGGCTGGCGAGAACTGCTAAGGCAACACAATCAGGATTGAGCACAAGCCTGTGGCAGGCACAGTGGGGCTGGGATGAATGGGAGCAGTAGGTAGGAACTGCAGGTGGCATTGGACTGTGGGTTTCAGCCTGATCACTGCAGTCCACCCACCAGTGCACAAATTCATGCACCAGGTCTCTAAAATATATTTATATATAATTTCAGAGAGAAAGGGAATGGGAGAGAGAGATAGAAATATCAATGATGAGGGAAAGTCATTGATCAGCTGTCTCCTACAAGCTCCACACTGGGGATTGAGCTGGTAACCTCGGCATGTGCCCTGACTGGGAATCGGACTGTTTCCTCCTGGTCCATAGGTCGACACTCAACCACTGAGTCACACTGGCTGACTGATGTTCTTTATTTGAAGAGGGAGAAAGGATTGGGATGCCTGTGAATAGAGAAAAGGCCATGTGAGGACATGATACACAGCAGCCATACCCACACCAAGGAGACAGGCCTCGGGAGAAACCAAACTTTCTAGCCCTAGCCGCTTGACTTTGGCCTTCCAGGCTCCATAACTGGGATGGAATTCTGTTGTTTAGCCAAGTGGACTGTGGTATTTTGCTATGGTAGTCCTAGAAACTAATACAGCCAAATATTCTATCATACATCCAATGCAGCTCAGGGCAGAGGACACACATCAAACTTTGCTCTTTTCTGGGGACAATGCTATCTTTTTTAATGCCAATAAATTAGCTTACCTGTGTTCAAGTACACAGTGTATAGTACATCCTCACCTAGTTTAGTCAATAATGTATAGGAAACTGTGAGTTTAAGTGAAACAACGTATAAACATGTAAACCAATTTTACCACAGGCTAAGTGCTATGAACAAGAGTGGTATATTACTGGTCAGAAAAACATCACCAAACTTCTAAATAAAGACCCAAAGCACTTCTAATCATAAGCAATAAAATAGATGTGAGCTCTACTCACACTTAAGAAAGATTTAGATTACAAGATCAATAATTATTTTCCAAACAGCTTATTTAAATTTATGGTCTTGGGTGAGAAGAGCCTCTCCCTACAGCTCAGGGCACATTGGGCAAGACACCTGTCCATCCCAGCGCACGCTCACACCCACCCTCACTCAGACTGGGACAATGGAGACCTGTCAGTCACCTAATGTGCACACTTTGGGGATGTGGGAGGAAACCAGAGCCCTTGAAGAAAACCCAAGCTGATATGGAAAATCCTCACAGCCTGTGGCCCCAGGCATCCATCCCCCCCTTCCCCCCCCCCCCGCCCCCCCATCAACATTATAGGATGGTGCAGGAAAAAATGCTCTCTTTTAGGTCCTGCTGTCTATAATACTGTGAACAAAGAAGCAACACAATTTCTGAGAAAGCAAAATAACCAGCAAGTTAACCTATTGTGACCAAGACATTTGACGTATGGCTCAGTTGGAAACCGTAGAAGCTACTTCTCACTGGCAATTGCTTGGGAACTAACGGTACGACTTTTCCTTGAAAGCGAAAGCTGGGAATTAATTTGGGATACACAGGAACTGATTGCACAAAAGCATACTCTCCCTGCATCCCTGTTCTGGGTTATGAGGTCCAGTGCCCATTATAATTGTAATTGTATTGCTCTTACTCCTTTGGAACACACGGTGTATTGCTGTGTTTTTGTTTTGTTTTGTTTTGTTTTTTTATGGGAGAAATAATAAAGTCTGTAAAGTACGAGGAACACAAAGCTGTCGCCGGATATTGATCCATTCTTAGTTCCCTACTGGTGACAGTAAATTAAATTTCAGCCCCCCTCATTCTAAGTCTTGGAAAGAGAATTATAAATAACATCAACCCCTCTTCTAGGCATCAACATAAATCCAATGATAACTTAAACAGTTTTTAATACCACACCATGCACATTTTTATAGATTTTTCAAATACAGATTTTTAACTACCATTCTCCTTTTGTTATCTTGCCAACCCACACCATCAAACCTCTGGGATGAGAACTACTAGAGCGTTTAACATGTTCATGCCTTTCTCCTCTTCAATTAAGTTTTGTAAGTAGTGTCCTATCCAAGCCCTGAGAGCATCACACAATGTGTTGAGCATGTTTAACTCTTCCATTTCAGATACCGCATTCAAAAGATTAACAAAAATAATAACCAGATGTGTACGTACGTGTATGAGTGCATGACAAGCGTAGAGAAGTGGGGAAGAAAAAACATCTAACATTCTTCTATTCTGTGTGGCATGTTTCCACCAACCCCGTGGTAGCATATGTCTAGTTTTTAAATCAGCATGAAGTAGGATATAACAATGGTTGCATTCTCATCCTTCTCTCAAAGGATGCGAAGATTTCAATTTATGGGTTAAGAGGAGATTTCTAAAGTTTGATGACCAGGTGGAGGTGCTGGGAACAATTTTCTTCATGTTCAATTATTTCTCTGATTGTGGCTTCTTAGTACTCTGGGCTGGCTCACACTTCTCAAACTGAGTCTTCTCCGTTGGCTTTCTGAAGGTGTGTGTGTGTGTGTGTGTGTGTATATAAATTTTTTTGTTATTATTGACTAGAGGCCCTGGTTGAGGGGGCATCCTTCAGCCCAGCCTAAACCCTCTCTAATCTGGGACCCCTTGAAGGATGTCCGACTGCCTGTTTAGGGATTGGGCCTAAACGGGCAGTACGACAACCCTCTCACAATCTAGGACTGCTGGCTCCCAACTGCTCACCTGCCTGCCTTCCTGATTAGCCCTAACCGCTTCTGCCTGCTAGCCTGATTATTCCCTAACCACTTCCCTGCCAGCCTGATTGATGCCTAACTGCTCTCCTGCCAGAATTTTTGCCCCTAACTGCTCTCCCTACAGGCCTGGTCACCCCTAACTGCTCTCCCCTGTAGGCCTGGGTCCCTCCCAACTACCCTTCCCTGCAGGCCTGGTCACCCCCAACTTCCCTTCTCTGCCAGTTTAGTAACTCCTAGCTGCCCTCACATGCAGGCTTGATCGCCCCCAACTGTCCACCCCTGCTGGCCATCTTGTGGTGGCCATCTTGTGTCCACAGGGGGGCAGGATCTTTGATCACATGGGGGCAGCCAGCTTGTGTGTGGAAGTGATGGTCAATCTGCATATTACTCTTATTAGATAGGATAGAGGCCTGGTGCATGGGTGGGGGCTGGCTGGTTTGCCCTGAAGGGTGTTCCCTTGGGGCATGGGGCAGCCTGGGTGAAGGGCCTGTGGTGGTTGGTAGGCTGGCCACAACCCCTGTGACGCAAGTGGAGGCCCTGGTATCTGGAGTTTATTTATCTTCTACAATTGAAACTTTGTAGTCTGGAGTGGAACCAAGCCTTCTGCTTGCTCTGTGGTGGCAGCCATTTCTTTTGGGATTAATGTATCTTCTATAATTGAAACATTATAGCCTTAAGCAGAGGCCTGGGCTAGCCAGAGTGTGAGGAAAGCTAGGCTTCTTCTATCGCCAGGGGAATCCCTAGCCTCCTGCACTTTCGAGCTCCTTGGCTGCTGCCATTTCTGTTTAGATTTATGTATCTTCAATCATTGAAACTTTCTAGCCTAGAGTGGAGGCCTAGGCTGGCAAGGATGGGCAGAAAGCTTGGCTTCCTCCATTGCTAGGGAAACCCAAGCCTCCCCTTTGCTCTCTGTGGCCATAGCCATCTTGGTTGGGTTTATTTGCATATCTGCTCCTGATTGGCTTGTGGGTATAGCTTGTGTGTGTAGCAGAGTGAGGGTTAATTTGCATATTACTCTTTTATTAGATCAGATTTTTAGAGAGAGAGAAGTGCAGAGGGAGAGAGAGAGAGAGTATTGATCCACTGCATCCTGCATGCCCCCATCAGGGATTGATCCTAAAGCCCAGGCATTGAGCTAGTGACCTCTTGGTTTATGGCTTGAAGCTCAACCACCAAGCCACATCGGCTGGGCCAAAGATGTGTGTGTGTGTGTGTGTGTGTGTGTGTGTGTAGTCTAAATAGATATTTACTTATGATTTGAAATACCATCTATATGTAAGCATCTCCCAAATCTGTATGTATACTCATTCTTAATTTCTCTTCCAACTTCTATTTTAGACACCTAGATATGTGACATACCTGCCTATGGGATAACTCAACTTGAATGTCCCCTAGGGAAAACACATTGAAGTGACTGATTGTAAAATCCTATTTCCTTTTATCTACATTTATGGTGTCGTTGAAGCAAATATAATGACCATTCAATCCATAGTTCATGATAGAGACTTAGATGAGTATTGATGTTTCTTTCTCATTCCCCATGCACACTCAATAAATCACAGTCTCTAAAGGGATTCCTAATCTTCTCACTTTTTTTTTCCACTGTTATCCAACATCATCCTTCCAAATTATCATCACTGTACCTTTCTTACTGATCTTTCTGATTCTATTCTTAGTCCCCTCTTCTCTATTCAAACCACAGCAACCAAATTCATCTTCTAAAGTGAAAGTCTGTTAACATAATGCCCCTAAAATGCCTCCATGAACAATGCTCCATTCAGCTTCACCTCATGTTTTTCTTTCCTTCTATCATAGTCATTAGTTCTATTTATCAACTATGTTTAGTTTTTATTTCCCTTCTGAGCTCACATTTAGAGACATACTTCCTTGTCTCCATGCAGTTAAACATGGTGAAGTGACTTTCTTTGGACTATGAAATATGATTGTAAGGAATAATTGTCACTTTCATGCAACATTCTTTAAAAGGCAATATATATATATATATATATATATATATATATATATATATATATATATATATATATGGTTTCTTGGGATATATTCCTAGAAGTGGGATCGCTGGGTCAAATGGGAGTTCCATTTTTAGTTTTTTGAGGAAACTCCATACTGTTCTCCATAATGGCTGCACCAGTCTGCATTCCCACCAGCATTGCAGGAGGGTTTCTTTTATTCCACATCCTCACCAGCACTTGTCATTTGTTGATTTGTTGATGATAGCCATTCTGACAGGTGTGAGATGATACTGCATTATTGTTTTGATTAACATCTCTTGGATGATTAGTGACTTTGAGCATGTTTTCGTTAGTTTCTTGGGCCTACCTATGTCTTCTTTCAAAAAGTATTTATTTAGGACCATTGCCCATTTTTTTGATTAGGTTGATAATCTTCCTTTTGTTAAGTTGTATGAGTTCCCTATAAATGTTGGAGATTAAACCCTTATCGGTGGTAATATTGGCAAATATGTTCTCCCATGTAGTGGGCTTTCTTGTTGTTTTGTTGATGGTTTCTTTTGCTGTGCAAAAGCTTTTTATTTTAATGTAGTCCCATTAGTTTATTTTCTCTTTAGTTTTCATCATTAAAAAGTCCATACTACCCAAGGCAATCTATAGTTTCAATGCACTCCCCATAAAATACCAACGACATATTTCACAGATCTAGAAGAAACTCTCCAAAAATTCATCTATAATAATAATAATAATAAGAAGAAGAACCCAAATAGCTGCAGCAATCCTGAGGAAGAAGACCAAAGTAGGAGGGTTCTCAATACCAGATATCAAGCTATATTACAAAGCCACTGTTCTCAAAACATCCTGGAACTAGCACAAGAACAGACATACAGACCAATGGAATAGCATAGAGAATCCAGATATCAACCCAAACTACTATGCTCAATTAATACTTAAAGGAGGCATTAAAATACAATGGAGTCAAGACAGTCTCTTCAATACATGGTTTTGGGAAAATTGGACAGGTATGTGCAAAAAGTGAAACTAGATCACCAACTTACACCATACACAAAAATAAACTCAAGTGGATAAAGAACTTAAATGTAAGATGGGAAACCATAAAAATCTTAGAGGAATCCACAGGCAGCAAAATCTCAGACATATGCCAAAGCAATATCTTCACCAATACAGCTCCTATGGTAAATAGATATTTTTAATGCACTAGTTTATATGTTCTCATAATTCCTGTATCATAATTTTAAGTATATGTTTGTTAGTACAATATAAAAATAAATGATATATTTACTTGAAAAAATACATAGATTATGAGCTAGATCCCTGAGGACAAGGCCCAAGTCTGTCTTACTTCACATGAGTAAATGAATACAATAATTTTGTTATTATCTACAATGAGAAACAGTATGGGGTTCCTCAGACCTGGCTTCAATTTGGGCTCTGCTATTCATAGTATAGAGCACTTGAAAGGTTAGTAAATTTCTGTCTTTTTATTTCCTCATCTGTAAGTGGGGTAGCATTTATCTCTAAAATTCGTTGAGATAATTAATAAGTTCAAGGCTCCACATATTCATCATGATGCTTAGCATGAAATAGATGCTCATGAATGACAGTGCTTTTTCTTCTCCTGCTGACCAGGTAATATGTCAAAGTCCATGGTATCAGAGCTACTGAAACCTTCCATGACCCACATATAAAGGGAGTGCTCTTCTTCTATGTCACGGAATAGTTATTTATGCATACATTGTTTGATTCTTCTAATGTCCCCTGAACTGGACTCAACCCACAACCTTTGTATCAACCAAAAGACTTAGATGCATGCATATAAGCCTAACCAATGGACACAGACAACAGAGGGGTGAGGGCATGAGTGGGGGAGTGTGTATGGGGGGGAAAAAGGACACATATATAATACCTTACTCAATAAAGAATTTAAAAA
This sequence comes from Pipistrellus hanaki, assembly GCF_964339955.1. Classification (NCBI taxonomy): domain Eukaryota; kingdom Metazoa; phylum Chordata; class Mammalia; order Chiroptera; family Vespertilionidae; genus Pipistrellus; species Pipistrellus hanaki. The sequence goes on along the minus strand of NC_140507.1, from coordinate 61,200,596 downwards.
AAGAATGTAAACAATTGAACTACCTGGCCAGGGCACAATTTTTTCATTTGGGAATAAATTTTGAATCTTGTAAGACTTAAGGTTTGTACCTTCCTGCTGAGTGAGTTGGGTTATAAAATCTAATACATTGACCCAGAATATTTTATGTCTGTTATAGCATTATTAAGTGCATAATACTAATAATGTGCCTGGACTATCGAAACTGTTTTAATAATTGCAGAATTTTAAACCAGTGTTAGTGACACTGATATAAGTAAGCGAGTTTTGAAATTATGAACAAATACTAACTCCCATATATTATTTCTTAGTTATATAAATAAAAATCTCAGTAAATTAAAAAGTAGTATCTATGAATTGAGCTTCTAGTAGGTACAAGAAACTTTAATGCTTAGCTCTGATACATTTGTATTGGCAGGAATTTGAGTTTGAATGTATTTAAAGGATAATTTGATTTATGAGACTTTCCACAAATCTGAATATTATCCTAGCAACACAGTTCTATTAGAAGTGAAATACAAAGCAACAGATGTTGACATTTAAACAATGTAACATTTTCATTAATTTAGCACTTAATTTATTCCTTTATCAGAAGCAGTTTCCTTTAAGTCTTTTGTCATTTCTAACAAATTAGAATTAACACCCAGGGAAAAATGACACCTCAAAGTGCAGTGTCAGCATTTTCTGTTTTGAAAATGTGCTCTCTAAGCACATCTTTTTATTTCATGATGTTTGTTTGTTGCCCAGAATTAACTTCACAACAAAAATGCCCACTCTAATGTTTATGTTTGAAATACCTAAAGCTCAAAAGGTAATGATTTTTTTTGTTGTTTTAAAGTTTATTAAATTTTTTTCCCAAGTACCACTGAATTACAATGATTCCTGATTATCAACTACAAACTAAATTGAACCATGATAATAATTAAAAAAAAATGCTATTTTCACTGGGTGAGTGTAATACAATCATTAATGAATTGTGGCAAATAGCATCTTTTCTAAAACACTACTGTACTTTTCTAGAAGTGACACAGATCTTTATAAGGAAGAACTAAGCTTTCAAGTGTGAAGCAGTCTATATTTACATTAAAACAGAAAAGAATATTTGGAAACAAGTAGGAATTTGAGGCACACTGTTAGTGAAATTTTGGCTTGTCTAACAGCAAAGCTGTGCAGATTAGAATAACCTAATTATTTTAGGAAGATTGAAAATAAATTTAAATATGTCACTATTTGAGGAAACAAAAGATACTTATTTCAGCACACCAAAATTCAATATACTTTCATGTAGCTTAAAAAATTAAAATCCACTTGGTTGTATTCAAACTACTCTTTTGTTTAAGGAACTGTGCATTCATAGCTTATTTCTTCAAAGTACATTTTTTTTTCTTGAAAAGTTACTTGTTTAAACAAGATTTGTTTTATTTAAAACACTAATTTTTAATGTAAAAGTTTTAAATGTCTGTTATAAAAGCAGAGTGAATCATATTTTAATTGTGAATGAAGATGCAGCCAAATATAGGATATTTACTCTTCTATATCCTGACATATTTTAGCAAATTATAAATAAAATTTTATTGCATATAAAATATCAGTACTTTTTGTTTGTGCAAATGTTGTCTAGTATTTTAACACTATAAAACATCTTTATAGTGTTAATACAAGGAAACAACCCAATCACAAGTTGGCCATTCAACCAATCAAAGTGTAATATGCTAATGATATGCTAAGGCTGTTCAACCACTCACTGTAATTTGCACTGACCACCAGTGGGCAGACACTGTGACTGGTAGGTTAACTTGATGTTAAGGTCCAGCAGATCGGGACTGAGAAAGACAGGCCAGACATGCCCTGGAGCCATCCTGTGAGCTGGCCAACCTCCCATGTTCCTCCCTGGCTCTGATAGTGCACTGGTGGAGTTCCTTGGCCTGGCCTACACCCTCTCTCAATCTGGGACCCCACAGAGGTTGTCAGAGAGCTGGTTTCAGCCTGATCCTGCAGGCTAGGCTGAGGGACCCCACTGGTGCAGGAATTCATGCACTAGGCCTCTAGTTGTACATAAAGACCAATAATGTGTTACAAATATATGATTCTTTAAAAATTTAATCCTTGTCATCCTAAATGCAAACAATTTTATATAATCACTAAACCCATAACATTGCTTAAAATACCGACTTCTCTATTAGAATCTACTTGTACAAGGATCTAGCCTGATGTCCATCATATAGTTGGAACTTGTTAAAATATATTAAATAAATGAACCAAAACTTAATTAAATCATTAGGAAAGTGTTCAGTAACCTACTTGAAAATCAAAGCCAGGGAATAATTAAAAATATGATTATAGAAGATCATGATTTTTGTCATATGGATATGCTGATTATGAGACAACACTAGGAAATGAGCCAAACCCTTCTATACCCTAATTCTCCAGTTGGTTTTGTGTTTAATTCCTCATATTCACAGACAGTTCAGATCTATATTTATCACAAGTAAAGTTGAATCCAACTTTTCTCTGATGGATCAGAAAACATGGATTTTTACTTACCAAAGTTAAATTGATAGGAATAAAATACAATCTTGAAAGAGTCATATATTTTCCTTAGACAGCAGTATGCTGAACTGTAAAATGATGGAGATTTTATTTCTTTCCATCAAGGTTTTGTGGTGGTAGTTATTTAATGAAGAGTTACTAACTATATTTTTCTTAATGCCAATAATTCAGTTACTTTCATATTCTGTATGTATCTGAGATCTTCCTTTGTGGAGAAGGGCCCCATGAAAGAACTCATCACTTCCTTAAAGAATTTTGTGCCAATCCTTTGTGCCTCTTTTATAATGAGTTTTCCTTTCTCTTATCTGAGGAAACACTTCTGGCTAATTGATTACTTTTGAATTTTAAAACAAAGCTAAAAAGAATAAAAGCTCCTTCCTTTAACCATAACCTGTCATCAATTTCTCTATCCTGTAGAACATAGTATTGTTTACCATTTCCATCTTAAATTTTTTATTTTTTTATATTAAATATATGCTACAAGTTGCAACCCTTTTTGTGGTTTATGCTATATGAATTTATCCCAATTTAATCTGATTCTTTTCATAATCTGTTTTACTTTGATTTTTTTACCATACTTAATTTATATTTATCTTTTTATATTCTGAATACTTTAGGTGTAGATGAATTTGACACTTAGCTAGGATTTAAGTTACTAGTTTTTCAAAAATTCTAAAGAGTTGTCTGCTATATCTTCTATTTAAGATTAAGATTTTTTTCTTATGGAAGCTTTATTTCTTTTTTTTCCTTTTAAAACACTATTTGCAGTTTTATAAAATTATTTTTCTAACACTTCATTTTATATACATTGCTTATTAGTATGTTGTAAGCTGATGCTCAATTGATTCATCCCAATTAGCAAATGAAGATTATAGAATGACATCATCATTATCATCATCATCATCATCATCATCATCATCATCATCTCTGCTTGCCTTCTGTCCATCTTGATGACACTGAGCTCATCCTTCTGTGGGAGAGCACAGGGAAGCCAGTGCTGCTTCTCAGTAGAACTGATGAGAGCTTTCCACTGTTTTCCCAGCAGCTGGGGCTTCTGGAATTCCTCTGTTAATATTGAGATTAGCTGGGTATGAAAAGATTAAAGGGGATTTAAATGGGAGCAACCATTAGTGACTGAGAGTTTGGGGCAGGGGAAAACTAACAAGGGTATTTAACAGATATCCATTGATATCACACTATGAGCCAAATATTGTGCAAGGCATTAGGGGGATATTTGTGGTCAGCAATAGATCTTGTCTCTAATTAGTGGAGTTTTCATTCATTTTTTTAAATATTGATATATCTTTTATTACTAAAATAAATTTAGTCTGTGCCTTTTTGTAGTAGAGTATTTACAGAACCTGAAAAATGCAATGTTAAAAAAAAACTGGCCATAACCGGTTTGGCATCAGCCTGCAGACAGAAAGGTCCCAGGTTCGATTCCGGTCAAGGGCATGTACCTTGGTTGTGGGCACATCCCCAGTAGGGGGTGTGCAGGAGGCAGCTGATCAATGATTCTCTCTCATCAGTGTTTCTAACTCTCTATCCCTCACTCTTCCTCTCTGTAAAAAAATCAATAAAATATATATTTTTAAAAACACTGTGTCACCAAAGTTGGGAAAATATCTTCATAGGGCATTAAATCATTAATTTAAATCAAAAGAAGAGGACTAAATTGTACTTTTCTGAATACACTTCTCTTTCTTCTTTTTAAATCCCCCCCCCCTTTTTTTTTTTAGCATTTAAAGTTTTCCAAAAAAAAAAAAAAATTGAAAGAGAGATTTCCCATACACTCCCTGCCCCCACACATTCATAGCATTACCCCATTATCAACATCCCCCACTAGATTGCTAAATTTGTTATAATTGATGAACCTATATTGAAACATCGTAATCACCAAAGTCCATGGTTTACCTCAAAGTTCACTCTTGGCGCCGGGACTGGTTTGGCTCAATGGATAGAGCGTCAGCTTGGGGACTGAAGGGTCCCGGGTTTGATTCCAGTCAAGGGCATGTGCCTTGGTTGCGGGCACATCCCCAGTAGGGGGTGTGCAAGAGGCAGCTGATCGATGACTCTCTCATCGATGTTTCTGACTCTCTATCTCTCTCCCTTCCTCTCTGTATAAAATCAATAAAATATGTTTTTAAAAAAAAAGTTCACTCTTGGTGTTGTACATTTTAGGAATTTGGACAAATTTATAATATGTCTATCATTAAAATATCATACAGGGTGTTTTCACTGCTCTAAAACTTCTGTGCTCGGCCAATTCATCCCCTTCATCTCCTAACATCCACTGATCTTTTTACTGTCTCCATAGTTTTGCCTTTTCCAGAAGGTCATTAAGTTGAAATCTTTTTGAGACTAGCTTTGTTTACTTAGTAATAGGCATTTAAGGTTTCTCCATGTCTTTTCATAGCTTTAAAGCGTATTTCTTTTTAGCACTGAATAATATTCCATTATTGGAATGTACCACAGTTTGCTTATCCATTCACCTACTGAAGAATATTTTGGTTGTTTCCAAGTTTTGGCAATTATGAATAAAGCTGTTATAAAAATCTTTGTACAGGCTGTTATTGTTTTTGTTTTTTTCCCCCTGCAGACACAAGTTTTAACTCCTTTGGGACTAGTGATTACTGGGTCATATGATAAGAAACTATCAACCTGTCTTCCAAAGTGGCTGTGTAATTTTTCATTACCACTGTATAAGAATTCCTGTTCCTCCATATCCTTGCTAGCATTTGCTGTTGTCAATGACCTGGATTTTGGCAATTTAAATAGTATGTATGTAGTGGTGTCACAGTTTTCTTAATCGGCATTTCCTTGATGACACATGATATGGAATATGTCTTTATATTATTATTTGCCCTCTGCATATTTTCTTTGGTTAGGTGCCATTAGGTACTTGGTCCATCTTTCAATTGGTTGTTTTTCTTATTGTTGAGTATTAAGAGACTATATTTTGGTTAACAGTCACTTATCAGAGGTGTCTTTGCATATATTTCCTCCCAGTCTGTGGCTTGTCTTCTCATTTCTTGATATTGTCTCTTGCAGAGCTAAGGTTTTTAATATTAATGAAGTTTAGCTTGTCAATTTAGTAATTCTTGTCTTTGTTCCTTTACTGGTAAGGTAATTTTTCCTCTGGCTTCCCTCAGGAGTTCTTACTTTCTCTTTGATATTCTGGAGTTTGAAGATGATACGCCTAGATATAGTTTTCTTTGGCATTTATCTTGCTTGAGGTACTCTGCACTTCCTGGATCTCAGTTTGATGTCTGACATTTATTTGGGAACACTCTTGGTCTTTATTATTTCAAATATTTATTCTGTTCTTTTTTCTCCCTCTGGTATTCCAGTTAGACCTATCCTATACCTTTTGTAGTTGGCACTCAGACCCTAGATATTCTCTGAATTTTTTTCAATCTGTATCTCTTTGCTCTTTATTTTTTGAGGATTCTATTGATTTTATTTTCTAGCTCAGAGATTCTCTTCTCAGCTGTGTCCAGTCTACTGATGAGCCCATCAAAGGCATTCTTAATTTATGTTACAGTTTTTCTTTGTGTGTGTGTGTGTGTGTGTGTGTGTGTGTGTGTGTGTGTGTGTGTTATCTCAAACATTTCTTCTTTTTGGTTCTTTCTTAGGATTTCCACCTCTCCTCTTACATTGCCCAGCTGCTCTTGCACGTCCTCTATCCATGAGAACCACTTAGCATTTTTTAAAAATATATTTTATTGAATTTTTACAGAGAGAAAGGGAGGATAGAGAGCGAGAAACATCGATGATGAGAGAAACATCAACCAGCTGCCTCCTGCACAACCCCCACTGGGGATGTGCCCGCAACCAATGTACATGCCCTTGACCAGAATCAAACCTAGAACCCTTCAGGCTGCACACCGATGCTCTATCCACTGAGCCAAACCGGTTTCGGTCCACTTAGCATTTTTTCAAACAAATTCCCACTCTGATCATTTCAACATTTCTGCTATATTTGTTTCTGATCTTGCTCCGTCTCTTCAAATTGTGTGTTGGCCTTTTGGTATGCCTTGTAAGGTTTTCTTGATAGCTGGACATCATGCACTGGACAAAAGGAACTGCTATAAATAGATCTTTAGTAATCAGGTAGTCAGGTCAGGGAGGAGAAGCATTCTCTAGTCCTAGGATTAGGTCTGGGTCTTTTAGGCCCTGGACTGTGTCAACCTCACAAGTGTTTCCAGCACTTATTCTCCACTCTTTAATGGGACAGGACATCTGAAGGGTCTAGAGTTGAGTATTTTTCTTCTCCTAGGACTGTGGTCGGCAAACTGCGGCTCACGAGCCACATGCGGCTCTTTGGCCCCTTGAGTGGGGCTCTTCCACAAAATACCTTGGCCTGGACGAGTCTATTTTGAAGAAGTGGCATTAGAAGAAGTTTAAATTTAAAAAAATTTGGCTCTCAGAAGAAATTTCAATCCTTGTACTATTGATGTTTGGCTCTGTTGACTAATGAGTTTGCCGACCACTGTAGGAGGAAGGAAGGCTGGGGCTGATGGGAGTTGATTACTTCTCTTCAGCTGGCCAGCTCTGCTCTGATAATACCACAGCTGATTTGGATCTGGTTAATTAGTTTCCGGTGAGACAGGTCTTTTTAAGGAGAAGGGAAAGCACCACACTCTCCTCAAATGGTTTCTCTTCCCCTGATGGAAGCATGGGCGGGTTTTCCTGCGGCAATGGTGTGGAGCTCCTGCAGGTAAGTCTTACGTTATCTCCTTTCTCCCCTCTCCACCGATCCCCCTGAGATTTTAAACTGGGCCCTGTTTCCTAGGGCCTTCTCCCCTGGCCCTGGCCCCCTCAGCAGCCTCCCAAGCCCAGCTCTGGCCTGGGCAGCCACTGCTCCCAAAACTGATCTCCCATCTCAGGGGCAGCGTTCTGACCTGTGTGCGTCCGTTTTATGGGTCCAACAAGATTTGTTTTGTATCGTCTATACAGCTTCTTACCTGTTGGTAGGCTGGAATGGCGACCTCCAAGCTTTTTATAGGCAGAACTTGAAACACTTGAGTATATTTTTCTAGGGAGTTAAGTTAATGCAGACTGGCTTTGGGCTTTTTGGGAACTTGATGTGATAATATTGTACCGCGTTTATGGTGGGGAATAAAGGAGGAAGAAAAGACGACTTAGCCTTGACCCCAGATCATTTACTGTTTAATGCCCGAATTCTAGGTATTTTAGAATTAGCTGAAAGAGTTCATTGAAAAGTGTCTTCTGATACCGGCCAGCTAGAGGTATCCTTGACATAAATGTAAAAATTAAATAAACTATGTTGTAACGTCATTCTTTTAGAGGATCTGTTTGCAGAGAACTGCTGCAGTAGTACGAAGAAAATGTGGGTCTGATAAAACAAAAAACAAAAAACAAAAAACAAAACTAAAAGCAAAAAAAAAATTCCCAAGAAAGAATTGATTGAAGCCACAGGTTTCTCTTCCAGCGCAGTGAAAGACTGGTAGATTTCCTCGATTTAGCTGTATTAATGACAGGGGTTTCCAATTCTCTGACTTAAATTTTTTTAAAAAGGTTTTTTTGAGAAGGATTATGCTGGTGATAGGTTAATGGTTTCACTAAAATAAACTGGGTACACACCAACCTATTGTATAAAGTAGTTTAGAGAGGGTTCATCTGAAAATTCCGATAAAACGACAATGTTAATTTTGGAATACTGACATTGAGCTGCCATTTCTGAAAAGAAGTGAACCGTGTTTTGCTCATTGTTTTGCTCCTCAAGTACATTGTCATTACAAGAAAGCATTCGTGAACAAAAAGGATAGTGCTTCATGTTTATTTGTTGTCCAAATTACCCAAATGCATTTCAGCTGTGAGTGGAACACATCTTAAAGGAGCATTTTAAAAACAATGCTTGAGGATGGCTTTGTCTCTCTAAACTTCTCCACCTTGTTTCCCTATCACATCCAAACTACAGGAGGGAATTATCATCTCTGCCTCATTTGGATTTCTGTATCTATATTAGAGTAACTTTTTTTTTTTTTTTTTTTTTTTTTTTTTTTTGTGTGTGTGTGTGTGTGTGTGTGTGTGTTTGGGGGGTGGGGGGAAGAAGGAGTGTCCTAATCTGACCTAAAATCACCTAACTGAACGCTGAAGGTGCTTTTCACGTGGACAGTGGTTAGTGTGAATCCTCTGGAAGTTCAGTAAGGCATAGGACTTGGGCACAGGTAGTTTATTTGGAATGAAGTTCAGCAGCAGGGACTCTGGGACAGAAAGACAGGGAAGAAGGAAATACCTATGGAGTCTGCAGGGACTCTTTTTTTCCTGTGACCTCAGAGAAATGAACTCCCCACACGTCCTGACTGAGCTTGAGTGAGTGCTGACTGTTCCTGCACACCAGATGTCTGAGTTCCCTGGAACTTGTTCTCACACCTGTGTCTCAGGTCAGATCACTGGAGGTGACAAAGGTATCTGCTATAATTCTCTTTTCTTTCCCCTTTTTATGTGATTGGCTTTTTAAAAACCTATATTCAAGGTTTGCAAATGTATCTTTGTTAAAGTTCATGTTACTTTCTCGTCATTCTAAGGTACTGATCTCTGTAAAGTAACTTGACTCAGAAATTTCAAGATTGTGCCACTTACAAATAGAATATAGATTTGTTTTCCTGGCATCTTATGTTTCCTTATTTCCATTTCCTTACTCCTTATTTATCTGACCCTTTTGGAATTTTTCCTTTTCTTTAAAATATATTGATATTTTATAGAGAGGGAGAGGGAGAGGGAGAGGGAGAGGGAGAGTTAGAAACATCAGAGAAACATCAATCAGCTGCCTCCTGCCTGCATTTCCCCCCCTCCCCCCCTACTGGAAATATGCTGGCAACCAAGGTACATGCCCTTGACCTGAATCAAATCAGGGACCCTTGAATCTGCAGGCTGATGCTCTATCACTGAGCCAAACTGGTCAGAGCTGGAATTTTTCTTACACTCTTTACATGTAGCCAGTCTTTGAGAGAGATTAGCCCACCCAAAACTTCACAGCGGCTTTGTAAAGGACAGCTATCACGCTTGAGTCTGCTTTCCTAAAATGTTGGGAATGTATGCCTATGGAGGAAGAAGCCATAGGTTTGGCTTTTCTTTCCTGGCTGTTTTCCCTTCTAGTTGTGGCTTTCTGTTCCCCCATCATTGGAGGGGACTGAGACATAGGGAAAGTAGTAAAATATGAACATGTGTGTGGTTTTTTATTTTTTATTTTTTATATTGCAATAAAACACCTTGTCAGCATTCTACTGTATTGGTACAGGAATTTATAGCTTTAATTAATTATTTCTTTAAGCTTTTCACAACCAGTCCAAAGAGTTTTCTGTGAAATAACTATGCCAGACTCTCACTTTCTTAGGTGCTAATAAATAGTAACAACATGGGTTGTTCTATCTTTTACTTCCCTGGCCAGAAATAGAAAGTGAGGAACCCAAATTACTTATCTAGCTTTTTCATCCACCGGGGGGAGGGAGAGGGACTCCTGAACAACTCAGAGAATAGGGACTTGGCAATTCTCATTCTCTTTTATTCTACTACCTATTATAATGTCTTACACAGAGAACTCAGAATTCAGCAAAAAAATTGCAAAATATAAAAAGGAGGTAGAGAGTATGTGAGTGTGTGTGTGTGTGTGTGTGTGTGTGTAAATAAACATAAAATACACCTCAGCAAATGCAATTATGCAGAACTGTTTGGAACCCCATCCAACAAACCGATGTTAAAATGAAAGAAAAGACACATCCATTAAAGGATACTTTAAAAAATTTAAGCTATAATGTGATTATGTCAAAAGTCCTTATATTTTAGAAATGCACATTGAATTATATTATGCCTGGGATTTGTTTCAAAGTAACAAGCTTAGAAATTGAATAAAAAAGAATGGTTTTGAGTTGATAGTTGTATCTATATGGAGAGTATATGGGAGTTAATTATACTATTCCTTCTCTTTTTTATATTCTTGAGATATTCTATGATAAGAGTCTTAAAAAGTGCTTATGACCACTATTTATTAAACAAAACATGTATGCAATGTCTCTCATCTTATATAAATAAAAATGGATTGCCTAAGTAACTGGCAAGGACTTTCTCCAGTTTCTCATAACTTTCCTAGCCTCATCCCTCTTACTCTCTCCCTCTTTCCATTCACCCTTACTCTACCTGGAGCACATTGGGCAGGCCCCTGTATTAGAACTTTTGTATCTAATAGCTCTGCTATCTGGAATGTGTTTCTTTAGACATTTACATGCTTATGAGTTTCAATCTTTGAAAAAGCTCTTATTAAGGATGAGTGTCCCTACTGGCTCTATTTCAAAAAGCAACTCTTCTGATTTTCTACCCCCACTGACTTTTGTAAATTTTTTTCATTACCTGGAAGAGGGCATCTTGGGGTTTCAATCTATCCTGTGCTTTGAAAATCCTGAATATTTGTGTATCTTCCTGCTGTTTTAATACTTTATGAAAACCAAGAAAGGAGGAGTTCTACTTTCACACTTTAGTTATGGGAAAAACTCACAACTTTAATCTCCATGTTTTCATATGTGATCTGTGGTCAAATAAAAGAAATCTGGACTTAAGTTAGGAGAGACCTTATTCAAAAGGATTATGGTAATGAGGGGAGCAGACACTTGCAATGAGAAAATGTTCTGACCATAAAATCTGCAAGTATCCCAAAGGCTGAGCAGAAAGAATATTTTTTTCTTACTGACAGGCGCGAAAAAGTCCTAAAAGAATGGGTATGAGGGTCTATGCTAAGAAGGTGGGGTGACCTGACATTTGAGCAGGAAATGATCTCATGGTCTCTGGAGGGGAGGGTCTGTGAACAAGGATCTCCCAATCAGAGAATGTTGGCTAAGGCTGAGAATGTGTCAATGTTCAGGGGCCTATGGCAGGGGTGGGAGAAGGCATGGAAGAAGCTAAACTACAGTTTGTTGAAGTCAAGTTAGCAGGAATTTCACAAAACTTGGTCTTTGGTTCTGTATCTGGCTTTGTCATCAGTGAACAAGATGGCATCCATGAATCTCATCTGAGTTATATGGGGAAAGCGTTGTTCTTTGTAGTTAAACTGTTTGAGGGTAAAAAGAGGTGGAGATTTTTTTTTTTTTTTTTAACCACCACTGTTGTCCAGAGCACAAGAGTGAGGAAGTATTTGACATAATTGATCACTTCACATTATTTGTGTGACTCGACTAACTTATATGACTAACATGTTTAATTATCTAAATGTTCTTAGTTCAGCTTCTCCAGTTACCTCTTCCAAAAGAGAAACTAATAAGATTTTTATTATTTTTTTGGAGAGTAACAAAAAGGTAGGCAGGATGCAATTTTTCAAGGGATACTGGAAAAAAAAATGGCTTTGGCAGCTCTATTTCTGAAGAGACACAAAGCTTCAGGCCCTTAAAATGATGCCATGTAGCTGGACCCTTTGTCACATTTTTTATTATAGTCTCCATGTGGTAATTCTGGGCAATTCAAAGCCTGGTAAAGAATATATTTGCTTTAAAGAAAACTAGAATGCACCCATGTAAGAGGAAGCAAAGTCTATCCTATTAGTCTGAGTACCAGCCTGGAAGAGAGAACTCCAGTGTCTGTTTACAGCTTCAGTAGAGATGTGCTCTAGTCCCTCAGAGCCTCCCCTGCCTCGATCTCCAGGTTCCTACAAGTTACTTTTGCAGAAACAGTTCACAAGCTTCTTAACTATTTACAGACACACAGCAGTCTGTGCTGGACTTTGCTTGCATATATACATACAAGTAAAATTCAATATGGATGAGTTGTAAAAACACTAAATGTTTATTAGAACCTACATAATATAGAAGCATAAAATAAAACTTGATTTGAATTCTCACTATATGCCGGGCTTTCTTCGAAACTCTTTGCAGGTATTCCTTTATTTAACCCTTGCAACAACACTTTGAGGTTGATGCAGTATAATCTCAATTGTAGACATCTATAGATATAAAAGCCTAAGCAACCTTTCAACCGTTCAACTGTTCGACCAGTAGCTATGATGTGCACTGACCACCAGGGGGCAGACATTCAATGAACAGGCATAGAAACATGGAACAGACTGATGAATCTCAGAGGAAAGAGGAGAGGAGGGAGGGCAGGAAGAAATTAACCAAAGGTCTTATATGCATAATAGAGGCCTGGTGCATGGAATCTTATACTGGTGGGTTCCCTCAGCCTGGCCTGCAGGGATTGGGCTGAAACTGCAGTCCAAGTCCAACATCCCACAAGAGGTTCAAGATTGTGAGAGGGTGCAGGCCAGGCCAAGGGATCCCACTGGTGCATGAATCTGTGCACCGGGCCTCTAGTAAGATAATAAAGGAAGGAGAAGTTAGTCACTAGCCCAACTTCACATATTAGAGATGTGAGTTTTGTTTTGTGATGGGTTGACTTTGATAATTTACTATTCATGGGTACTCCAAACAAAAGGCCTAATGAAACCACCTCCATCAACTTTCTATATCAACAATTGGTCCATCTGATTGCAAGTCTTTAGTAAATACAGGTTTATTGGTATATCAATATCTAGACAAAATATATAATACCTCACCTCTGTCTTAGATTGAAAGAGCCTGCTTGCATATTGAGCATTTATAATTGAACACTATCTCTATTTAGAAAATGTGCACACAAAGAAAGTCTGAATAGATGCACATCCTTATAATTGATATTTCTAGTAGTTAATATTACAGTGAATAACATATTTTACAAGCTCTTTTTTGGAGGGTTAATGAGGATAGTTTTAGCCTATAATTCAGCCTCAAGATAATTTTCGAGTAAAAGGGGACATTATGTGTTAATAGTGTCATTCATCATAGCATTCTAAAGCCCCATAGACCATGCAGTACTTCATTTTGCTTATTTGTCATTGTTCACCCCTCCTGCATAGACAAAAACCTGTGGCACTTGTATATGTATGAAATTATATGGAGAAGTTTATCAATTAAGGATTGCCTGTTCTGGTAATTTCTTCACATGACAGGCACATAATTGGGTAATTATCTCCCTTACAAAATAAAACAATTGACTTCCCTTTTATGAAAAGATGTAACAAAATTTGGAAGCAGACATTTGTCCAGATAATCACTTGTTTTCAGTTGTGCAAATCTGAGCTAAAAATCAGTGACAGAAAAATAGAAAATGTGTCCCTGGAATTTATGTCATCATTGTAGTTGATCTAATAGATCATTCTTTTTTTTTAAGTATATTTTTATTGATTTCAGAGAGGAAGGGGAGAGAGAGAGAGAGAGAGAGAGAGAGAGAGAGAGAGAGAGAGAGAGAGAGAGAGAGAGGTATCAATGATGAGAGAGAATCATTGATTGGCTGCTTCCTGCACATTCCCTACTGGGGAACGAACCTGCAACCTGGGCATATGCCCTTGACTGGAATCGAACCTGGGATCCTTCAGTCCATAGGCCAATGCTCTATCCACTGAGCCAAACAGGCTAGGGCGAGCAGATCATTCTTGAATTCTTCAGGCTTTCATGATTTAGAAACAAAACTTTCTAAAGATTACAGCCCTATTACCTCCCAGCAGGCATCAGTCTTTAAATTCCATAAGAACTGGGTATCCCAGAGCAAGATTTGGCCCAAAAAGTGATCAAAGGGAGCCCAGAAAGTGAAAATGAATTTCCCATGTGAGGCCATATGTTGAGCTCCAGAGTTTTTCTGGCAGCTCACCATGGTTATTTGGAAGTTTAGAACTCCCTGGTCTCAGAGAGGGAAGCATGTGTGGGGCTCTACTGGATTAACCATTAATACATTTGACTTTTATATGTCCTTTGTGATGGCTGGTTGTGCCAAGATCTCTTCAGAATGTAGAGCATTCAGTAAGTTTATTGACAAACAGTAAGAAAACCTGGGGTTATATAGTTAAACCTTAATTATTTAAGGAGGGTTGGGGGAGCATGCTATTAGAATGCAGCAATGGGAAACATTTGCTCCTAATGGTAGAGTCAGGGAAAGATGTATTCATGCAGCTGAAGTTCTGCTAGAATCACCTAGAGATTAGCTGGTTTACTGAAAGCTTCAGTGAACTAAAAAACTACAAATAAAATAGGAGTTTCTGATAGATTAGCACATTTCACATTTAGTGTCAGATAGTGTTGAAGTTCATGATTCATTTTTACCACTTACAGTGACCTAAGTGTGTGTATTCTCTGAGAGTTAAATGTACATAAAAACTATTATTATTATGCATACTAATATAGTCCCAGTTTTTCTGTTCTTCACTTGATAAAGATCTACCAAAAAGGGTTCTGGCTGAGATGTAACTAACACATGAATTAGACAGGTGTCCTCTGGCTTGGTAGTTCTTAATAAGCACATCAAAGACTCCAGTTGCTACCTGTTCCCAAATGCGCTGGGCACTTCAGAAGCATCTTTTCTGTGTTTATATTTATTTCTGCAACTTAAATCCTACCCTTGTTTTACGATGCAGAGCAGATGGCTCTCCTCCATGCCTTCTCAAATGTCCCATTTACTTAGTTTCTGGGTTCCTAAACCATGGTGCTCTTTTGCTTGTCTTAACCACATGTTGTTTTTAAGTTTTTGTTGTTTGTGTGCCAAAATTCATTACACTTTTAACCTCTATATTATTAGTGTAATAATTAGGAATAAAACATTTACAGTCATCAACGCCATGATTTAAAACAGGGAGCCAGTGTGTTTAACCCATTGTATGCCATAAGCGTCTGCAGACACAAGTGGCAGATCTTCCCCATATGCCACGCATGTCTATATATATAAAAAAAATGTTTTCCCTAAGTGGCAGCTCTGACCAACTTTAAAATAATTTTTCGTGAGGATTTTCAGCTGAAAATATTCAAAAACACCCTAATTGTAATATATTTATTTTTATAATATTCATTGCAAATTGATTTTTTAAAATTAAATTCAAAATATCATGGCATGTGGGGATGATTTCCATTTTGGATTCATGGTAGTTACCTGGTTAAATTGCAAATTTAGCAATGCAACTGTACATAATTTAATAAAATTATCCATGTAGATCTAAGTATATTTCTCCTGATTTGAAAATATAATCTAAGATACAGGAAATTAGAAAAGTATAAATCATTTGTCATAGTTATTCCTGAGAGTAGTTGTAATATTCCTCAAAGATATTTTCAACTCCAGTAATTTTTCTAATTTTAGCACTTGAATTTGGCTATATTTTCTTACATTCTTTATAAATGTACCTTGTTTCCCAGTTAAGCTTTCAGTATATGCTATTTGCTTTTCTATCAAAATAATGAATACTCTGCCTAATGTAAACTGGTGATTTGAAAAAAGACACAACTACATGGAATGAGAAAACAAAACTAATTTTGCTTTTATTCTGCCTCATTGTTTTATTTTAGGAAAAAAAAGTCACAAGACATAAGAAATGTAGTCATTTGCATTCATGAAACAATTTTTAAAATTAAATCTTAAGTCACATAGCCAAGGCAAATCCAATTGGCACAAGGAAAACAAATGAAAATATAATTTAGATGGCATGGAATAATTATTCACAACAATATCAAATTAGTGGAATATTCTAATTTTTAATTTTAATTTTTTTATTTTATTTCTGAGTGCAGGTTAGCACAAATCTCTCCAGAAAGAAATAATAGGATTGTTAATCAGACTAAACAAGATTGCTTACCAAAATTTCAGTGGGAAAAAAAAGTTTTAACATCTCAGACTCAATTTTCTTGTTACTTTTAGATAGAATGGAAGTACTCATTTCATTATTCTCATATTTTAGAAACCAATGCAAAAGAGAAAAGGTTAAAAGGCTTAATAGGCAACTTGTTCTTTATTCCCTCTCCAGGACACATGTATAGGAGATTGTTGTTTTTCTTTATGACTTACCCATTTTGAAAAAAGAGCTAAAACCCTAATATCAAAAACTTTAAAATGATTTTTATTTTCTTTATTGAGATATAATTGACACATAACATTATTCTGGTTTCAGATGCATAGCATAATGATTTGTTATACTAGTACCTATATGTATATTGGGAAATCATCACCACAGCAAGTCCAGGTAACATCCGACTGCATATAGTTATAAAAATTTTTTGTGATGACAATTTTCAGATCAACTCTCTTAGCAATTTTCAACTACATGATACAGTTTTATTAACTATAGTCACCATGCTCTACATTACATCCTCAGGACTTATTTACAAAGGGAGCTTTGTACTTCTTGACCACCTTGGCACATTTCATACACCTCCAACCTATTCTCTGTATCTGTTGTATCTATTGGTATTGTTGTTTTAATTTCAAATACAGGTGAGGTCATAAATTATTTCATTTTCCTCAGTCTGTTTAATTTTCTTTGAAAATTAGCCCATAAAACAGAATTGATCAACGGTAGATGGTAGTTCCATTTATTTATTTATTTTAGGAACCTCCATACTGCTTCCCCTAGTGGCTGCACCAATTTACATTCCCATCAACAGTGCTCAAGTGTTCCCTTATCCTCATATCCTTGCCAACACTTGTTATTTCTTATCTATTTTATAATAGTCATTCTAAGAGGTGTGAGGTGATATCCCATTGTGATTATGACTTGTGTTTCCCTGATGATTAGTATACTGAGCACTTTTTCATGTACCTATTTAGGCATCTGCATGTATAATTTTCAAAAATGTCTGTTCAGATCTTCAGCTCACTTTTTAATTGGATTGTTATTTTTTTAAGTTGTATGAGTTACTTATTTTGGATATTAACCACATATCAGTTATGACTTGCAAATAATTTCATGAGTTACCATTCATTTTGCTGATGGTTTCCTTTGCTGTGCAGAAGCTTTTTAATTTTTAGTCTCACTTGTTTGTTTTTGCTTTTGTTGCCTATGTTTTTTGGTGTCAAAACCATAAAATTTTTGTTAAGACTCATGTTAGGCTCATCGCTTATGTTTTCTTCTAGTTATTTATGGCTTCAAGTATTCAATCTTTCATCCATTTGAGATGACTTTTTTTTTTTTTTTGTAGTCCAGTTTCCTTTTTTTCATGTGGCTGTCCACTTTTCCTAATACTAATTATAGAAGCATTCTCCTTTCTCCATTATACATTCTTGGATTTTTATTGTAAATCAATTGGCTATATATGTGTGGATTTATTTCTGAGCTCTCCATTCTGTTCCATTGGTCTATGTAACAGGTTTTTTTTTAATGCCAGTATAACATTGTTTTGATGACAATATAAACATAAAGTATAGAAGTAAAATAGGAAAATATTTTAAGATACATTGTAGTCATGTGTGTTCACTGATTCAAGTCTAAAAATTAGTCCTTATTATATAAACATGTTTTATGTTCTTGACCATATAGATTGTATAGATAGAGAGTGAAGATCTTTGTTTCCAAAGAGAAAGGATTGAACCTCTTATGATATATCTAATGATTATTCCAATGCCAATAATTATTGCTAGAAAGACTTGCAATAAATCTTCTTTCTGCTTGGAATAGAGAGACTCACTGATGAAAATATTGCCCTAAATAATTCAATCTGTTAGGTAGCTATTGATGGCTTTAGTTATCCTTTTCTCATAAACACAAGGAGGATAACATAGGCAGGGTAGGGTGTTGTTGGTACAATTTTCTTTGTGTTTCCTTGTTCTTCTGTCTAGGTTTGAAAAATGAATACCATAAAGCTATTGTTTTTTTCACAGATTCTCTGAGTTACTACTTTTAAATTAAGAAAATTAGAGCTCATAAGATGAGTTGCCTTCATTTTCTCAAGTTACATATTCCCTGAGTTTTAAGTGAATTTGTATTGAAGTTAAAATATTTTTAATCAATTTTCTAAACAAAACTATATTTATTTGTAATCATTTGTAAATATGTACACCCTTAGCAGATAGAACTTTTATTAAGACAGTTAGCTGCTATTTACTCTTTAATACCATGCAAGTATATCAAGCAAGTATTCAATAAGTAACTGTGACACGATGAGTATGCAATGAGAAAAAAAAAATTAAGCAATGACTTTGCCTATTTTTATTCTGATACATCCATATTATTACTTAGAACTTTACCTAAGTACATAGTAATCACGCAATAGTACTTGTAAAAGAAAGAAAGGAGGGAAAGAGGAGGAGAGGCAGAGAAGAAGAAAGAAAGAAAAAAGGGAGGGATTACTGGAACTGAGGATCTCAACTTTTTGTGTATTTGTAATTAATTTCCTCTGATGATAATTTTTATGGTATATTTCCCTATGAATGTTTTATTCTGTTGCTTGTCTATCTATATGGAGCACCTGTAAGAAGGATCACATACAGATTTTATAAAGGGCAAATTGGAGATAATGACTTGTGGCTTCAGTAACGAGAGGGAATGTGCAATATACCCAGTGTGAAGTCTGGTGACAGGAATTAAATTAACTCATGTCACTACGATGAGGCAAGGTTAACTTGAACTGAACTAGATCTCATCCCTGCATCCACTTAATAATGGCTTTGCCACAGGATGCTTAGGAAATCAGTTAACTGAATTGTGATGTAAGGAAAGCTTATAACGATGCCAAAAAAAGTGGCACAATCCATATGGTATTCATATCCCAAGAAATGCACCTTGAATCTGAGTAGAAAATAATTTTTAATTAAACATTATAGAACTGACGTTAGGTTTTATCCCCAAACTCCATTTACTGTATTCTTTCCTGTTTCATTAAGTGTTAATGGAAGTTGGCCAACTAAGACTCAAGATATTTATATAGCAAAATATTGGTTGTTCCAAAATACTTAGTATTTTTATTTTTCAGAAGAAAATTCAGGAAAATGGTGACTTACATTAGGTGACTTTTTTTCTTGTACAGTTCATTGGCTTGGATTTCTGTTGATATAAAATATTTAATATCACTGTATAATTTATTGGTGACATTTTAAGAAACAGTGTTTCTTTTTCAGTCATTGTTAGGTCAAGAGGAAACCATTTCCCAGAACATAAATAAAGCACAGAAAATGTGCCACAGTCATTAATTTTTTTTCCCTGGCAAACTGTGTAGCAGTTTGATAGAATTTCTTACCTTTTTATGGGATTACATTCTAAAATCCAGTGGAAGAATTTGAGCCTTCTTCCTGAACAATGATCACAAAAGGTAACTGGGAGATAGGAAGGTGGGAGAGAGGTTGTATACTTACATACAGGGCTTGTCAGTGATGAAGGAAAGGGGAGTATCCAAATCAAAAGAAATGAGAATGCCACAGCCCAATATCAAACATGTATTAATGGGTTTATGCATTTCACAACTTTTATCTCCAATATCTTCTGTTTTAGACATTATGCTGCTCTTAAACAATTAAAATAGGAATGGTACACAGTCCTACCTTTGTGATGCCCACGTTCCTATGAGAAATAAAGTATGTAAACAAAATAAAGAACTATAGCAGTGCTATACAAAAATAGAGATATCAAAGATATCTGGCAATACCAAAAATAAAGATAAAATAGGATACTTCTGCTGGGAGAAGGTAGATCAGACTTTCTACAGAAGAATCTGAACTAAATTTCAATACTGATAAAGAAATTACCAGGGCAGTGGAGATGGAGGACAATCCAGGCAAAGAAAGATTATGCAAAGTTGTGAAAGTGCAAGAGAGCATTGAAAAGAATGCAAGTATTGTATTGCAAATTGCCTAAGGGGTGCAGGTGAGATGCAAACTGGATGCCAAACCCTGTACACTGACTGACATGGTATTCCAAGAAGCTTAGATTTAAAGGAACAAGAGCCACTGAAGCAGTTCTCTAATGAGTAATAGTAGGATCTGACTTGGGTTCCAGGAATTAAGTCATGTCACTACGATGAGGCAAGGTTAACTTTGGCCACCAGGTAGAGAATAAATTGGAAAGGAAGCAAGAATAAATATAGGATGAGATGAGTTAGAACATGAGTCCTAAACAAGAAAGTCAAATGACTGGGGGAAAATGGCAGAATTTGTAAGAAATCACCTTACTGTTACGTTAGGTTCAGAACAAGCATATAATTTCATGGTGAGATCTGGAGAGACCACAGAAAACTTAAATAATTTATCCTAAGTAGGCTCTTATTAAAATATTTTGATCAAATATCAAAACAACAGTCATATAAAAAATTAAAGATAAAGTTTAGCAAATCACCTAAATTTTGTTCAACCTGACACCAGAAATTTTGCCTATAGTTTCCCTTGAAGAGATGTATTCTCTCCATAGCCTCATTTCAGCTACTAGACCATTAAAGGTATTTCTAGTTGCTAAATTAATTTCCCATCATGAATAAAAGTATATGAGATTAATATGTTGTGATACTGTATCCAACCTATATTATAGTCATCCAAATACAAAAGACATTTCAAAAGTTACCTGGTTTGTGTAACATCATGAAGAAAATTGTCAAGTGTTTATTATAGGAATGTCACGGAAGCTTAACTTTCCATTTCAAGACTCAGAATTTGAACTTATATACACTTCTGAAATTATACTGTGGCTTCTGGATTAAAACATCATACAATGGAAATTATGTGTAATGATGTCACAGTAAACCTCAGCAACATCAGCCAACTAAACCTCTGGCAAATGTTGATTGTGTGTGGCAAGGTCATGAGCATTCATGGAATGGATGATCAGTGTCCTTTTTGACATTTTCTCCATTATCAACAGAAGATTGTTAGTTAAAACAAAAGTTCTAATACTTGGTCAATTTAGCTAAACCTATGGATTCAATCTTGTGTTTTGTGATAACACAGTCCTGGCAATGAGTACATTTTTGTTGCTGTCTTATGCGTAGGTAGTTTTTCCTCTGTACTCTGTAGAAATATCTTTTTAAAAATATATATTTTATTGATTTTTTACAGAGAGGAAGGGAAAAGGATAGAGAGCTAGAAACATCAATGAGAGAGAAACATCAATCAGCTGCATCCTGCACATCCTCCACTGGGGATGTGCCCACAACCAAGGTACTTGCCCTTGATCAGAATCAAACTTGGGACCTTTCAGTCCACAGGCTGACGCTCTATCCACTGAGCCAAACTGGTTTCGGCAGAAATAATCTTTTTTATGTTGGACTGGAGAACCTGCCAAAAACATTGAGCATATATATATTACTTACTTGGTTTTATTATAATTATCTATTGCTTGGTCTGTTTCATCTAATATATTATTAGTTTCAAGTAGGGTAGTATGGTGACTTTTTCTCAGCCCAAACCCCTGGCATTGAGATTTTCCCAAGGAAGATATCAATAAATATTTGGTGAGTGATTATATGAGTAGAAAGTATCAATACTTTAAAAATCCTTTGGACAGTAAATTGCCTAACTTTTAGGATATCAATAATATGAAAAAGGTTAATATTCCTCAAGTGATAAAATAGTTATTCAGTTGCCTAAATTACTATTCAACTAAGTGACAATGCTAAGGTCTTCTGGGCATATTAAGTAGGAATCTATCTCCTTATTAACTATATTTTATAAGATAATGGACAACAATGTATGAATCATGGTTCCAGAAAGAGACCTAAGAATTGTTTCTTAAAAATAATAGCTGCTATAACCTAGAGACCAGAAAAAGAAACTCTTTTTTAAAAAAAATATATTTTATTGATTTTTTACAGAGAGGAAGGGAGAGAGACAGAGAGCTAGAAATGTCGATGAGAGAGAAACATCGACCAGCTGCCTCCTGCACACCCCCCACCAGGGATGTGCCCGCAACCAATGCACATGCCCTTGACCGGAATCAAACCCAGGACCCCCCATTCCGCAGACCAACGCTCTACCACTGAGCCAAACCGGCTTCGGCAGAAAAAGAAACTCTTATTTTACTATAACACAATTCATGGGGCAGCATCTTCCCACTAATTATAGGTCTCATTGTTGTAACACAAGCCAGGCTTTGTGGAGCTTGAGCAAACCAGAGATGGTTATCTAGTCTAAACCAAAATATAACTTTTAATTTTATTATTTTTAAAATTTTATCTTTATTGTTGAAAGTATTATAGATACCCTCTTTATTGTTGTTTCTTCCCATTGACCCCCTCTACCCCATACCCATTCCTCCCAGACCTTCACCACATGATTGTTTGTGTCCATTAGCTATGCATATATGCATATACATTCTCAGGTTAATCTCTCCCGCCTTCCCTCTGAAATTCATCAGTCTCTGAAAAGATTATTTTTTATTAGTAAAAGTTGAATTATTGGAAATGATAATGGCTGGAAATGGATGTGATTTAATTATAAAGAGAGTAGTTTGAACATCCATGTTTTTAATTAAAAAAAAAAAAAGTATACTAGGGAATCCCTGAAAGCTTGAAATGCTGAGATTAACAAGTTAACAAATTAGATTAAAAAAAACTCTTAGATCTAATTAATGTCCAAATGGCCAACAAACAGGTAGTTTCAAGGTGTTTTTAGGTTATTCCTTAAGACTGAGTAATTGGTGAAAGAAGATACATTTATTTATTTAATGACACATTTTTATTTATTTATTTATTTTTACTTTCTAGGAAGGATTTCACTTAGCCTGCTCCCATGAAATCCTTTCTCATCACAGTCTGAAACAGCACTCTGTGTGATGGGTCTAGGCTTTATCAGTGTAGCGTGCCTATGTATTTATGTGGCAGGGTCCTGAAAATAAGATAGCTCATAAGTCATGGTTCATTTGAACTTTGGGTGGACAAGAGGTAAGCGCTGATGCCCTCTGCTCAGCTCTGTGCGGAGGAAAATGTCAGTTTCAATTTCTAGAATGTGTGCATCCAAAAACACAATATCATCACACTCGTCTTGCCATTCAGAGTAATTTCTCATCTTCTGTAAAGTAATGAAAACTGACAGGCTAGGGTGATCATAAGACTGACAGTCCACAGCCAGTGCTCATTTCAGAGATAGTTTTCTCCTTTAATTAACAATGGGGCAGAAGACTCTATTTTGTATAAGAGAATGTTTGTTCAATATCTTAGCACCGTGTGCCTCACAATATCCATTCTAAGCTGGAAAAGTGTTTCTATTGTTATAAAAACTATTGGAACATTCTATATAATAAAAGCCCAGCAACCAAAACATGGAACCACCAGAGACCAGAATGACCACAGCCTCTCACCCAGGCTGGCCCCTACCCACAGCAAATGGTTAGGAGTGATCAGGCAGGCAAGCAGGCCAGTGGTAAGGGGCAATCAGGCAGGCAGATAGAAGGGTTAGAGGTAATAAGGCAGACAGATAGAGGGTTTAGGTAATCATGCAGGCAGGCAGAGGCATTTAAAGGTGATCAGGCAGGCAAGCAGGCGAGCAGTTAGGAACCAGCAGTCCCAGATTGTGTGCGCATGAGAGAGAGAGAGAGAGAGAGAGAGAGAGAGAGAGAGAGAGAGAGAGAGGGAGAGAGGGAGAGAGGGAGAGAGAGAGAAGTTTAGGCCCAATCCCAGCCCCCATCCCCATGCATGAATTCTGTGTACCAAGCCTCTAGTAGGAAAATAAAAGGGGGAAAATCAATAATTTTAGAAAAACCGAATCCCAATACTAATGAGCTAACATAATGTCATTGCTTTTCTGTAGAGTAGACCAACTAGAGAACAAGGTGGAAACAGGAATTTAAAAAAAAGTCAAAATAACAAAAATATAATTATAGAAGAAATGTACTGTTCAAGAGCCATATAAAATTGTCATGTTAGTATAAAAAAGAAAGAGAAAGACATTGGAAGCTAAAGTTGACACAAATTAATATATTCATTCATTGATCTATTCATTCATTCAAAAAGTATCATGTCAAGCATGGGCTCTATGTTCTGAATATGGGAATAAGAAAGGGTCTGTCCTAAGGCTATGGGTAGCATATGTAGGAAAACTCAATTAAGGGGCACCAAAGCTTGTACTTTATGATCATTAGAAAGTGTCGTAGGCAAATAGAAAAAGATAAAATTAAAACATGCTAAGACCCAGAGACAGGAGACAAAATATTTTCCAAAGAATTAAAAGGTGTTTAGGTGCTCTTTTGCATGGACTATACATACTTATCTAGGAAAAATAATCTTTTAAAAAAATCTGTAGATGTATCAAACTGTGTAGGCAGTTTCTTTCACTTTTAGTAAGGCTTGCTTTCCTTCCTTTCTTCTCCTGCCTCCTCTCACAAACAGAACCTGAGTTTTCTGACATCTCAAGGTTTAAGAGAATTCTACCAGGTTTGCATGACATGTTTTATTATGTACATAGTAGAGGCCCAATGCATGGAATTCATGCAAGAGTAGGCCTTCCTTCCCCCAGCTGCTAGCACCAGCTTCCCTCTAGCATCTGGGCTTCCATCACAGCCCCTTTTAGAAGGACGTCCCGTCGAATTAGCATATTAGGCTTTTATTATTATAGATAGTTAAACTTAAAAGACGTATTTCTGATCTTAAACCCCATCTTATATATTCACCAAATAGTCTAATCTTTCTCTAAAGCATGTGGCAGGAATGGCATAAACTGAGCTCAGTTGAGTAGGACAAATGGCTAATGCCTGAGTTGGAGAAATTAATGGGTGGTGATCCCTCAGCAAGGTTTTCTGTGGAAGTGGAAATGTTTCCTGCACAGTGGGTCCAAAAATATTATCACTCTGAACATTTGTATTTTGTTTCTGAATATGTACTCTAATAATGGTCCTTCTAGGAACACTCCATCTAGGTATGGGTATAAAACATGAAGTCTACTAACTCCATGAAATTTTATGCAGATTTTTATATGACTATAACACGGACAGTTTCCAACAAAGAGTGTTCGTGGTTTTCATCATGTTCTTCCAGGAGCTCAGGACCCACCAAATTGTTAATACTACTTTTAGGAATTAAACAACGTCAGAATCAAACTGAAGTCTCAAACACCAGTTTCATCCACTGCAGATAATCTGTAAGGGTGACATTAGATAGAAGGTCAATGCCTGCTTTGGTTAACAAGGCCTTTTAGGGGGAAATTGTCTTCTACCTGCATATCATCTTCATCTTCTACCTGTGTGGAATAAGATATGAAAATAAAGTACCACAGCATGCTTCATTTCTTTTCAGACATTAAGATTTTATCTTAAAAGCCTTAAACCAGAACTAATGTTACTAGTGACTTAACAGAATTTCTCCAATTGTCCTTCTCAGAAATAGACTATTTCCTGATTTGCTTTGCCAGGTTGTCCTAGGATTTGAATGCTACATCTCTAATATGAAGTAATAAAACATCTACTTCTATAAACTGAGCATCCAAGATGACACTTGATAATTCCTCTTTACAATTAAGGATTTTTCTGGTGGCCTAAAATAGATAACATAGAACTTCTCAAATGTCCCAATTATTACTGAGGGTGGTAAGACTTCAATAATAGCATTCCTACACAGTTCTATCTTTTGGAAATAGAAAGAAAAGCTCCTAAAAGTTTGTCACAGGATTCTGCCATATTTATAGCTATTGCATGCATATATATATATATATATATATATATATATATGCAAGTGATTAATGAAAATATATACTTTCATTACTTTTTAGCTCAAATTTTGCCTTATTAGGGACAAATAATATACCCATGTTCTTAATATGTAAAACTTTCTCCAAAATGAACTAACTTCTTATCCTTGATGAAAGTGGTGTGATAATTCCGGTTAAGGGTTTAAGTTTTATCCCCCAGAAAGATATGTGGGAACATATCTGAATGTAAACCTCAAGGTGCAGTATCATTTGGAAACAGGTTCGTTGGGGGTGTAATTAGTTCAAGAGGTCATGCTGGAAGAGAGGGGGCCCTTAATCCAGTGTGGCTAGTGTCCTTTAGGAAGAGAAGTGACACAGAGACGCAAACTCAGGAGGGAGGAAGCCATAGGACACCTGAGGCACATGTTGAGGTGCTGCAGCTTCAAGTCAAGGAATGTCAAGAATTTCCCACAGTCCCCAGAATCCAGGAAGAGACAGAGGCTTGTCCTTTGCAGAATGCGGTTCTGGCCACACCTTGATTTCTGACTTCTAGCCTCCACAACTATGAAACCGTGCATTTCTTTTGTTCTTAAGCAGGTTATAGTAGTTTGTTACAACAGCCCTAGGAAACAATCACAACTCCTAAGAATTTCCAGTTAAAATATCTGGTGAATTTATAAAAACAACCACTTGTTGCTATTAATGTGTTATATGACAGAGCCATGCAAGCACAACAGAGGCCCACACTATTTCCTTCGTCAGGTTATAACTGTTGTTATTTCCATTACAACAGCACCATTATGTATTGACAAAAAGTCTTGTGAACTCATAGCACTATAGTGAAACAAACAAACATATAGATGGTTGCATAGTACTCAGAAAATTTAAAAGAACAGGGGAGGAAAATTCAAATGTCAACTGTAGGTTTGATTAAGGCATGGAAATGTGAATAACAAATCAATTATATACTGTATTCTGATTTTTAAATGGCAGTTAGCTTCTAATTAAAAATAATTGAAGTAAACTTAAAATATAGCATGAAAAGTATTGGTCGTAAGACAGAAAATATTAAACTTTAAAATAGCCAATCTGTATTTCATATAGTCCTCTCTGCTCTTTAAAGGGTTTGAATTATGTTCAAATTTTTCACTAATTGAAAATTACAAAACATAGCATTTTCAGAGTATGGAAAGCACTGCCCTTCACTTTAAGCTACCTCTAAAAAGACCAAAAGAACACCACAAATAGTAGTTTTAGAATGTGTTCTTTACTGTGATTGGGTTTAGTGGAGAAGAAATAATTGGTCCATAATAAATGAGCCATCAGTGTTGGGCTCACCACTGAATGGGTCATGGACCTTCTAAACCTTTCTCTCTTTCCTACTTTAAGCAGTTAATCAGAGTGATTATTACTAGTAAAAACCATTCTCCTACAAATATATTATTGATTCATGTTTTCCCAAAGTTTTAAGGAGAAAGAATGATTGAGGGTAAGATGCCCTTGCTGGTGTCAGGGTCTACCCTGTGACAATTACATATGTGAAAGGCTATTGACAGAGAGCTCAGGGGCCTCTGATGAAATACAGTCGTCAGGGTGGAAAAAAAACATTTTTCATTTAATAAAGACTTCTAAAGGCTGGTCGCTGCAGACTATAGGCATGGCTCAGATAGTTCCATTTTCTTTGAGTTCTGCTTCTATAAAATTTCTTTAATCAGCTGGAATTGGATGTGACTCTTAAGCTGTAAATCTCATAAAGGGGTCAGTTAAAGGAGCCCCACTATAAGGTTTTCTACATTTGCTTTCCGAACTGGGGTATAGAAACATTCTTTAGCTGAGAAAACTGGGACTCAATCCTTTTTTAAAGAATTTGATATATTAAAAATAAGATGTTTTGCTCCATCAGTGTGGCTCAGTTGATTGAGTTATTCCATGCACCAGGAGGTCACCACTTAGATTCCTGATCAGGGCACATGCCCAGGTTGTGGGCTCAATCCCCCATTAGGGGGCATGCAGGAGGCAGCTGATCAATGTTTCTCATCTATATTTCTAGCTCCCTCTTCCTCTCTTTGAAATAAAAAAATATATACTTTTTAAATGTTTTAATTCTTATTAACTGCCTCACCACACAGTTTATATTGAATATTATTTTAAATCACTTATTCTCTGGTCAGTGTATTCATGTTGTTTCTTATTCCTGATATCCCTTTGATCTCACAGAAGGCACACCTGTGAAAGTCCTCCCGGAGTGTTTTATAAGGAAAGCTGAACATGAGTACTGTAGCTTTAAAGAGAGTCAGACATCAGAGAAGCATTGATCTTTCTAATGGCTGTGTGAACAAGTTAATCTCCTCTTATTTTTATTTCAGTATTGAGACAATACTGCAGAAGCTATACGATGTTTTTTCCTTTTCTAGAAACATTGGTTTCATAAATGGTCTTGATTCAGACTTTTTACCTTATGTAAATTATTTTTTTAAATTCTTTAAAATTTTATTTGTAAATTACAGCTTACATTTTATATTACAGACAGTCCTCAGATTAGGTTGGACTCAACATATGTTGTTTCGTGGTTACCTCACCATCTCCCATTTATTTACTTATATATTAATCTTTTTATTTTATTTTATTGTTTGAAGTATTATACATAGTAGTACATATATCTCCTTCCCCCCCCCAATTGATCTTCCCCCAGCCTCCCTCATACCCTGTCGCAAGCCCTCATTTCACCCGACCCCCCAGTGTTTTGTGCCCATTGGTGTGCTTATATGCATGCTTACAAGTCCTTCGGTTGATCTCTTTTCCCCTCCCCAACACTCCCTAGCCTTCCCGCTGTAATTTGACAGTCTGTTTGGTGCTTTACTGCCTTTGTATCATTCTTTTTGTTCACCAGGTTATAATGTTCTTTATTTTCCATAAATGAGTGAAATCATCTGCTATTTTTCTTTCATTGCTTGGCTTATTTCACTTAGCATAATACTCTCCAGTTCCATCCATGCTGCAGCAAATGGTAAGAATTCCTTCTTTTTTATAGCAGCTTAATATTTCATTGTGTAGATATACTATAGTTTTCTAATCCACTTATCCACTGATGGGCATTTAGGCTGTTTCCAAATCTTAGCTATGGTGAATTGTGTTGGTATGGACATAGGGGTGCATATATCCTTTCTGATTGGTGTTTCTAGTTTCTTAGGATGTATTCCTAGAAGTGGGATTACTGGGTCAAATGGGAGTTCCATTTTTTGTTTTTTGAGGAAACTCCACACTGTTCTCCTCAGTGGCTGCACCAGTCTGCATTCCCACCAGCAGGGCAGGAGGGTTCCTTTTTCTCTGCATCCTCACCAGCACTTGTCATTTGTTGATTTGTTGATGGTAGCCATTCTGACAGGTGTGAGATGGTAACACATTGTTGTTTTGATTTGCATCTCTCTGATGATTAATGACTTTGAGCATGTTTGCATATGTCTCTTGGCCTTCCTTCTGTCTTTTTACAAAAACTATCTTTTTAGGTCCGTTGCTCACTTTTTTATTAGATCATTTATCTTCCTTTTCTTAAGTTGTATGAATTCCCTGTAAATGTTGGAGATTAAACATTTATCAGTGATAACATTTGCAAATATGTTCTCCCATACAGTGGGCTTTCTTGATGTTTTGTTGGTGGATTCTTTTGCTATGCAAAAGCTTTTTATTTTGATGTAGTCCCATTTGTTTATTTTCTTTTTAGTTTCTATTGCCCTAAGAATGGTATCGGTAACGAAATTGCTATGGCATATGTCTGAGATTTCGCTGCCTGTGGATTCCTCTGGTATTTTTATGGTTTCCTGTCTTATGTTTAAGTCCTTTATCCATTTTGAGTTTATTTCTATGTATGGTGTAAGTTAGTGGTCTAGTTTCATTTTTTCATGTATCTGTCCAATTTTTCCAACACCATTTATTGAAGAGACTGTCTTAACTCCATTGTATATATGTTCATGTCTCCTTTGTCAAATATTAATTGAGCATAGTGGTTTGGGGCGATATAGAGAACCCAGACATATAAAATTCTTTTTTATATATGTTCAGTCTCTTCAATAAATGGTGTTGGATATCTATCTATCTATCTATCATCTATCTATCTATCTATCATCTATCATCTCCAAATGACAAAAGTTCTGTCATTTGGATATCTAAGTCAGCACTCCAGGTTTTCCCAGCCTGGCCACAGTACTGGGACTGGTACACTAGCTCTTGCTGGTCCTCAGCCATTCTGATCTACTTATTGCCAGATGCACAGGTGAGCAAAACTCCACTTGGGTCCTTTGGCTTATGATGCTAGTTCCCAAGACTTCCACAGATGCACTCTGGTTCATGGATAGATGCTGAATTTTAGTTAAAACGGGGACACAAAGGAGTGACATCTTATGCTACATGATGCTGATGACACTCCCAATATTAGTATTATCTTAAGAATCAATTTTCCCATTTTTAAATATGCCCTGTTGTTATCCAACCAAATAATTATACATATTTAAATGATTTTTATAAATTGAAAATTATTTCACAATTTATTAAAAACTGGAGAATCTTCTGGGTCAATTTTTATTAAAGTTTTCTTTTGACTGTAAGGCTTGGTAATGTTTATTAGGTTACTTGAACCCCCTAGAAATAAAATAGGCACAACATCCAATTATATTTATTCCCCTGTTTAAAAATCTTACTGATACTTGGATAGAGAGGAAAGGGATTTGATTAATCCATGACCACAGTGGATTTCTGTAATTCATTTCAAAGGAGTTTTACCCCCAAATCACCCGAAGTCCATTGACTGTGACCATTTGGGAAATTCCCTGCAAACTTAAGTCTCTGCTGGTTTCACAGAAGGCAAGACATTTTCTTGCTTGTGTTCCCAGAATAGAGTTGATCTCTGTTCCTTTTAGATGTGACTTGTTCAAAAGGCACTTGCATTTGGTCACTGCATTTGTTTCTCTCATGGCATAGAGTATTTGGTAATTGATTTGCCTCTTGTATGGTTGACAAACCTTATTATGGGCATGAAGGATAGTTTCTACTAGTGGCAATAAATTGTTTGGGGAAGCTGTAGCACAGATGGAAATTTGATTCTGCATAGCTCTCATCTTGAAATACCATTTCCCCCAAATCGTTTGAAAGGGAGAGGCAGTCCAGCCCTCTGTAGGCTGTGTTCAGAGCACCTCAGAGAGGTCAGCCGTGAGAACCAAAGAAGGAGAGCGCTAGTGTGAGCATTTGTTCACCAGGAATTTTTTTGACTTAAAACAAAGTACCCACTGCCTTTGTCAAAGGGTCCTATGATCTTCAAGCTGTAGACAGGGATTCAGAAAAGCAGATATCTATAGGAGCTGTACACAGACAGAATTCATCTTGTAAGCTGCCAGTGTTTGACCCCTGCAAGATCTTGTTTAAGTATCTTTGAATCTATTCAAAACATCCTCATTCAAATTCTTGCAGTACTCATTCTGCCTCCTAACTTTGTGTAGAGGTGTAAATGGGGTTGCTGGCATTAAAGGAGGGATATGGAAACATCCAGGGGACAGCAATATCAGGAAGCCTTTGCTATCCCCAGGCCTCAGTAGACAAGGAGAAATGTACTGACAGAATCTACTGACAGCTGCAATTTGGATTAAGGACTACCTATGAGAGATTTTGTTTTTTAATTGTAGGAGAAAGCAATCAGTGCTGGAAGAATATATTCCAGTGCTCAGTGCTGCATCCCATGGAACAAATGGGATAAATGCAGCTGCTGACCACTGTGTGCAAGGAAGGTTGGTGAGGTCAGTTTGGTGAGACTACCTGGGTATGACGCAGGGCAGGGAAAGGCAGAGAAAGCATCTGAGAGGAATGGGTGAGGGACAGAAAACACCACACATGAATGGTGAGCTCCTGAGTACAGAACTTGCATCTTATCTACATTTGTGACCTATCTTCGCCCACATTTGAGCTCTGAGCACCATGGCTACAGGACTTTTAACTTATAGAAGCTTGTCAATAGATTCTCTTACTAAACAGATGTCCTTACTAAAAACTATATTTGCTTTCAGTCAATGGAGAAATCCAAGAAGGTAAAAACAGAGTTACTTCTTCTACAATTTAAAAACATGTTTGTTGTCCTCATTCTTCTAAATTTACTGTGAGTAAATTAATTGTATTTAAACAATTTTATTTATTTTTTTTTTTGCATTTTGTTGGGGCTTTGGAATTTCAGTTGACCCTGTGTTTGTTAGCAGTGTAGTACTGAGGATGCAACATTTGGTAAGAAATTTTCTTGAGAATAATTACAGAATTTAGTAATGTTTAGAGCACATCAATATTTTGTTTAATTATTTAGAGACTAAAGGACTTTTTAAATCCCAGAATTAGACAATATAACTTCTTAAACACATGATATGCTCAGGATAACATGTTTTCTGTTCCATGCCGCCATGTTTTGGGTCTTATTTTGTTCATTAGCTTCCAGAAATAAGTGAGATCATGTTATATTTGTCTTTCTCAGATGGGCTTATAACACAGCATATTTTCCAGGTCCAACCATGCTGTCCCAAAGGGTAAGAGATCACTCTTTTTATTTTTATTTTTAAAATATGTATTTTATTTATTTTTCCTAGAGAGGAAGAGAGAGGGACAGAGAGTTAGAAACATTGATGAGAGAGAAACATCAATCAGCTGCCTCCTCCACACCTTCTACTGGGGATGTGCCTGTAACCAAGGTACATGCCCTTGACCAGAATCAAACCTGGGACCCTTTAGTCTGCAGGCCAATGCTCTATCCACTGAGCCAAACCAGTTATGGCAGAGATCCCTCTTTTTATAGCTGTGTAGTTTGCATTGTGTAAAAATTCAGACTCTTTATTTCCATTATTTCTTTGGATAAAGCCCTGTTCCATTTTCAACCTTTATTTAGAAAGATCAATGATGATCATGTTGACTCACTATGGTTTTCAAGTTCACACCTATTGCTTTCTCTATAACTGCTCTTCTCTTTTCATCCCCCTTCAGTATTCTTTTGGGAATTTTCTCAAGACTGCTTATCTCTTCCTCTTTCTCTATCTGTCTTTAAGCATTATTAAAATTCTTACATCATGAAACTTAAGCTGAAAGTGAGAATATTGGTAAACAATTATTTTTGGCAAAGTTTAGGGTGAAATTAGTGTCAATAGCTGGAGCAAATAATACAGAAAATTACTTAGAAAATCCAGGATGACAGTGATGACACTTTAGGTCACAATATTTTGTATTCATATTTATTAAAAACTATGCACCAAGACTGAGCCCTGATGCATTAGAAGCATATTCTCTTTATCTACTAAAGCTAAAGGATGAAGGTTTTCTAACTTTAGTTTGTGACTCAACTTTGCGACATTCCACATAGTTTTGTTAGAAGTGGAGTTAGAAATACTAACTCCATATATTTCTTTCTTATAGTAATATTTTCTGCTATTTGTCCTAATTTTAAAAATTGGCTTCTTAGAGATTGTTCCCTATTATTTTGACATTTGCCACAGCTCACAAAACCATAGTTGGTTTTCTTCTATTTCATGGGAGAATGAAATTGTGCCACTATTAAAAACTAGGTCCAAGAAAAGACATGGCAGAACATGAAGCCAGCATTTCTCTACCAACCTTGCCTCTGCTAATGCTATGTGGTTGGTAAATGGAAACCCTAATTGGCACCATCTCTACCATCCCATTGCCAGCTCTTTCTTGCAGTTCTGTCCCCACAGAATTAGGAATGTAGGTGAATTTTCAATCAAGTCTTTTACTAATAATTCAGAATCACTTATCACGCTTCTTGGAAAGGCAGTTTTGTTTCAACTTTCAATATTAATTTTTGCTGAGTCCTAATCTTTTAAAAATCCCCTTTATAATGTTTTTAAGAAAGAATTTTTAAAATTTACGATATGAATTTAATCTGTATGTTTCTGAAGTTTTCTTTTACTTACCACTTGTTTTATTCCAGTACTAAATCCATCTTTATGCCCTTAGTTTTAACTCAGGCAAGGGTATAAAAGCGAATAGACAAAAATAATCATATTCTCACTTCATACCGAATCATGCGGTGTTCTTTAAAAATTCATTTTCCATAAAATAGAATTCAGAATCATAATGTGGCAAATAGGTGACTGTTTATCTCTCTAATCTCATCTCTTCATAACTAGAAACTAAGGCTACAGCCATATTCATGTATATATTCATTCAGCTATATTCAATTTCCTATATATCATCATTTCTCTCAGCTTGCTTCCTTTAAAACTCTACTTCTTTCTTCCTTCTTGCTCCTGTGCCTTACTCCTAACTATCTGTAGAGACGCAATTCAGTCACTGAGTCTTCCTGGTAATTTTAACTAACATCTTCCTCTTCACATGAATACATGCACACAGACAGACACACCTGCACAGGTATCACACCACCAGACTGCACAACTGTCATTACACCTATAACTCTGAGTTGATACTGTCTGCTTATTTTCCTGTTTCTACTAATAAATCATATGCTAATTGGCCCATTGTTTGATCCACAATTGAATACATAACTGAATGAGTGAACTGATTCATTTCTTACATATTTATGGGAAATCATTCTTTACTTTTGTATATTTTTAGCTTTTCCCGGTATAAAGAATACCTTATTATTACCTATGAGATGAAGTATTTTTATATAGTTTATAGTTCATCTGAAACAACTCTCAACACATGCTTTTGGTACTTGCTGTTTTCAGATTTCCAGAATTTAGAGAACAATGTCATGTTCACATTCTATCATATCTTTTGAGACTTTATAATCTTTAATTACTTGATCTCTTTAAATATAATTCTGTTTAGTTTGGAATATTCACAGTTTGCTCTCTTCAGCATTTCTCATCTATTTCACTGTTTTTCCTTCTTCCTCTGGTTCTTTATTAGTTTGTGTACTTTTTTCAAGTTTCAGGACTGGCCACAACTCAACATTTTATGCATAAAAACATCATAGTGTCTTACATGAATAAGACAATAATTATATCTATTTTCCAAAATTGTATTTACCTGCCCATTTTAATCTCTTCATAACATATAATTAGTTTAACATTTTCCAAAGTAATTTGCAATGATTCTTAAATTGGTTTTTACTAAGTTATAACTAAAAGTTCAGGGGCTGTTTTCTTGTAAATTTAATTTGAGATATTTTTTCGAAGTTTCTTATCTACATTGTAACCTCACCCATCACTTTTCAGGCCACAGTCAATATGAAACGGTACCTGTGTAGTTTGTCCTTATCAGCGTGGCATTTCACAAAATGGAAGAACATGTTGTTGCTTTCAACTTTGCTATTTTGCTACTTAGTCCCTTTGTCATAAAATTCAAATGTTTAACCAAAAGTAAATTGATTCAGCATTGATTTAGATAAACTGAAAGAATCCATCAATACAATGTCAATAATGTAGGTTGGGAACACAAGAAAATTATTTTTTAAAAATATAATTTATTGATTTTTTACAGAGAGGAAGAGAGAGGGATAGAGAGTTAGAAACATCAATGAGAGAGAATCATCGATCAGCTGCCTCCTGCACACCCCACACTGGGGATGTGCCGCAACCAAGGTACATGCCCTTGACCAGAATTGAACCCGGGACCCTTGGGTCCGCAGGCCGACGCTCTATCCACTGAGCCAAACCGGTCTCGGCAAGAAAATTATTTTTTAATAGGTAACAATGGTTAGCTTGGTAACAGTAACTAAAGCAAGAGGAAGTATTTTAATCCAGGTTGTTCATTTATTTTCTAACTATTGATCTAGTTTATATGTAGTTATCGATAGAATGAAATCACTACTAGATTTTTCGCAAATAAATGACAAAGCTGTTATTGGGCCAGCAGGACCTTCTTTTAGAGGCATGGGCCACTTTCAATAAAAAAGCATGCTTAATAGTCTTAATTATGGCTTTAATTCTAGAATTGTCTAACTGAGTGCATTCTAAAAGACCCAGTCAAATCTAAACCTTTTCAGTGCTTAGCCACAGAGAAGTACTATTGAGTAGGTGTGAGAGCCATATGTGTGCTTGCACAATTGTAGGGCTATTATGTGTGTGTTTTTATAGTTATACTTCACTCTCAGATCAGAAATTTCCTTTTGGAACTCACCCTCAATTACAGAAAAGATTATTTATTATGAGTCAGAAAGTAAATGAGATTGTCATTTTAAAAAGTCAGACTTACAGCTTAAATATTGGCTTGTACCATGCACAATGTATGAAATTCCTCTGAAATCCTACTCACGGTGTCTACCAAAAAGAGCGCTGTCGTTTGTTTGTTTTTCAAACTCTGATTCTATTTTACATATAGTGTAATTGGGATTGTTCAATAAGCAATTGCTAGGATGTGGTCTGATAATTTATCTGTTATCTTGCTAGTTGTAGAAATTTTAATACTGTAGCCTTGAAAACACATACACCCTAATTCCTTATTTCTGATACAGGAAATTCTGATAAAATCCAGGTTCCATATACTCAATCCACATGCAAAGTTTGTTAAATATTTCTACTGACTTAAAAAAAAACCTTTAATGCATCTTTCTCTTGCAGTCTTATGTTCAGATTGCTCATGTAATAATAGAAGACAATTGTGTGATTTATCAAGGATCTGAAAAATGAAAATATTCAAAACTTTCATTCCAAGATGTGAACAGAGCAATCAGCTCAGTAAAGCTGATTTATTTCCATAATCTCTTTTTCTAGCTACCTCAGAAAAATAAAAATCTTGGTACCTCATGTTTTATTTTATTTTTTAAAAATATGTTTTTATTTTTGCAGAGAGAGAGGGGAAGGGAGAGGGATAAATAGAAACATCAATCAGCTGCCTCCTGCACTTCCCTTCTGGTGATTGAGCCTGCACATGTGCCCTGATGGGAATCAAACCTGTGACCTCCTGGTTCATAGATTAATGCTCAACCATTAACCCACATCGGCAGGGAGGTACCTCATGTTTTTAATTCAGTCCTGTACCACTTCTCATCCTCTCACCCGGACATTACCACAGCAACTGGTTCATGCAGGTATCACCAAAAGTGCAAGGGAGTTTACAACCCTCATGGTAATCCCTGATCAGCAGAGTATGGGCACTAGTGAGTATATGCTCTCCTCTTTGGCGCCTTGAGTCAATAATGCTGACTTGATTGTACATGGCTGCTTAGGGGATTCCTGCCAATTCAAGTCCCGTCTCCCACAATGGTGATGAGCTTAATGACCCACCATTATTTTGGCTTTCTTATTCTTTTTAAAAACTATATTTTTATTGATTTCAGAGAGGAAGGGAGAGGAAGAGAGAGATAGAAACATCAATGATGACAGAGAATCATTGATCTGCTGCCTCCTAAACGTCCCCTACTGGGGACTGAGCCTGCAACCAGGCACGTGCCAGGCACATGCCCTTGACTGGAATTGAACCCAGGACCTTTCAATCCACAGGCCAGCACTCTATCCACTGAGCCAAACTGGCTAGCGCTTGGCTTTCTTCTTTCCCCTTTTCACTTTTCTTAGTCCATTGATTCCTCCTATAGGAAAACAGACCACTGGTCCTCAGGTCCTTGGGTCTGTAAGAAATATTGCTTCATTGTGTTTCTGAAATCCTAACGATAAAGATGGTGGTGAACATAATCATAAAGAAAAGTGATCATTTCTTACCCATTTCTATTCAGTGAAACTTTCAGACCTAAGCATGACATTTTTGATAGCTCTTTACAGCACCCTAAACTTACTCCTATTTAAGTATTTTCTGTCTCCGGAGCAACTCAATCCTTCCAGTTCTGGGAAAAATAAAAACTGGAACTTCTCCTTTCTCTCTCATGCTACATTTAATCCCTCTGAAAATGCTGTCTGCTCTATTTTCAAAAGACACCCAGTTAGTGGCCACTTCTGACCCCTCTCTGCTATTATCTATTCCATGGAGTTCTGTGATAGCCATCCGATCTAGCCCTTCAGCTTTTAGATTTATTTTATTCTCTTTCATCTGAGTTCAAAATAGCTACCAAAGCAATCCTAAAAGAACTCCCCAGATTTGATCAACTTGCTCAAAATCTTACATCCTTTTCAATCTCATTCATTAAAAGTCGAAGATTATATAATAGCCTACAAGACCCTAAAGCATCATCCTTGCTCAGCTCATGTCTGTCTAACTGCTCACAGTAGTACTAGGAGTTTGTGGCCTAAGAGTTGCCCTCCTAACTTCTCCTTGAGATTAAAAAAAAATTGTAACAATCAGAAAAATATCTTATAATTAACATTGATAATCCTATCCATCACATACTGGTTAAAAATAAAAAAGAATTCTCTTCTCTTTTACATTTAAATCTTTACTCCCATCATGGGCTGTAACTAACTGCAGACAAAAGTGTTTTGGCTGGGTACCAAATAACATATTAAAAAGCCTTGTTGCACATTGAGTTTTTTGATTTTGAAAAGTAATTTCAGGATCTTAAATTTTACAAAGAAATTCACAAAAGAAATCATTTCTAAACTTAATACTGGTACCCTACAGAGTTCTCCCAAATTCTAAATAATCATGTGTCTTTAAATTCCCCAATATACTACTAACTTCTGATCTGTATCCCTAAAGAGAATTGGAAATTAAACTTCCTGGAGATTTGTGTGTTTTTGTTTTTGTTTTGTTTTTTTTTAATTAACTAACACATGATGATTATTCTATGCTCTGTTGATAAATTGATAACACTGGAGTTTAGCTTGATTTTATACATTCAATATATTTATCTTTATTTTATACATTCAATATATTTATTTTCTTTTTGTTTTCTCTTTTTCACTCAAACCCCAATAGCATTTAGACATTTTTTGATATGAGAAATGATGGGTAATACAAGCACTGTTTTATTAAAGAGAAAGATTGTATTGTCTTTTAAATAGATATATTTTGG
This sequence comes from Pipistrellus hanaki, assembly GCF_964339955.1. NCBI lineage: Eukaryota > Metazoa > Chordata > Mammalia > Chiroptera > Vespertilionidae > Pipistrellus > Pipistrellus hanaki. Next base: position 61,161,745 of record NC_140507.1, on the reverse strand, counting down.
TTTATTTATAATTTTTAGTTACAATGTAGCTTCCTTTTTTAGCTATCTCATTCAATATAGGCTAAATTATTCTGATCTACAGAACACATTTAATTCTTGGTGGTTCACAACCAATGTGATAATGTACTGCTATAAACAACAATGCATTTTCTATCAAACACAAATAAATGTAATTCTGTTTCCCTTCTCACTTTATACCAGAACTTCCCCTAAAGAATTACTAATAACTGGTGCATGAAAACTTGTGCGCTGGGGGTGGGAGGTTCCTCAGCCAAGCCTGTCCCCTTTCACAGTCTGGGAGCCTTCAGGGGATGTCCTACTGATGGCCACAGTCTGGCCTCCCTCTGTGGGAAGGGACCAGGCTGATCAGGGGGAGGCGCCACCCCCATCACCATGCTGCTGTTGCCACTGCCAGCCGCCTCAGCTGCCAGCCCTCCTTGGCCCTCACAGGCACTGTGGCTACCAGACCTCATCGGTGCTAGCAGCCACTGCAGCTTGGTCCAAAAGGACGTTCAGAAGACATCTGGTCTATCTGGTCTAATTAGCATATTACCCTTTTATTAGTATAGATGTCTAATCTAAGTTTGTGAGGACCAAGTGGCTTACTGAGTTTGGCTCAAAACGTGTAAAGAATGATCTATCCCTCTCTGAATTAGTTCAGTGGATAGAGCATCGGCCTGCAGACCGAAGGGTCCTGGGTTCAATTCGTCAAGGGCATATGCCTAGATTGCTAACTCGATCCCTATTAGGGAGCATGCAGGAGGCAGCTGATCACTGATTCTCTCTCATCATTGATGTTTCTATCTCTCTCTCCTCCCTACCTCTTCAAAATCTATAAAAATATATATTAAAATTAAAAAAATAAAAAATAGAATGATCTACAGTGATAACTAGTATAGAGCCATCTTCTCAAAGAGACAAACCATTCTTATTTCCACTTCATAATCCAAAAGCTTGTGAAAACCTGATCTGAGCTAATTTGTTCGCAAAATTTGACACGAATTGACTTGTGACTACTAATTGTTCTTTATTTACTTTACTCATAAATAGTCTTACTTTTTATTTGGTAATATGTTTCATTACAAGTATTTCCAGAAGGGAGTAACATAATTAACAGACTATGTATCAGATCACCTTTCTAAAACTTGAAACATCTAGAATTCCCAAAAAGATCTGTATTTTGGATTACGGGCTGTTCACTTGGATTTACTGAAAGGTGTATATAAAATACATGCATGGGGGGGGGGGGGTGGAGCGTGGTGGTGGGTTGTCCTTCAGCCGACTTGCACCCTCTCTAATCTGGGAGCCATCAGGCGAGCCCTCTCTGATCTGGAACCCTGTGGCTTAGGTTGGTTCCAAGAACTCCCATGGTTCTCTGCTCTCTGTGGGGCTGGCCGCTCTGCGCCCACTGCCCAGAGGCTCTCTGCAGCTCCGAGGCCCTCCTCAGCCGGGGCAGGATGCTTGCCTTGTTGTCGTGGTGACTAAACAAGCGTCTTGCCCTGGCCACTCTGCTCCCACCGCACAGAGGCCCTCCGCAGCCAAGGTGGAAAGCTTTCGTTGCCGCGGCGACAAAGCAAGCATTCAACCAGGCTGCTCCTCCACACTGGGGGACTCCAACAGGGCTGAGGGGACTGGGTGCCACCATCTTGTGGCTATGGGTGCTGCTTTATTTGTGATGGCGAGATGGTTAATTTGCGTATCACCCTTTCATTAGAAAGGATTGTGGGACCCAGGCGGTCATAGAATCTTCATCCCATTATAGTGAGGAAGACAGAGATAGAAAGTGCAATGTGTGACTGAATGCTATAGACTTCAGGAATGCAAGGATTTTGAAATAAAAGGCAGGAATGGCAATTCAAATTGTAGAAGTCCAGCAAAGCAGTTGTTAAAAGGAGAGATATCAATGCATTTGACAAGTTAGAAGGATGAGATCCAATGACAATAATTTGATGATAGTTAAGTATGGAAAAGCTGAAGGAGGGCCTAGATTCCTCTAAGGGCAAATGCTGACATGTTTATATTATATGGAGCAATGATGTTTTTCCCACGTTGTTTTCTTTATGCATCAGCCCCCATTTCTTTAGTAGTCTTTCAGCTTGAGTCAGTTTCTATTATAATTTCTTATTCTGTTATCAGAAACATTCTGTTAAAAAATGCATTAATTATCCCTCTGTTATTTGACAGGATAAGCATTAAGTTTAAAGTTTTATTGCAATAACTCTATACTCAACTAAATAAAAAGGAACATTCTATTTTATGATCTACTCCAAGCAGGCTTTTGCCGTTATTACATTCATTGGTTATCTAGAATAATTTTGAGTGAATGTTTTAGATATTCTTTCTCTCTCTGTGTGTGTGTGTGTGTGTGTGTGTTCTGTTCATCTAAAGTCAACCTTAAAAACAAAATTGAAAACTGGGATCTTTTTAGCAATTCTGTTCTTTATTGCAAGAGGTTAGCCATAAATAAAATCACTTTTAGTTGTACTTGAAGAAGGCACTGGCATAGGGAGGTGACTTTTTCTTTGATTCCAACAACTTAATGGCTTTCAAATCTGCAGTAACTGCAATGTTTCCGGGACGGCCTAATTACTCTTCCTATGGAACGAATCCTACATATTGATTTACCTTGAATCTTTTGAAGTGCAAGGCACTAAATAAATAAATATTGATTTTATATGAACCTAGTAAATGGAAAATCGGGCTATAAAACCATCCCACATAAAACAGAGCTGAAAGAGGCCTAGAGAAGACCTATCTTAGACATCAGTAAAAGTCACCAGCTCCACAGCTTGTCTTAAAGAAGCAATTAATTGTCCTTGAGAAAGCTACTTACACTAGTCCATCTGCAAAATGAGGATGTTAATGTGTATCATGTCTCATCCACTAAAATCTGACATTATGTATACAAAACCACTAAGATGCTCTTGGAAAAAGGTAATAGATACATATAACATTGTTTAGGAATGATGAATAAATGGATGAAACCATATTTATGTCTCTATTTTCATGTAACTTAAGAAAAGTTTATTCAGTTTTTACCATGTGATACATGGGGAGTGAAGGTCTGCTGATGTGACATAAAATGGCTGGAAAAAATTTTGGCTTTGCCATTACAAGTTCTACAAGTTTGCATAAATGTCTTTATCTCTAGAAAACTCAATTTCCTTGAGAGTAAAAATAAGGATTATAAATCCCATATACTATACAGGATTATAAAAATTAAATGAGATTTTATATAGAAAGCTTTGGAATAAAAACACTTTGATTTTATTATTACTTGAGAAAACACATAAAACAATGATAGTTCTGAAATAATTGTATACTTTATTAAATAATTGTTTACCAAAAATTAGGGTAAAGATTTATATCCATTTTGGTGGTTTGCTATAGGTTGGTTTTCTTCCCTCTTTGTATTATCAAAATCTGGTTGGTACTTTAAAATATGTAACATAGTATGTAACAAAATTATTCTTTTCTTAAACCAAGGATTTTGTATAACTGACCCTTAGATAGTAGTAGAATATGATTTTTGTTTCTATTTAAAATATCTTTTTCTATCCTTTTAATTTTGGTGTCTTTTGATCCAAAGAGGATCTCTTATATGCAGCATATAAGTCTGTTTTGTTGTTTTAATCCACTCAATCACTCTCTTTTGAGCATTTAGTCCATTTACATTTAAAGTAATTATTGATAAGTATGTACGGTAGTTATTGCCATTTTATTGTTTTCTGATTGATTTTGTAGCTCTCCGTTCCTTTCTTATTCTTTTGCTCTCTCTTCATGTATATTAATGACTTTCTATGATGTTTTGTTTGGACTCCTTTCTCTTTATCTCTTGTATATTTTTTGTAGATTTTTGGTTTGTGGTTACCATATACTTCATATATACCAGGCTATATGTGTAGCAGTCTAATTTAAGTTGATTGTTCCTAAAATTTGAACGTATTTCAAAAGCACTATAATTTTTACTTATCCCCTCCATGTTTATGTTTTCATCATTATATTTTGCTTATTTTGTGTGTGTGTGTGTGTGTGTGTGTGTGTGTGTGTGTGTGGTATGTATTCCTTAATTTATTGTTTTAATTACATAGGACCTTCTGACTTTTGCCTTTTGACCTTTATACTAGCTTTATCTTGAGTGGATCCATTGCTTTTACTAAGTGTTGCCTTTGTCAGTGAGAATTTTTTTTTCTATATGTTATTTAAATGTTTTTTATCTTCTTAAAGTCTAACATCCTGGTTTAGTGGAGATGAACTCATTTTCTTATCTGGGAAACTATTTCTCCTCAGATTCTAAATAATAGCCTTGCTGAGTAATCTTGTTTTAGCCTTCTGGTGTGTAAAGCTTCTGTTGAGAGGTCAGCTGATTGTATTGTGAAAGTTCACATGTGAATAACTAACTGCTTTTCTTTTGCTACATTTAAACTTCTCTTTTTGCCCTTAACCTTAATTAAGGGCATCTTAATTAAGACATATCTTGACCTTTTTGGGTTCACCTTGTTTGGGATTCTGCACTTCCTGAACTTGTGTACTTATTTTTTTTACCAGGTGACAGTTTTCTGTCATTATTTCTTCAGATGGATTTTTAATACTTGCTCTCTCCTCCTTCCAATACCCCTATGATGCAAATGTTGCTCGATGTTGTCTCAGAGGTTCCTTAAAAGTGTTTTTCCTGTTTTCTAATCCAATTGGGTGTTTTATGCTGTCTTCTCTTCCAGATGAGTGATTTGATCCTCTGCTTCATTTAATCTGTTGTTAATTCCCTCTAATATAGTCTTCATTTCTGTTATTGCATTCATTTCTAACAGATTCTTTTTTATATTTTTGTTGGAATTCTTAATGAGTTCATCTGTTCTTCCTGTAAGTTCATCGAGCATTCTATATTCATTGTTTTGAACTCTGTACCTAGTAAATTGTTCGTCTCCATTTTGTTTAGTTCTTTTTCTGGGGTTCTGTTCTGTTCTTTCATTTGGAACATGTTTGTCTCTTCATTTTGGCTATCTCCTGTGTTTGTTTCTAGGTGTTAGGTAGATTTACTTTATCTCCCAGTGTTGGCAGAGGGACCTTTTATAGTGGTGGTCTGTGGGGTCCACAGTCTCCCTGGCACAGTCTCCCTGGTCACCTGATTTGTGTGCTCCACAGGTGTCCATTGTGTGACTTGTGTGTGCCATTCTGTTGTAGTTGAGTCTTGATTGCCGCTGGCATATCTGTGGGTGGGAGTGACCCTCAAACTGACTGTCTGAAAGGTGATAGTCACAGCTGACCCACAGAATAAGAGTTGCTTTAGCAGTGCTCTGGTGCCAATTGAATCTGCTCTTTGGGTATGTCATTTGTGGAGCAGGTTGGATGGTACTCCTGTGTGGTCTAAAGCTGGCCACTGAGTATGTTGGTTCTGGTGCCTATTGGGAAGGGCTTTGTTGCAGGCCAAGGTCAGCTGCCATTTGTGCCTGGCTTAGGGTCACCTGGTGGGAACTACTAAGTGATCTGCAGCTGGTTGTCTCTTGGGCACACTTCTGTGCCCAGAGAAGGCTGCCCTGAGCACTGCCCCTTCCAGCTCTTGCCCTGAAAATAATCAGTTTAACCCTTTGCACTCCGAACCATTCTGGACCTTGGCTACCAGCTACTCGACGCTAACGGCGGAAACGTGCGTTGAATTAACTCAATTCCCCGTAATCACTAATAAACTGCAATGTCCCCTGAGAGGGGACATCCGAGTGATATGCTAGAATTCCAATGTCCCCTGAGAGGGGGCAGCGGAGTGCAAAGGGTTTTAATTCTCCCTTTAGTCCATGTCCCTTTTCAAACTTCCGCTCCTGATCATGAGCCCAGAGCAAGTGTGTGAATGCATGATCTGGTTCCTGAAGAGGAACAGCTGGGACTCCAGCAGCTTCCTATCTTACTCAGATGTTATGGAGAATCCTCTTTCTGGCACTGGTGCCCTGGGCTGGGGAGCTCAGTGTGGGCTGAGCCACAGGTAACCTTCACAACTGAGATATACACCTTCTGATTCTTAACCACTGAACCCTAATGTGGGACCTGGCCATTCCTTGTAGCTTCCCCTCCTATCAGTCATGTCATGGCTGTTTCTTTGCACCCTTAGTCAAAGGACTGATGTCCAGCTGTTCTTCAGGTGGATCTCAATGAGGGTTGTTATATAATTTAGTTATAATTTTTATGAGGTCATGGGAGGGGGCCATCTTGACCAGAAGTCTGAAAGTTGAGTTATGTCATGGAAGGGACTAAGTGTTCTCTTCCTTGCTGCCTTATACAGAGGGAAATATCAAACTTCAAACATGAATGGTGATAAGTCCAATTTCCAATTTAACTATACATTTTTGGCAAATTATGATTATTGAGAAAAAATACTACTTGGTTTTCTGTCTCCTAATGCTAAATATTCTACCACAGAGGTGTGTGCATAAGGGAATAGGTATAGATATACATGTTATATAGAATGATGCTCTTGGAGGAGGAAGATATTGTCTTTCGGATAAATCATACAGCATGTCTCCTTCCCTCTACCCATGAATGCCATTGGGAGAAACTGAACAAAGAAAAGAGCAAAAACTAACAGGAAGTATACAGCTAAAGGCTGTGTTACAAGAGAAAAACAGGAATAGTTCTAAGTATTATCAACTGGTGGAATTTAGTAAACATTTACTATTTTAAAAAAATATTTTATTGATTTTTCACAGAGAGGAAGGGAGAGGAATAGAGAGCTAGAAACATCAATGAGAGAGAAACATCAATCAGCTGCCTCCTGCACACTCCCCACTGGGAATGTGCCTGCAACCCAGGTACATGCCTTTGACCAGAATCGAACCTGGGACCCTTCAGTCCGCAGGCCGACGCTCTATCCATTGAGCCAAGCCAGTCAGGGCTCCATTTACCATTTTGAATCATTTACTTGTCTTGCTCTTACAACAATGGTATCATTTTGAAAATATATGTTGACACACCAGCAATAACCACAACTACCCAAGTATGCATTGAATTTTACAAAATATAAAATGAATAAAATAATGAAACGAAGCCCTGTCTGGGTGGCTCAGTTCATTAAAGCATTGTTCAAAGGGTTGTGGACTCATTTTCCAGGCAGGGCACATACCTAGGTTATTTGGTTCCATCCTTGATGGATGTTTCTCTCTCACACTGATGTTTCTCTCTCTTCCCTCTACTCTCTCCCCTCTTTCCCTCTCCCTCCTTTCCCCTCCATCTAAAATCAATAAAAACATATGTTAGGTTGAGAATTTTTAAAAAAAATTAAAATGGAATGAAAACATTATGTACTGGTCTACATACTTTCAAATGTTTTCACTAATATAAAAATATCTGTGTTTTTTTTGTTTGTTTTGTTTTTTTAATTCTTGCCAATTCTGAACAAATGGCATTCTAAGCTAGAAATGTCTGTCATAGGCATGTTTCTTCTTACATCAGAAAGTACAGTTTTAACCTATGATTTGCAGAGATTTTTATTTGTTGTTACCTACACACTACACTTCAACTCCTTACAGAGGAGGGACATGCTTTGGATTGGAGCACTCATGTGAACAGCGTCCTATTTCTGAACCCTACTAACAACATGGTCAATGCATCTTCTGTCTGATAGAACAGATATTCTATACATCATCTGCTGAAACTTGCTCATCCATTAAATACTAGTTGGCACAGGGGTTCCAATGAGTTTTTTGAGAATTCTGCTGCTTGAGTAGATGCCTTTGTAACATAAACATTATCACAAACCAGAGGAATGTGACTACAACCTTTCAGATCAAATGAGAACTACCTGCATTCTGCTGTAGCTGGAAAAAGGTGATACTTTGAAACATGTTCCTGAAAATACAAATATTTTACCTTCGGGACAGCTTTAAAGAATCTTTAAGGTTTAAAGCAATGTGTTATAGCATTTGTTTCTCATTGTTTTACAGATTCTGTATTTTTGAATAATGTTTCCTTCAGAAATGAGCTGGAGACTTAACTAACACATCCATCCAAACCTAAACTATAATTAGCATTCTGAAAAGCATGATAACAGCGAGGGTCTTTATTCCACTATATGCTTTTCAAACTTGAGATATTTTCCTGTAATTATTCCCACTGAGGTATGTTGGTATTTCAGTTCTCACATTTTATTAGATCTTCATTACATCAAATGTACTGTAAAAATAGCAATATTGAAATAAAATGTAACAATTTAAAATAGTTTTCCTTTTACTCTCATGTATATTTACTGACTTGCTTCATTAATTTATTCATGGTTTTAGATGCTGAGAATAGAGTGATAAAAAAAAGACACACTAGTCCCCAGCCCTTGTGAAGTGCATGTTGTGCATGTTGTAGTTCAGGTGTAGAGAAAAGAAACATATTAAATACAAAATAAGAAGACTATATGATGGTCATAAATTATATGCAGGACAGTAAAAGGAATGATGCATTAGAGAATGGCAACTTTAGATTCAGAGAACATAAATTGTCCTCTTGTCTTATTATTTTTTACTTTAAAAATATGTTTTCTTAATTTTTCTCTTAATTTCTGAGAGAAAGTGAGAGAAATATAAATATTGATGAGAGAGAATCTCTGATTGGCTGCTTCCTGCCTGCCCCACTGGGGAACGAAGCTACAACTAGGCATGTTACCTTGACTGGAATTGAACCCAGGATTCTTCAGTCCACAGGCCAACGCTCTATCCACTGAGCCAAATCAGCTAGGGCTGTCCTCTTGTTTTAGAAGATAGCAATTAAGTTGTAATCTGAATAGTATGAAGGGCTCTACTAGTACGTACCAAGGTAAGGAGACAGAGCATTCCAAGAAGAGGAAGGGCTTTAAGGCAGGAGCAAATCAGGTGCAATGGAAGGACAGTGAGAAAGCTGAGGTGACTGACATGTATTGATCCTCAGGAGAGAAGCACCAGCTGAGAATGCCAAGGTTAGAATGGATCACTTGGGGTATGGCGATCCTAAGGAAGGCAGTTGCATTTGAGTCTAGAAAACCATTGGAGACTTTGAAAGAGAGACAGTAGAGCTTCGCTGGAGTAAACAGATGGATAGAGAATAAATAGTAAAGTCAGAGAGAGCAGTTATGGAGCTATTGTCTCAGCAGAGGAAGGCTGCAGCTCTTACTGGGCTGGTAGTACTGAAAGTGAAAAGAAGAGAACAGACTCAGGATATACCTGGGGTACATAGACAATGAGATCTACTAATGGGTGGAGTGTGGGAAGTAACAAAAACAGCCACGATAAAACTAAAATGAGATATTTTGGAATAACAACTCTATGTGCAAGGTGATTTGTGGCAAATGACAATGATGCCAACATGAACCGGCTGAATCTCACCATTGCATCTTAATGCTGCTAGACTCAACACTAATTCATGCTCAAAACTTGGACTTAAATTCAAGACTCAAAATTTGATTCAGTATACACTAATATGGAGATCTTGTTTTATTACTGATCAGCTGCCTCCAGCATGCCCCGCTCTGGGGATCTAGCCCATAACTCAGGCATATGGCCCTGACTGGAACTGAACCCAGGATTCCTCAGTCCACAGGCTGATGCTCCATCATCAAACCAGCCAGGGCTTGAAATATACATTTAAAAGATAATTTACTCTATTATTTTATCATTATAATTTAGGTTATTTTTTTTTCTTATGCTAACTTAGAAAATGTATACACTGGTGAGGGATGCACAAACATCACAATTTTGATAATATTCTGTGCTGTTTTAAAATGGATTGTCTTTACATTTTGCCTTTCAATATTATGCTCTTTTATTATGTTGTTGTAAATTTATGTTTCCTTTGAGAAGTTTATATTGTTAAAGTTAATATAGACAGTGCCATAATGAGGCACATTCAGGTTAACTGTAGTTATAAGAGTGAAAAACTCTCTCTCTCTCTCTCTCTATATATATATATATATATATATATGTGTGTGTGTGTGTGTGTGTGTGTGTGTGTGTGTATACATATGTATAATATACATATAGTTAATCCCTACCTAAGGATATTTTTACATTGATTTTTAGAGAGAGTGGAAGGGAGGGAAGGGGAGGGAGAGAGAGAAACATCAATTGATTGCCTCCTGCATATGCCCTTGGCCGAGGATTGGACCTGCAACCCAGGTACATGTCCTTGACTGGAAATGGAACCCATTTGGTGCAGGGGGGTGGGAGGGGAGGATGCTCTAACCACTTGACCACACTGGCCAGAGCTGATAAAATATTCTTATAATAATTTCAAATTTAGTTATTCAGAGAAGCAGCCTCCCCACCTATTTTTTTGGAGCAAAGAATATGGACATTTTTATAGCATTTAAATTTATCACAAAGTACCTTTCAAGTGTTTAAAAAGTGATATTGACTTATTTCTGATTTGGAAAAAATATATAGCTAAACTTCTCAAAGGAAACATAAATTTACAACAACATAATAAAAGAGCATAATATTGAAAGGCATAAAGACAATCCATTTTAAAACAGCACAGAATATTATCAAAATTGTGATGTTTGTGCATCCCTCACCAGTGTATACATTTTCTAAGTTAGCATAAGAAAAAAAAATAACCTAAATTATAATGATAAAATAATAGAGTAAATTATCTTTTAAATGTATATTTCAAGCCCTGGCTGGTTTGATGATGGAGCATCAGCCTGTGGACTGAGGAATCCTGGGTTCAGTTCCAGTCAGGGCCATATGCCTGAGTTATGGGCTAGATCCCCAGAGCGGGGCATGCTGGAGGCAGCTGATCAGTAATTCTCTTTTATCATAGATGTTTTTATCTCTCCCCCTCTCCTTTCCTTTCTGAAATCAATAAAAATAGATATTTTTAAAAATGTATATTTCAATAGTAGCTGAAATTTTTGTTAAGCTTTTCATAAATAAAAATCTCACTCAGTAAAATAAATATTTAGTTGAACTCACCCAAAATATAAAGTTAAAATCGTATAAGAAAAACTTACACACGAGAGATATATTAGTCAATATATATCTCAATTAGCTGTTGACATGCAGTCTAAAAAGGGAATTCTTTAAGTTATGTTTATAAATTCATGACAGTCTAAACTTGTGGTCTTTAACCTCAGCATGGCAAGGTGTCACACTCTACTTCCAGAACCAATTCGTGTATCAATTATCTTGGTTTGAGTTCTCCCCAAGACAGATATTTGAGTTTAAGACATTTAGTTGAGAAATGAAATAGGAAAATTAAGGTCACAAAAGGGTGCTGTCGATCTAGTTAACACAATGAGCAACTGGAGCTCAATCTTTCTGGAAAATCTGGGCAATAATGGCAAACTTGCCTCAGAATTGTTCTGAACTGGGGCTGAGAAAGTTATTTATACTAACATATGTAACATTACATACATAACACACACACACACACACACACACACACACACACACATATACACACTCATACTCATATATTCTTCTACTTGAAATTAGCTCACAGCTCTTGGGAACATTGAATGCCCAGCACTTCTTACCTGCCCCTTATGTGGACCAAGAAAAAGTCCTCAGATGGAGTTACAAGTGCCTTGAGAGGAAGCCATCATCACTAATAAGAAAGGATACAGACTTTTATTTCTCCTAATTATATAGAAATCAAAATTTACTACAAAACTATCAGAAAATGATCCCATACATTTTGAATTCTGAAATATATACTAGGCATGAGCCTTCAGTGGACTTTGGCTCCAGGCTTCTGATCTTGGCATCTTTATGGAAAGGAGTATATCACATCTGGGTACTTAACATATGTGATTAGAAACATTAGAGTGCATAAATTACAGGGTTAGACAAAAGTAGGTTTATAGCTGCTCACATAGAAAATAATCCAATCCTGTCCAATAAAAGGGTAATATGTAAATTAACCATCACTCCGTCACAAAGATGTGCCTAGAACCACAAGATGGTGGCGCCCAGTCCTCTCAATCCTGCTGGAGTTCTTTAGTCCCAGGGGAGTGGCCACTGAGCACAGACAGTGTGAGCAGCCTGGCTGAATGCTTGCTTCATCACCATGGTGATGAGGCAAGCGTTCCACCCACCCTGGCCATGGAGGGCCTTTAGGCAGCAGGCACGGAGTGGCCAGGGGGTGGGAGGGACACTTACATTGTCACCCCAGCAATGAGGCAAGCGTTCTGCAACTAGCTAATCCTATGGGCAGCAGGCACGGAGCAGCCAGGCCCACAGAGTGTTACTGGCACACGGATTCATGTGCAGGGCTACTGGTGATAAATAATAATACAAGAATAAACTGTGTTTCACCTACTCACAACTGTAAGCCTACTTTTGTGACACCCTGTAAAATGGAAGTTACTGCTATGTTAAATAAGAAGCAAATATAGTTTTCACTTTGTCATAGTACCTTGAGATGCTAAACCAAAATACAACAGGCTGGGTAGCTTATAAACAACAGAAGTTTCACATAGTTCTGGAGGGTGGAAGCCCAAGATCAGGTGCCAGTGTGGTCAAGTGAGTGTCTTCTGCCTGGTTTTCACAGTGTCCACACAGGAAGGGGCTAGGGAAGCCAGTGAGACATCAATGTGGACCAACCTGGATATGTGCCCTGACAGGGAGTCAAACCCAACACCTTTTGGTGTACAGGATGATGCTCCAACCAACTAAGCAACACTGGACAGGGGCTGTGCTCTCTCTTTTTATAAGAACATTAATCTCTTTCATGAAGGTTCTAGCCTCTTAACATAAGCACCTCCCAAAGGCCCCACCTACAAGTAATATCACTTTTGGGGGTGAGGATTTCAATATATATGAATTTAGGGGGTCATTCAAACATCCAGAGCATTGAAGCATTTTGTGTCTTTATGTGGGTTATAATACAAAATCTGATAATTTAGTGCAGTGGTCGGCAAACTCATTAGTCAACAGAGCCAAATATCAACAGTACAACGATTGAAATTTCTTTTGAGAGCCACATTTTTTAAACTTCTTCTAATGCCACTTCAAAATAGACTTGCCCAGGCTGTGGTATTTTGTGGAAGAGCCACACTCAAGGGGCCAAAGAGCGTCGTGTGGTTCACGAGGCACAGTTTGCTGACCACAGATTTATTGAGTCAATTTTCCAACAACTCAATGTCTTTTCCTCTTTCTGTACTTGAAAAAATTGTTAAATAAGAAAAATTATTGTATATTTTTCTATATACCCAATCATTTAATGATTCTAGCTACCAGTTTGAGTGTCTTCACTGTAAAAGCATAAGGGCATTTTTAAAAATTAAAATAATTTAAATTTCTTCTTGGTCTTTAGATTATATTATTTATTTATAAATAAAATTATATTCAGTTACCATTTCCAAAATCCATTGTTTATAGATTTTAAAAAAATAGATAAATTAGTTCTTCTAAAATCATGGAAGACAAACTAAAGGTTAAGTTATCTGGAAAAATAGAGATAGTACAAATGAGAATTCAGAAAAGCTAGAGCTCAATTATTATTTACTGATGGTGTGAAGATTAACAATAAAAGAATATTTACATTTACATAGACCTATGATTTATTTATTGTACAAAACATGTTGAGTGGCTATTATGTACAAAGAATCTGAAAGCTTTATTTGGCTATGAGGATGGTGAAAATTTTAAATTTTCATAATTCTATTTTCCATATTTGAGTCTGTCAGAATTTACCTAAGAATTTCAGAGGCAGCTTTTGAGCCCAGAACCCAGAGAGAAAGCAAAGGGTTTTAATACAGAAAGATACATCCCAGAATATAGAAATGTAGGAAATTATACAAAATGTTTGAAATGGACTTCAGTTAAAATATATATATATATATATATATATATATATATATATATATATATATATATATTTTATATATATATATTTGGATAAAAAAAAGTATTTGGGCCCTGACCAGGTAGTTCAATTGGTTAGAGTAGGGGTGTCGAACTCAATCAGAGAAGGGGCCAAAATCTAAAATCTAGCCTAAATCGCGGGCCGAATTGTTTACTGAACAGTCATAAACTGACAATGTCATAAACTGACAGCGGAGTGCAGTGATGACAGCGCGGTGCGGGCCACATTGCAAGGCCTGGCGGGCTGGATTTGGCCCGCGGGCCTTGTGTTTGACATATGTGGGTTAGAGCATTGTCCTGATATACCAAGGTTGTGAATTTGATACCCAGTGAAAGCACAGTAAGTGTTAGTGAGGAGATAGAGAAAAGGAAACCCCTCACACACTGTTAGGAAGGTAGATCAGTGCAGCCACTGTGGAAAACAGTATGCAGTTACCTCAAAAAATTAGAAATGGAACTGCTTCATGACTCACCAATTCCTCTTCTGGGAATATATTTAAAGAAACCTGGAACACTATGTTGAAAGAATATATGCACCTCTATGTTCATAGCAGCATTATTTACAATAGCCAAGATTTGGAAGCAGCCCAAGTATTCGTCAATAGATGAATGGATAAAAGAGCTGTGGTGCATTTACAGAATGGAATAGAACTCAGCAATTAAAAAAAAAAAGAAATTATACTTTTTGCAATAGTGTGGATGGATCTGGAAGGTATTATGCTAAACGAAAAAGTGAAATAAGCTAGTCAGAGAAAGACAAGTACCATATGATTTCACTTACATGTGGAACTTAATGAATAAAATAAACTGACAACCACAATAGAAACAGATTCATAGATACAGAGAAGAGGTTTGTGGGGCTGGGTGAAAAAGGTGAAGGGATTAAGGAAAACAAACAAACAAAAAAAACACCGCATAGACACAACAGTATGGGAAAGAAGTGGGGGGATGTAGAAGACAGTAAAGAAGGGTTAAATGGTGATGAAAAAATACTTGATGTAGCAAACATACAATGCAATATACAGATGATGTACTATAGAATGACCTATATAATTTTATCAACCAATGCACCCCAATTAATTAGTTTTACAGTTAAAGAATGTTTCATGTAATGTAAATTAAATGCTAACAAAGCCATTCAAGTGTAAATTATCTGGTTTCTTATATCTGCAATATCAAAGACATGATAAATAATGAATTATAAATAAAATGATAAATGCCCTAACCATTTTGTCTCAGTGGATAGAGCTTTGGCCTGGGGACTGAAAGGTCCCAGGTTTGATTCTAGTCAAGGGCATGTATCTTGGTTGCGGGCACATCCCAAGTAGGGGTGTGTGCAGGATGTAGCTGATCGATGTTTCTCTCTCATCGATGTTTCTAACTATCTATCCCTTTCCCTTCCTCTCTGTAAAAAATCAATAAAATATATTTTTAAATGATTAATGATAACTAAAAATGAAATATATTCATATATATATATATATATATATATATATATATATATATATATTCTAATACTTGAAATAAATTAGTCAAAGTCAGTTGAATGAATATTGGCCAGCCAATCCGTCAGCAGATTGCATAGTACCAGGGATATTGGACATTATTATAATAGAGGCAAAGATGTGTATGTATGTGTAATTGTGGGTGAGCAGAGTTTGAAATTGGTTAAATCATGGCAATATCTCTAGGCTTTATGAAGACAAAAGAAGCTGCAGTTTGGATAGATGGTACTTAGGTCAAAAGAATATGCCTGGAGGAAGGAACTGTCACAGAAATAGCATAGAGAAAATTAGGGAGAAGAAAACACACAACACTTCTAGGGACAATAGGACATATTTGAGAGAACATAACAAAGAGCCTTAAAATATTTATAAAAGACAAAATAGTGTGAGGACTGCATTCACTTAGAAAATGCAAACCCAACTCTCAGGATTTCATTTGCCAAAAATGGTGGCAAGTGGCAGGTGATTTCCCCGCAGCTTTATTGAGATATGGTTGCCTTATAACTGTTGTTATTCTTTTTTTTTGTCATTTAAAAAATACTTTTGAGTAGGTCATACCTGCCCGTGTTCAAAATGGAGAAGGTACAAGAAAAAATGGAGTGAAAAGTTGCCTCCCTCCCACCCCATTCCTGGGCTGCTTAGTTGCCTTCTCCAGGCGCCTCCCCTCCATGGCTAGTGTCCTGTATCCCATATATACATTCTATGCACATTGTTACTATCAATAGGATTTAGGAAACTTTAATCCAAAGGTGCCCATACCCCTCATCATACAATGCCTGGTGTTTAGGAATCTCCTCCTGTAGGCACCCTCTTTTCACAGATTAGTCACTTATTTCCTGTTACTTGAGAAATAAGCCTGAATCACATGCTCATTAGTACTAATGAATAATGACTTAATTGCTGCCTTATTTGCATCTAATCATATAAAGGTCTTCAGCACATGCATTAATTTGAGATTGACACATTTGAGGCATTATAACCATTTGTTCTTTTGAAGAATTCAATCATAGTCATTCATTGTTTTTGGAATTCTATAGTTAGAAGAGAATGATGGATACCACTAGCATTTAGAGAAGTTAATCTTGAGAATACATATATTTTTAATATTTTCCCAAACATTTATTAGGTAAGTCTTATTTGGCAATCAATTTTATAAACCAGAAAAGCTTAACTAGAATATTTGTGGAAATAATCTTTTATTGGAGTGACAGAAAAGCCATTAGCGTTGACCTAAACAAACAAAAATATATGTGAAAGCATAGTATATAAAAGTAAAACTCTGTGTACATTTTAATAGAAGGGAACAGCCCAGAGGGAGGCCTGGCTTCAAGTGCAACTCTTTCAAGAGATGCATGATACTTTTCTCTAGGCTCTGCCCTCTGGAAGCAGCTTTGTTTTTAGGGTGGCTGCTCTCATAGAAGCAGTGGCTACGGGTCCCTCCTACATCTCCTTTGTCCATGCCACTTAAGAAAGAGAGCATCTGTTCTGGTCCTATTAGAGGAGAAAGAGAAAACACTTCTACAAAAGCAGCAGGCAAATATATCCTTGTGTGTCGCTGGCCCGAGCTGGGTCATGCAGCCACATTTTCATCAATTAATTAATGGGATGGTGTTAGGGTGGGGTGTTGAGGAGAGAAATATGATGATTGACATGAAGCCCAAAGGGTCATCTCTGAGCTAATAATGGAGTCCATGTACCTGAAATGCAAGTCTGGGAATAGGAGAGGAGGGAATTCCAAAGAAACATTTAGTTGATATCACAAGGGGATGATGGGAATGGCTGATGCCCATGGAACAAACACCCACAACAGAACTGCACACAGAAATTAGGAGCTATTATTGTTAGGGTAAAATTCACAAGTATATCTAACAAGCATCCTGAGAAGTAGTAAAAATATAGCCTTTCATACAATTTCTAAAGCTAAGTATATTTTCTGTTGTGTATGTATAGGGAAAAAAATGTTATTTTAATAACATTGGGCAGCCTAAGAGACCTCACCAGGGAACTTTTACAAATAGGTTCTTTTTATTGACTTAGGAGAAATTTAGCAATGAAATTCAAGTACATGAAAGGTTATTTAAAAGGCTGTTGGCCAGCTGTTCTCAATTTCTGCAGAGGATGCCACCAGGGACCTGTGTGGAGGTTGGAGCACAAGGAACTTGTAGTTCATGTAAGTGCCAAAAGTTCAGAAATAGCAAAAGTAAAAGCAATGAATCACTGAAGTGGTGATTAGTAAAAGTTTATTGTCCACACACATGAGAAAGACAGGTTTCAAACCAGGAGCACTCAAACCAAAACATGGAATGAGGCTCAAGGGTATATTTTTGTAAAACAGCTTATGCGGTGAGACAGCAGTGACTATTAATCTTCACACTGATTGGTTACAATGTTATGATTTTCAGTGGTTATCTCATATCAACTTCAGGAAACAGTTCAAGCTTTGCTTATGATTCTCAGAAAAATAAGCAAGAAATGGCCCAGGTTAGTCTGGCAAAATAAGCTACATTAAATTTTATTTGTAGGACTCAACTGGTTTTATCTGCTCAGGGGATTTTCAAGACTGCTATTTGTCTGTGTTTTTTTTTTTTTTTATTTTAATGTCAGACTTTCCTGTTAGTGGAGTTATTAAATCCAAGGATGCATTGAAAAAAGAAGGTTCTAGAGTTTACTCTAGAGGCTCTATGAAATAAAATGATTTTGAATTTATTTTTACTATTGATAATATGATTCAAGGAAATTCTGCTTAAAAGATAAACTGGGCAACTCTTTAATAAATATTTAATAAACATTTACTTTTTAAGATTGATATTTTAAATTTGAAAACATCAGCCTGGGATAGACTGAAATAAGACAAACCCTTTTGCAAGTAGAATCAATTCTTCAATTCCTCATTTGGAATAGAGAATATGCCAAAAGGAATACAAAATACTCCAAATGGGAGTGATTATATTTTAGAGATTACGGCAAATGTCTTAAAATATTAGCTTATAAATTTGTTTTAATTGCTACTTTTAAAACAAAATCTATTCATCCTGTAAACCCCTTAGGTGCAAGATCTTTAAAACCTGGGAATCATTCATCCTATGAAATTAAGACCAATAGTTTTTCTAATGGCATAAAATCAACCATTTTCAGTCCTCTGCAATTTAAATCATATTAGCATACATTAGTCAAAATCAAAATTCAATTCTACTAGTCAGGGAACTTGTATCAAGTAATTATTGGATATAGCATTACTGTTATTGCTCATAGCTATGCATGTGTCCCTTTAAGTAGCACACACTTCACAAGGTAAATGGAAACCAAAAATATAGCAAACTGGTAATCAAAAGTCCATTAGAGTCAATATTGTTTTCTTCCTTTTAGCTTCATAATGGTCCCACATTTTGCCTATTGTATTCTGACTGCATAAATGGCACCCTACAGCCAACAATTTAATTTTTACCTCATGATAATGAAGGCTCATAATGCCTTCAAGTAAATAATGCCTTTGAATAACATTAGAAATCATGGAAATAAAATCTTTGGATTACAATTTTTTTTGCATGTAGACATTGGGGAATGGACTTTTAGATTTCCAGAGTTCTTAACAAATGTTGCTCCTCTTAAATGGATAATAAATTTAGTATCAGTATAATTCACCTCTATGATTAAATAAATTATATTTTAAACAAAATAAAAAGTACTTGGTTTTGAATTTTGAGTCATGTAATTAGTGTAGGTTTTTGTGGGGGTTTTTGGTGGGGTCAGCATTGGAGCAAAGTTGTATGAAAAGAAAGTGATAGATTATTTTGCTAACTGATGTCTATCAAGAAAAAAAAGTGTCTTTGAAAAAAAGATGCATACAGAATTATTTTACATGCTTAATTAAGGTAATAGGTGCCATGTGTTTCGGATTCCAAAAGCCTGATAATCTAATTAGGCTCTCAAAGACTCATTACTCATTAGAGAAGTCTAACCTAAGATAGCAGTTCTTTCTGCTCAGAGAAAATGGGGCCATATAGCTGGTTTGAGATTAAAATATCCCCTGACTTACAAATGTACAGTTTAAGAGAATTTGATACAAAATGATCAGAACAGTGAAAGCAACAGGACCTCATTCTTTCTCTTCATTCTTTAAAATGGATTTAAGTTAACAAACTCTACATTCTTTGCTTACTCTTGCTGCCAGCCCTACTTAAGCTTTATGTAGCTAATACTTTTCTTCACGTATGGAATATGCATGTACAAATTCACCCTTAAGCATTGCTATTATTTTGACTCTCAATATGCCAGTTGGATTTTAGAGTTGTACCGGTGGAAAATTTCTGCTATATTCTTGCCAAAATGTGAAGGTTAGCTAAGAAGCTCTATCGCTCTATTTGCATCTGAGTGTCTTCTGTCACAACTGGGATTGCTTGTCTTCAAAACTGTACTGCATCTGTCTGTGTGAATTCCAATGTCCTCAAGGAAGCTAACTTTCTAGAAGCACGATGTCCCAGGAGAGCTCAGTAACATCATTAAGAACCATAGGCATTCTTAACTGTGGGCTAGTATGGCTCTGCGGAAGTCTTTTGTTTTGCTTGTTCTCATTAATAAATGTCAGTCTGCTGCTACTCTGCAGAGCAGCATAATTCAGTCTGAGAAAGCTTATCTGAAATGTATTTCCTCACCTGTTAAGAAAACCTTAAATATCACAGTAGGATTGTGAATCCCTATTTTGAAAAGTGACCTAACACAAGATGAAGATGCATGCTTTATCTCCTTTATACAA
This sequence comes from Pipistrellus hanaki, assembly GCF_964339955.1. Lineage (NCBI taxonomy): Eukaryota > Metazoa > Chordata > Mammalia > Chiroptera > Vespertilionidae > Pipistrellus > Pipistrellus hanaki. The sequence goes on along the minus strand of NC_140507.1, from coordinate 61,141,673 downwards.
CTCTGTTGGGAATATTGCATTGTAGAGGAATATGTAAATGCAAAATAGAACTATGGCAGATGCAGAAATAAAAAGTTTGATTTCCACAGGGCTCTGTTATGATACAGCTATTTGTCCTTAATTGTTACTTATATTAAACTTTCACATGCTGTTCTTTATTCACTTGTCTTAAGTACTCTGTGAAATATTATTCCCAACTTACTTTATTTATTTATTTATTTATTTATTTATTTATTTATTTATTTTTTCAAACTGGCTTTATGGAAAGGTAAAGTGACCAGTTTAATACAAGCTGAGGAACCCAGGTTTCTAAGAAGAAATTATTAAGGAATTAAGGAATTCATCCACTATCATAATTATTTGCAGATTTAGTCAATGTATTTTAACCCATTTCTTTAAATGTGAAAACTTTTTTAAAAAAATTAAGTCTTTCTCCTATAACATTAAGTATCCCATATCTCCCTCACACTTTGTCAACAGGTAACACAGCTCCCCGCTGTCTGAGGCAGCGGCCATGAGCAATGCAGAGGGATGTGAGACGTCGAGGATTAGACATGATGGTCCATATATTTCAGGAGAAATAACAGTGGACAAGGAGGAGACTATGAGTGTTAAATTCTCCTTATACCTTTTTAAGTGTTTTACACTAAGTTGGGAAGAAAACAGTGAAGAATTAAAATGCAATGTAATGAAGAGAGTGACACATTCGTGTTTACATATAATGTAGATAATTCCTTTGCCCCCTGGAGAAAGAGTTTGGTGGAGATAAACCTGGAGACAGAGGGAGCAGTTAGAAAGTAGTTGTAGTTTTCAGGGTAAGAGCTGAAAGATGACTGTGGCAGAATAGTCAAGGAGGTATTCCAACCTAAACTCTGTCCAAAAAAAAAGAAAGAAAAATGTAAATCTAAAATTACCAATTTTATTTTATTCTTATTCATTTTATTATTTTTAAAGAAATACACTATTTTTCTATGTATTCATTTTTTTCTTTTCTTTTCAATTCACCTAAGTTATCACTATGCCCTTCACACTTCCAGTTGTGCCATAAATTGTCTCCCATTCTGATTTTAAAAATATATATATTTTATTGATTTTTTATAAAGAGAAAGAGAGAGGGATAGAGAGTTAGAAACATCAATGAGAGAGAATCATCGATCAGCTGCCTCCTCACACCCCCTACTGAGGATGTGCCTGCAACCAAGGTACATGCCTTTAACCAGAATCGAACCCGGGACCCTTCAGTCCACAGGCCGATGCTCTATCCACTGAGCCAAACCAATTTCAGCCCATTCTGATCCCCCCCTCCCCCCAGAATTTTTTGTCTCCAAGACACAATTGAAACTTAGCTCTTATCACTGCTTCCCTTACAGGTTACTCTAAAGGCATTGGTTATCCTAGTACTCTTCATAACCCAAGAGGCTTGGCACTGCATTCTTCTGGTTATTCATCACTAGTTCCAAGTCATTACTCTTCTTCCCTTCATAGCCCTTCTAATACTGAAAGTCTAATCCTTACCACCTCATTCTCCTGCCATGGCAACATTTATCAGAGTTTGAGTTGCAAAGCACTGATGGTCTCTGGCAATCTAACACAGGATCCCAAAGTTCAAGGCCCGGATGCACCACTTTAAAGTTAATGAAACTAGTGAATTGTATATATTAGCGTGACTGTCAAGTTTATATTTTTCAACAATTAATATGTACCTTAGTTTTAGACGAAGACATGTCATATTATTAGAGATTTTTTTTACTTTGTATTGTAAAATGATCACCACTTCAGTTAACATATAGTTTTAATTTTTTTCTTGTGGTGAGAATTTTTAAGCTCTCTTAGTAAATTTCAAATATGCAACACACTATAGTCTCCATGCTGTACATTACTTCCAGAACTTACTTACTTATAACTGGAAGTTTGTACTTTTTAACCCTAATCATCCATTTTGCCATCCTTCACCACCCACATTTACTTAGTACTTAGATTCAATATATAAGTAAGATCCAATAGTATTTGTCTCTTTGGTCTAAATTATTTCACTTAGCCTAATTCCCTCACAGTATACCCACATTATCACAAATGGCAGGATTTCCATTTTTAACACTGAGTAACAGTCCTGTGTGTGTGTGTGTGTGTGTGTGTGTGTGTGTGTGTGTATTTCAATTTTTTATCCATTCATTCATTGATGGACACTTAAGCATTTTCCACATCTTGCCTATCTATAATAAAAGCATAATATGCTAATGAGACTGAATATCCTTCCAGACGACCTTCTAGATGAAGTCAGGGCTGTGAGGGAAGCCTGGGTCCTGGGTGCCAGCAGCCATGGGAAGGCCTATTCTTGCAGGAATTTTGTGCACTAGGCCTCTAGTTATAAATAATACTGCTATAAACATAAGGGTGCAGATATCTTAAGTTAATGTTTCCATTTCCTTTGGGTAAATACCCAGAAGTGGAATTGCTGGGTCATATGGCAGTTCTATTTTTAATATGTTTGAAGAACTTCCATATTGCTTCCCATGGTGGTTGCATCAATTTATAATCCCACCAATGGTGCAAAAGGGTTATATTTTTCAACACCCTCACTAAGACTTGTAATTTCTTGTCTTTTTGTTGGTAGTCATTCTAACAGATATGAGGTGATATCTCATTGTGGTCTTTTATTTTTCTGATGATTAGTGTCTTCTTTGAATAATTGTCTGTTCGGATCTACCATTATTTAATCAAGTTGTTTTGTTGTTGTCTTTTTGTTTTGATTATGTTGAGTTGTATGAGTTCTTTGTATATTTTGGAATATTAACCTCTTATCTGATATATGATGATTTGCAAATATTTACTACTATTCAGTAGTTTCCTTTTCATTTTGTTGGTTTCCTTTGCTGTGCAGAATGTATTTAGTTTGTTGTAGTTTGACTTGTTGATTTTTTTGCTTTTCTTTCCTTTGCTATTGCTGTCAAATACAAAAAAATTATGGCCAGGACTGATGTCAAGGATTGTTTTTTTCTACTGAGAGTTTTACTGTTTCAGATCTTACATTCATGTCCTTAATCCATTCGTTTGTGCATGAAGTAACATAGTGATTCAATTTAATTCTTTTGCATGTGGCTGTCAAGTTTTTTTCAACAGTATTTATTGAAAAGACCATCCTTTTCCCTTTAAAAAATCTGTGTTTCTTTCATGTAAATTAATTTACCATATATGTATATATTTATTTTGTGGCTCATTAATCTGTTTCTTGAGTCTCTTTTTATGCCAATGCCATGTTGTTTTGATAGTTTATTGTTAATGTATAGAAATGCAACTTAATTTTTTTACATTGATTGTGTATCCTGAAACTTTCCTGAAACCAATTATTAGGTCTAACATTTTCTTGGTGGACTCTTTAGGGTTTTCTATATATAATGTGTCATCTACAATGCATACAGATTTAATTTCTTCCCATTTATATGCAATTAATTTTTCTTTTTATGCCTAGTTGTTCTGGCTGGAACTTTCAGCACTATTTTCAACTAAAGTGGTTTAAGTGGGCATCATTTCTTGTTCTTGAACTAAGAGGAAACATTTTTAGCTTTTTACCATTGAGTATGATGTTAGCTGTGGGCTTGTCATGTATAAGCCTTTTGTTGTTGAGGTTCAATCTCTAAGCACTCTGTTTATAGTTTTGATCACAAATGGATATTGAAGTTTATCAAGTGCTTTTTATGCATGTAGAGATGTTTATTTTTCCCTTCATTTTGTTAGTGTGGTACATCACATTAATTGTTGGTTTTTGAACTATTCTAGCATCCATAAAATTAATCCCACTTGATCATCATGTAAGATGCTTTTAATATGTTGTTGAATTCAGTGCACTAATTTTGTTCAGTATTTTTGCATGTGTTTATCAATGATAGTGACCTGTTATATATATATATATATATATATATTTTGTAGTGTCCTATTTCTCTTTGGTATCAGGGTAATGTGGCCTCATAAAAATAAGTTTAGAAGAGTGCCTTTCTTTTGTATATTGCAAAGAACTTGAGAAGGATTGGTATTAATTCTTTTTTATATGTTTGAAAAATTCACCAGTGAATCTGTTTGGACCTGAAATTTTATTTGTTGGATAGTTTTTGATTATTGATAAATTTTTCATACTGGTAATCAATCTGTTTAAGTTTTCTATTTTTTCTTGATTCAATCTTTGTAGGTTGTATGTTTCTAGGAATGTCTGCATTTCTTCAAGGTGACAATGTCCAATTTATTGGCATATGACTGCTCTTACAATCTTTAATTATCTTTATATTTTTGTGGTATCAGTTATAACATCTGTATAAAATGTTATATATAATATAACATCTCTTTAATTTCAGATTTTATTTCTTTGAGTCTTTTTTTTTTCTTGGTGAGTCTAGTTAAGTTTGTTAATTTTTTTTAATCTGTTTAGTCTCATTTCCTTCCTTCTATTGAATTTAGGTTTTATTCTGTTTTCTAGTTCCATGAAGTGTATAGTTAGGTTGTTTACTTGGGAATTTTTGTTGTTTTTGTTTTGTTTTATTTGTGGTAGGCATTTATAACTATGATCATCCCTCTTTACAACTGCTTTGCTGCATCCCATGTTTTGGTCTGCTGTACTTTCATTTTCAGTTATTTCAAGGTATTTTAAATTTTATTTTTCTTTTTTCATCTCTAATTTTTTTTTTTGCAAAACATTTTAAAAAACTTGAAATAATGGAAGTGTATTGGCTAATCATATTAATACCAACTAGACTAAACAACTGTTAATATCTGACAAATATTTGCTTTATCAATTGATATATTATTTTTATTTTTAATTTATTGTTGACAGTATGTTGACAGATGTTTCCCATCCCCCTTTTTATCTCCTTCTACCCAGCCGCTACCCCATCCCAAGCCTTCAACACACTAATGTCTGTGTCTATGGGCTATGCATTCATATGTGCATATTTGTTCTTTGGTTAATCTCTTCCCATCCCTCATCCCTCTCCCCTCTGAGATCTGTCAGTCTGTTCCATGGACCCATATCACTGTACCTGTTTTGTTCGTCATTTTATTTTGTTTATTAGATTCCACATATAAGTGAGGTCATGTGCTGTTTGTCTTTCTCTGAGTGCCTTATTTTGCTTACTTATAATCATCTCCAGATCTATCCAGGCTGTCACAAAGGGTAACAGATCCTTCTTTTTTGCAGTTGCGTAGTATTTCATGGTGTAAATGTACCACAGCTTATTGATCCATTCACCTACTGGTGGGCACTTGGGCCGTTTCCAGATCTTAGCTATTATTAATTGTGCTGCTATGAATCTAGAGATGCATATATTCATTATTGGTGTTTCAGGATTCTTTAGGATATATTCCAAGAAGTGGGATCATGGGGTCAAAAGGCAGTTCCATTTTTAATTTTTTGAGGTAACCCCATACTCTTTTCCACAGTGGTTGCACCAGTCTGCATTCCTACCAGCAGTGCATGAGGGTTCCCTTTGATCATTTTGGTAGCATGTTGTTTAATCAACATATATGTGAATTTTTTTTGTTTTCTTATTGTAATGTATTTCTAATTCATACCAACGTGGTTAGAAAGATGCTTGGTACGATTTCCATTTTTTAATAATGTATTAATACTTTTTGTGGCCTGCAGAATTTTCCAATTATGCACCAGAAGAACATACGCTAACTTGCTTTTGAATGGAATGCTTTGTGTATGTCTTTTTAAGTCCACCTGGTATAACATATTGCGAACAGCCAGTGTTTTATTATCTGCATAATCTATAAATTGATTAGAGTGGGTAATTAAAGTATCACCAGTATTTTTTGTATTACTGTGTACTTCTCCCTTTAGGTTTGTTAATATTTGCTATATATATTTAGGTCCTTCATTGTTGGGGTAATAAATATTTACCAATGTTATATCTTCTTGTTGGACTTTATCATTTGTAAAGGCTTTCTTTCTCTTATTACAATTTTTGTTCTACATCATTTTGACGGATGTAAGTATAGCTACCCCAGCTCTTTTGGCTTCCATTTGCATGGAACAACTTTTTTCATCCCCTCTCTTTTAGTTTGTGTGTGTCTTTACATCTGAAATGAGTGTCTCATAGGCAGCAGACAGACTACTCGGGTTTTTGTTCATTTGTTTGTTTTTATCCATGCAAACCCTTAAGCTGTCTTTACTCCTTTTTTATTCTTTTTCCTTTTGCTTCTCTGATTGGTCACATTCTTCTGCTTCATGTAGTCTTCTGTTGAACCCCTACTTGTATTTTCCAGTTTAGTTTCTACAATATATTCTTCAGCTCTGTGAATTCTACTTGGTATTTCCTTATGTTGGCTGTGTCTTTGCTGAATTTATCACTATGTTCATTTATTCTTTCAAATTTAGTAAGCAGTTTAGTGACCATTATTTTGAACTCTTTATCAGGTGTATCATTGATCTATAATAATAAAAATATAATATGCTGATTAGACCAAATGTCCTTCCTGACGAAGCCGAGACTGGAGGGAAGCCTGGATCCCAGGTGCCAGAGGGAAGCTGGTGCCAGTAGCCGAGTGAAGGAAGGCCTACTCTTGCATGAATTTTGTGCATCGGGCCTCTAGAGTGTTAATAAGATCTTTAGCTGAGGTTTTATATTGCTATTTCATTTGGAACATTTTCTTTGATTTCTTCACTTACCTTGAATGTCTGTGTTAGATTCCAGGCATTAGATAAAAGCGCCACCTCTCCCAGTCTCACAGGTGTGGCCTCATGTAGGAGACGAAATATACTGTTCAATCATGTCCTTGCTTTTGGTTGTCTCTCAAACCTTTGTAATTGTCAAAACTGCCTACTTCCTTCTTAGCAGCTCCCAGTAGTTGAGGGTGTGCTAGTTACTCAAAGAGAGAGCCTTAGTCAGTACCTAGTTTCAGGTTGCTTGGAACCAGACCCACAGGCAGATGTTTAAAAGCATGCAGAAATACCTTTCTCACTGGAGGACTTGGAGATGGGCATTTTTTTTTTCTTCCCTGCACTGAGCCCTGGGAAATAGCCAGTAAAGAACCATTTCTTTGTTTGCCACTGTCTCATTGAACGTGTGAGCAGAAGTCCTGCTGGCCACCCGAGCCAGGCCACCATGGAATGTGTTCTCTGAGCAGCAGCTACAAAAGCTTGGATGCCACATTTGTGCACAAGCTCCTTTCTCAGAGACATCGGCAGTCTGGTGGGGCAGAGGGAGAGCTGCGCTGGAGCCCAGTGGCTTTCCTGGTGTCTGGAGAAGATTGTATCTGCCCCAGATGTGTTTAATTAGAAGCCTGCCCCCCAGGCTGCAATGATGAGGATGAGCTAATGGGCTTCTTTCACAGAAAGAGGAGGTGTTTCAGTCTGCTGCCTCTTCACTGTGCCGTGGGGTGTAATCATTAAAGGACTGTTCTCCATTTGTGATCGTCCTGTGGGACCCACGATCACCAAGGCCACACGATCAAGAGATGTCACCTGGGCTTAGGCCAAAAAACTCAGACCAGTAGATGTTTGCATCAGCTCCTTTTAGAGGATGCTCACAGCCTGGTGTGTGACAGAGGGAGAGCATGAAGGAGGCACCTGCCAGCCTCGGGTCTTCTGGAGAGAGTTCCAGTAGGTCCCGGAGGTGTGTTAAATGACATGTCCGCCCCTCTGGCTGACGCTGGAAAATAAGCAAATAGGCTCTTTCACTGAAAGATTGCGCTGTTCACCGGGCTGCCTCTGCTGTCCGGGATACAGCCAAGTGTGACTGCATAAACTGTTTTCTCAGTTCACCGTGGCCTTGTGAATTTTGTGGACACAAAATCCATTGCCTTAAAAGTTAGGTGTTTGGGGAGCTTGTCTCTCAGGGGCAGGTCCTACAAGTTGCGATGCCAGATATGGGATCAAACCCTTTACACCTCAGGGAGAAATTTGGAATTGTGAGTTTTCTCTGGATTTTGGATTGTCCCACTCGGGGTGGAGTTTATGGTAATGTATGGCTTAGCCTCTCCTACCCACTTCAGTGAGTTTTGTCTTATTTGCCTTATGTGTAGGAGTCACTCAGCTGTGTTTTTGTTTGTTTGTTTGTTTGTGTTTTTTTTTTTTTTTTTTTTTTTTTTTTTTTTTTGGGGGTGTGTGTGTGTGTGTGTGTGTGTGTGTTTCCAGAGAAAACTGGATATCCCTTTCCCCACTGAGTGCTGGAGTTCTTAAAATATCTAGAGAAAAACAATTTGCTGAGACTCATGCAGGAGGAAGAGTGATTTTTATTTGCGTGTAATTATATCCCTGGGTTTCCAAAGTCCCATTTCCCTTAATACAGTCCTGGAAGAAGGGTAGCTGGAGTTTCAGTGGAACTAAAAGCAACTTCAGTGACCAGAGTTTCTGTTCCATGTTGCAGCCGGGTCCAGTTCAGCATCATGCTGATTACTTCCATAATCCATTGTGAGGATGCAGGTAGCCAAGAGAGTACGCCCCCTACAACAAGAGCCAGGGAATTAAATATCTCAAATTGCATGCCCTTACAGTGGCCATGTCCATTCTAGCCAATGACCTGTGCCCAGGTGTGACTGATAGTGTATGCTTGGGCTAGTGCCCCCCACTTCACTGGGCATGCATCCATCTTTTCCCTGTCCAGTCCCCACCCCCGCACCCCCTCCAGAGAGCTGCAGGGAATAGACTGGTGGCTCCCTGGGGAATGTGAAGCTTTGGCTTCCTGGTAAAGCTGTCCAAATGACATGCCTATAATTTTGGCTTCCCCCTTATTAATAACCAGGTTGATTACAATGATATCATATTCATTGTGACCACAAGGGGAGATGAGTTCAGCATCTTTCTGTTTAGGTAACTGGAAATGGAACCAGCTGAATAGTGTAATTAAAAATAAAAAGGACTTCTATAATGTCTTTTGTTATATAATGTCTCTTGAAATCCTTAATCTTCAACTAAAAGTTTCCTAAAAAGAAAAAAAAGAAGTAATTCATTTAGGACCTGGTGAGAAGTGAGTTCACATTATTGTGTGTGTTGCCTTTTATTAGGTTTAGGAACTCAAGTGTTCATCAGAATTATGTTTGGGAAGTAATAATTTTGGGGAAGGTCAGATTTACAAATATAATAGGTCAGCATTCAAAAACACATGAGTGATAGAGTTGTAAGATAATCTTTAGAAATCTCATATAAAGTCTAAAAGTGAGAAAACACTGAGCTAGTATCATCACCCCCCCAAAAGGTATGACATATTCACACAGAAACTTATCTTTTGCTTGACAAAAACTAATATCCATATACGATTGAAGTGATTGAGTTATTACTGTGTTTTAATAATTTATTTCAGTTCTGCATTCCTATATAAATTACTTACTAAGTATATTAGGCATTGTGAAATCAGTTGTATTGTCCCTGCCTTCATTTTATGTAAATCTAGCTAATGTTTTTGTAGTTTTGTCTATCTTTCCACAGAATTATCTCTTTAATTGATATTTTCTGGTCTCTATTTATTTCTGTTCTGATCTTGTTACTTCTTTCCAGCTGCTAATTTTGGGCTTCATTTTTTCTTTTTCTTTTTTTTTTTTTCCTAGTTCTTTGGGCTGTATAGTAAAATTGCTTAAGATCTTTCCAGTTTCTTAAATAGGCACTTATTATTACAAACTTCCCTGTTAGAACTGCTTTTGCATGGGTTTTGATATGTTGTGCTTCCATGTTATTGTGTTTCAATGTATTTATTGATTTTTGTTATGATTTCTTCATTGAAAGATTGGTTGTTTAGGATCATGTTCTCCACGTATTTATAGAAGAGAAAAACAAGGTGATTATATGATAAAGGGGTCAGTTCATCAGGAGGATATGAGAAATAAAAACATATAGGCACCCACATTGGTGCACTTAAGTATAGAAAAAAAATATTTTAATAATATTTAATATATTTAGATGTTCCATAGTGGATTTTATTTTGTCTAAGCATAGCTATTCCTACTTTCTTATGGTTTCCATTTGTTTGAAATATCATTTCCCAGTCCTTCATTTTCCACCTGCATCTTTAAAGCTTAACTTATTTTTTTAAAGGCAGCATATAGTTAGATTTTGTGTGTTTATAAAAATCCATTCAACCACTTTATGAATTTTAATTAGAGGATTTAAACCATTTACATTTAAAGTAGTTAATATGTAAGATTTTTCTCTCACAATTTTGTTAATAGCTTTCTAACTGCTTTGTGTTTCTTAATGTCTTTCTTCATTAGTTGATAGTTTTTGTGCATGTGATATGCTTTAATTATTTTTTCTTTGTATATCAAACAAAGGCTCTCATGATACATCTATTTTAAACTAGTAACTTAATTATAATTGTATAAGAAAGTTCTACCCATTTACTTGCACCCTTTCAATTTATGTTGACATCCCAGTTTACATATTTTTGCATTGTGTATCCATTAATATATTATTGTAACTAATTATTTGTAACACTTTGAAATATTAGGGTATTTTTAATTTGACTATATATTTACCTTTATCAGTGAATTTTATATTTTCATGTTACTAATTAGCACCCCTTTTTATTAGCTTGAATTCCTTTTAGCATTTCTTATAGAACAGATCTAGTGGTGATAAATTCCCTTAGGATTTGACTGGGAAGGTATTTATTCCTTCTTCTGTTCTGACTGACAGTTTTGCTAGGTAAAATATTCTTAATTGACAGTTGTTTTCTTTGATCAATTTGAATATATCATTCTACTCTGTCCTGGCCTGAAACATTTCTTCCCAGAAATGCTGATAGCCTTATATTGATTCCCTTATATTTGACTAGAGGCCCAATGCATGATATTTGTGCAAGAGTAGGCCTTCCTTTCCCTGGCTGCTGGCACTTGCTTCCCTCTGGCATGTGAGACCTGGGCTTCCCTTACAGCCCCGGCTTCCTCTGGTCTAATTAGCATATTACACTTTTATTATTATAGATGATTCTTTTTTCTCTTGCTGCTTTTAAAATTCTCTTTTTAAAAAAGATTTTAAAACTTTGATTATAATGTCTCAGTGAAGATCTTTTTTTAGTTGAATACATTGGAGATCTTTGAGCTTCCTGTACCTCATGATGTTATCTCTTTCCAGATTTTGGATGTTTTCAACCATTACTTTTTTAAACAATGTTTCTTTTCATTTCCTACTCTCTTCTCCTTCTGGGTCTCCCATAATGCAGTTATTATTTATTTTATGTCCTCCTACTCACATAGATTTTCTGTTTTTAATTCCATTTCCTTTATTCTCCTTTCACAGGATAAGGTAAGAAACTTCAAGCTTGTATATTTTTTCTTCTGCCTGTTGGAGGATGCTGTTGAAATTATCTATTGCATTTTTCATTCCATCTCTTGTATTCTTTTTCTTCAATGTTTTTCATCCCTTTTTTTAATTCTATTTCTTTATTGAACTTCTTTTGTTAATGCATTGTTTTCCTGAGTTCATTAACTGTTTTATCTTTAATCTTGCTGAACATCTGTAATATAAATATTTTTAATTCTTTATCAGATACCTCCCATCTCCTTTTGGTCAGTTACTGGATTAGTACCATGTTCCTTTGGTGGTGTCATGTTTCCTTGCTTTTTGTGTATGTGTTTCTGGTTGCTTTGTGTTTATGTCTGCATATTTGAGGAAAGGGTCATCTCCTCCATTCTTTTTAGAGCAATTTTCAGTGAGGAAAATATTTTACCTGGAGGTGTATAAAAGTACTGACTCAGTGGAATACAGCATATTTGGGTCCTGAGAAGGCACAGTGAGTGGTATACTTTACGCCACTCTTCAGGCTGAGGTTGACATTAGACAAACTATGGGGCTCTTCTCTGGCCAAAACTGCAGGGGACCTGCAAGTAGCAGTGACAAGTAGGGTGATATTCATAGCCCAGATTGCTGATATTTCCTCGGGTTTTTATTGTTGTTCGTTTTCTGTCAGAGAAAATTCAAGCTTAGAGATCCTCAGCACCAAGTATGCTAGCTCTCAAAGCAGCAGTGGAGCCAGGGTCCAAGGATCAGGTGCAAGTACTGCCTAGAGCATGGATCCTACAGCACAGATGCACTTGCGATGGCTGTGGCACTAGTATTGAGTGTGTGCGTGTGTGCAGATATCCCATAAAACCAGTACGTGAGCTCAAGGACACACCATAGAGACTTCCAGCTGGCAGTCCAGGTGACTCAGCATCATTAGTTCTGGTATGAAAAGGTGACAGCTAGCTTGTGTCCAAGGGAATAGGGTGCATTATTTGTACTGCCTGCAGATGGTGGGTCAAAGTCTCTACTTTGGCCCCACCCAGTGGGAAGCCACAGGATAGCAGTAGTTAATTCCGGTGGTGGGTTGTTAAAGCCACATGTTGTTACCCAGAGAGCTGGGCTGAGAGCAGTGGTAACACAGTTCCCTCAAAGACAGTTCAGAGCCATGTCCTGGAACCAAAGGACAGTCACAGAAATGACTAGTCAGAGCCACAACCTAAGACACAGGGAGTGGGGTTTAGGGCAGCACTGCGTGATCTGGGCAATGAAGCGTTAGAGATGTGGTCTGGTTTGCAGGGGCAGGGCTCAGGCAGTGGCCCCACCACTGTTAATGACGGGAGTGAACCCCAGGGTAGTGAACCTGGTCGCAGCAACAGTGGGCCCTAGCCTTGACCTGCCATGGGAAGTTTGGCTCAGAGTTGTGGCCGCACCCTGGCAATGGCTAGACAGAGCTATAATGTACAAACCTGTGAATGAAACTTAGGGCAGCAGCAGTGCCTTTACCGGTGACAATTCAGAGCTGCAACCTAGAATTCAAAGCAGCAACAGCATAGCCTGGACTTGGGACTTCGGGGACAGAAATGGGTAGAGGACAGCGGCAACTCTAGTCTCATAGACGATGCAGTGGTGTGTGCATCATGCCTGAGACCAAAGCCACAGCATCACTGTGGTCCCTAAGGGCAATCATCTCCTCAGTGACAGCTCCAGCCTCTGGGGGTAGATGTGGAGGGGAGCACTCCGCGCTATTTCAGCTGAAATCAGCATCAGTGAAGACTGTGAGAATTCTCTGTAGCAAAGGCTGCAGATGTCTCAATGTAAGGCCTGTTGGGTTCTCCTGCTCTCCTTTTCACCGTGTGGAGAACTTGCTGGAAGGGATCCCTTCCAGTGCCAAATTGCTCCTGGCTAGAAGAACGGGGCGACACAGGCAAAATGCTTCCTGCACTTTTCTTCTCTTTGGCCATCCCTTACTGCTTTTTCTCCCATCCAAGTACTAACCAGGCCCGACCCTGCTTAGCTTCCGAGATCAGACGAGATTGGGCGCGTTCAGGGTGGTATGGCCGTAGACCCTTACTGCTTTTTCTTTATAATCCTGAGATTTCTCTGAGCTTTTTTTTTTTTTTAGTTTGCAATTATTTACTATCTTGATAGTGATGCCGCTATTACCCGCATTAAAAAAAAAATCCATTCTCCTTTGGTTGAACCTTTGGCTTATGTCTAGTTTGGGCTTATTACGAATGAAGGTGCTGAAAATATTTTTTTGCAAATCGTTTTATGCACATGTTTCCATTTCTATTAGGTTAAAAATTGAGAATAAATACTTTGGCTAATAGGTTTGATATATATTTAACTTGATAAGAGAATGCCAAACTGTTTTCCAAAGTAGTTGTACCATGTTACCTACCCAGGAACAATGAGAGTTCGTATTGCACCACATCTTGACCAGCATTTGGGTTTGTCATTTTAGCTTTCATATGCTAGAAATGGTCATTATGATCTTAATATTGCACTGCCCTGATGATCAAAGAGGAACAGTTTTTGTTCGTGCTTATTAGCTACTTGTGTGTGCAGGGTGAGGCAAAAGTAGGTTAACAGTTGTGAGAATGCAAAACAGAATTCTTACATTATTTTCCATATGAACAAATGTAAACCTACTTTTGCCTCACTCTGTATACTCCAGAAAAAGGTCTAAGTCTTTGTCCATTTTAATTGACACCCTTCTTTTATTATTTGTGTGAGTTCTTATGTATTCTGGACAAGGAGGCTTTCCATAGAGAAAGGCTGGCCTTTCCAGGTTATTAATGATACATATTTTTCGAAGTTTCTATTTTTGATAGGATTCATTTCATAAATATTTTGTCTCTGGGGTAAATTGGTTGTTGCCAAGAAATCCTTGATTATGTATGCCAGCACATAAATGTTGTCTTTCTCAAAGTGTTATAGATTTAGCTTTTGCAGTTAAGCCTATTATCTATCTCAAACTAATTTTTGTGTATTGTGTGAAATAATTCCTTTTTTGTTATTCTGTTTTGTGTTTTCAGGTATTGAAGAAACATTTGTTGAAAGACTCGCTCCTCTCTCAATGGCCTTGGCAGCTTTGGTGAAATACAGTTAACCAGGTATGTGTGGGTTGTTTCTGAACTCTAGTCTGCATTTTCATCAATGCCGCACTGTTATTCACTATAGATTTATAGTAAGTCTTGAAAGTAGGTAGTGAAAATCCTCTAACATCATTCCTCTTTATTAAGATAATTTGCCTATTTTAGCTTTTTTGTATATCCTTATCCATTTTACAGATAATTGGTCACTTTCTTTTTGTAGAAATTCTGCTAGAATTTTGATTAGGATTCTATTAAATCTGTAGATCAATATAATGTGATGGATAACTTACGAATAATTCATTTCTAGTCCACAATAATCACATTCCATTTATTTTTGGTTTCTCTTATTTCTTTCAACAATGTGCTATTATTTTCTGTGTAGAAGTGATCTTGCACATCTTTTGATAAATGTATCATTAAGTAGTTCATGTTATTGGTACTTTAATGCATGACTTAGTTTTATGTTATAATTTTTGGAAATGGCAGACATAAAGTTTGCTCCTATTTCAGAGTTCAGTAATCCTCTACTCCTATTGCACTCCACCTCAATGAGGTGAAGAAAATAGTCTACCTCTAGCAGCATCTTTGGTCTGTGGTTGAGTAATCCTGCTTGTGATGTTCTCTTTCTGAGCACTTGTCCTTGGATCTGGGACGAGCTTTGTCAGTCCCAATAATTGTCAGTCTATCCCTTGTAATCAAATAATATATGACCTCTTATTTTTATAAAACTGTAGTCTCCTACTGATTCTGCTTCTCTGATTGTACTCTGATTGCCACATGTTTTATATATTTTTTCTGTAAGTTTTATAATTTGTAAAATAAATTGCTCTAATGTATTGCTATTGTTTGAAGTACCTCTAAAACAGAATTCAATATTTGTGTTTTAAAATATTATTAGTTTAAGTCCTGCTACCTAAATATTTTTTTAAATCAAAATGTCTACACAGACTTTTAACTTGGGGGGAAAAAATCTGTCAACTCTTCATGGGGATGTCAGCACTGTTGTTTCTTAATTTAAATACATCCAGCTCTATAAATCTGTCTAAACCAGTGGTCAGGAAACTCATTAGTCAACAGAACCAAATATCAACAGTACAATGATTGAAATTTCTTTTTAGAGCCAAATTTTTTAAACTTAAACTGTATAGGTAGGTACATTGTTATTAACTTAATTAGGGTATGTGGTATTTTGTGGAAGAGCCACTGAAGGGGCCAAAGAGCCGCATGTGGCTAGTGATCTGCAGTTTGCTGACCACTGGTTTAAGCCATACATGCTATAATTTGAATATGATGTTAATCCAACTTCTACAATTTATGGGAAATCTCCCTAGAAGCCCCCAAATTTAATATAAATGAATGTCCATATACATGTTAAAATTTTATCAGATAGTTTAAGTTAATATTTACCCTTTCATCTATATTAAGCCATATCATTTGGGCCTTTACATATAAAGATTTGGTTGACATTTCCATTTTTTCCTGCATACAGTATTTTTCTCTTGCTGAATTTTCATTTTATATATTTTTAAACTTTTTAAAATTTATTGTGATATATCTATTCCCTTAGCCTGTTTGATCTCTTAGATTTATAATCTAGTTTTATGGATGTTCTCTTGCTTTTGAGATGAAAATAATTGTCTTCGGAAGTGTAAACATTTAACTCCATCGATTCATGCATTCCAAAAATAGTCTAATTAGTTAACAGCAAGAGTGGGAAAGGATAGTTACTAAAGAACTGTTAATGTTTATTTGCTCTGTGTGTGGCCTCCTTGTGAGCACATAGGCTGGAGTAGTTTGAAAGTGAAGTATATAAACATAAGAAATAAGAAAGTGGCAATGGCAATGGAACCTTGAGCTCACTCTCAGTGTACCATTTAAGTAAGCACACAGAGTATATAATGATATTTACGCCTCTCTGCTTCTTCCAATGGGAATTCCAAGAAAATATAACTCTACAGTATTTCTGTTTTTATATATATTGTTTTAATTTCATTTTCATTCAGTATTATGGAGATATAGTTGACATAGTGACACATAGCACTTTATAAGTTTAAGGCATACAGCATGATGACTTAATTTACATATATTGTGAAATGATTACCACAATATGTTTAGTTAATATTCATCACCTTAAATATAAAAACAAAAAGTGATGTTTTTCTTATGATGAGAACTCTTAACACTGTCAAATGGTATATTTGAATGTTGCTATTATAATTATAGTTAGGATGTTGTATATTGTAACATCCTAACTAGAAGTACTTATAACTAGAAATTTGTACCTTAACCAGCTTCATCCAATTTCCCCACCACTCACACCTGCCTCTGGTAACCACAGATCTGATCAAATTTTCTGAATTCAATTTTCTGTTTTTGTTTTATTTTAGACTCCAGATATAAGTATTTGTTTTCTAGCTGACATTTCACTTATCATAATGATCATCCATGTTGTTGCAAATGGCAGGACTTCTTTTTCTGGCTGAATAATGATTTACCCGTTCATTTGTTGATGGACTCAGGTCGTTTCTGTCTTGGCTATTGTAAATAATACTGTGCTGAACATGCTAGACCAAGTATCTCTTCAGCATAGTGATCTCATTTCCTCTGGATGTATACCCAGAAGCTGTGCACAGGATTGCCTTTTCCCCACATTCTCATCAAGATTTATCTCTTAACTTTTTGAAGATAGGTATCAGTGATGTTTCATTGTGGTTCTGATTCCCATTTTCCTAATAATTTTGATGTTTAGCACTTTTTCATATACCTGTTGATAATTTAAGTATCTTCTTTGGAAAAAATTATACCTTCTATTCAAGTTTGCGTGTGGTTCTTTTGTTTTTACTGGATTCATTTTTCTCTTTTGAGTTTTATGGGTCCTTGATATATTTTGTATATTAACACCTTATTAGATGTGTGATTTGCAAATATTTTCTCCAAAAGTAGAGGTTGCTTTTTTTTTTCTGTTCAGAAGGTTTTTAGTGTGATGTAATTCTACTTACTTTTTTTTCTTGTGCTTTATGTGTCATATCCAAAAAAATCATTGCCAACACTAATGTTAAACAGCTTTTCTCCTAGGTTTTCTTCTAGGCGTTTTATGGTTTAAGATCTTATATTGAAGTCTGTAATTAATTTCAATTTAATTTTTGTGTGTGGTGTAAAATAGAGGTCTAGTTTTAGGTTTTTACATATCCAAATTTCCCAACATCATTTATTAAATAGATTATTTTCTCCATTGAGAATTCATGGTTTACTTTCAAGTATTAGTTGACTGTTATGCATGGGTTTAATCTAAGTTATGTCCTGCTTATCAATGTGTTGGCTTTTATACCAACACCATACTGTTTTGATTATGATATCTTTATAATATAGCTTGAAATCAAGAAGTATGAATCCCTTCACTTGCTTCTCAGGATTGCTTGTGCTATTTGGTGTGTGTTTTTTTGTGTGGTTCCATACATATTCTAGGACTGTTTTTATTCTCTAAAAAGTGCCATTAGAATCTGGATAAGGATTGCTTTGAATCTATACATGGCTTTTGGCAGGATCTTTCAACTTATTTGTGTCTTTTATTTTTTATTAAATTTATCCTAGTTATTTTATTGTTTTAGGTGTATTGTAAATTGGATCATTTTTAAAATTCATTTTTCATATAATTTGTTGGGTGAATAAAAACTCTATTAAATCTTGTATGTTAATTTTGTGTCCTGCAATTTTACCGGCATTGTTAACTAGATCCAACACTCTTATGGTGGAATTCAAAATATTCTTTATATAAAATCATGTCATTTGAAAAATAGATACAATTATCTATTCTTTTCCAATTCCTTTAATTGTTTTATTGCTCTGGCTTGGAATTCCACCACTCTACTGAATAGTTGTGTTGACAGTGGGAATCTTTGCATTATTTCTGATCTCAGACAAAATAATATTTTAACTTTTCACCATAGAGTATAATATTAGCCCTCGGTTTGTTGTATATGGCATTTATTATGTGAGGTAAGCTTTTTCCATACCTAACTTGTTGAGAGTTATCATGAATGGATGTTGAATTTTGTCAAATGAGTTTTCTGCATCTATTGAGATTATAATTCCTTGCAATGGATCATATTTACTGATTTGTGTGTCTTAAACCATCCTTGCATCCCAGGAATAAATTCCACTTGATTATAGTGAATAATATCTTTAATGTGTTGCTAAATTCTGTTTGGTAGCATTTTTCAGAATCTTTGCATTTGTACTTATCAGATTGGTTGTAAATACACCTCTTTTATTTTGGATTTTGTTTGTTCTCTCCCTCTTTATTTTTTCTTGATGAGTCTTGCTAATCAATTTTATTTACCTTTTCAAAGAATCAGCTCTTAGTTTTATTAATCATTTTTTATCTTTGTTTTTATACTTAGTTTTATTTGTTCCTCTTTTTCTTATTCCTTTATTGTGTAAATTTAGATTTGGGATCTTTGCTGCTTTTGAGGTAGGCTTGTACAGCTATACACTTTTCATCTTAACTGATTTCACTGCATCCCATAAATTAAGTTTTATGTCTCAAGATAGTTTTTGACCCACTGATTGTTTAGAAGCCTGTTGTCTAATTTCTGATTTCTCCCCAGTTTTATTACTGTAATAGATTTCTAGTTTAATGTCATTGTGATCAGACAAAAATGCTTGGCATAATTTAAATATCCTTGAATTTGTTGAGGCTGATTTTTTAGCCTAGTATAGGAACTATTCTAAAAAACAAACAACAAAAAAAAACTTCCATGTGCACTTGAGAAAAACATGTAATCCACTATTTTTAAATTAAATGCTCTATAAATATAAAACTGGTCTAATATGTCATTAAAGGCCATTATTAATTTTCTATTTAGATGATCTATCAATTGATGTAAATGGGTTATTATAGTCCCAAAATATTATTGTATTTTTCATTTCACCCTTTAATATTTGCTTTAAATACTTGGGTGGTCCTATGTTGGATGTTTAGGCAGTTAAAATTGTTATATCCTCTTCTTGGATTGACCTTTTTAAAGTTATGTACATTCTTCTTTGTCTCTTTTTTACATTTTTGTTTTAAAGTCTACTTTGTATAGCTATCCCAGCTTTCTTTTCATTCCATTTGCATGGAATATCATTTTTACCCCTTCCCTTTCAGTCTGTATGTGCTTTTCAATTTAAAACGAGTCTCTTGCAAGCCATGTGTAAATGGGCCCTGGTTTTGGGTGTGATTTCTCCCTTCTGCCTCTCTTGTCCTTCCATTGGAGCACTTAGTGCAAGCAGTCAAACTTGCGACTGGTGATGTAGTCCATTCGAGTAAATATTGATAGGTATATAATTATGTTAATTAAATTTTAGTTGTTTTCTGTTTTCTTTTTCTCTCGATCCCTTTCCTTTTGATTTGTTGATTTTCTTAAGCGTTTTAATTGTATTCATTTTTCTGTGTGTTCTGAATGCTTTTGGTTTATGGTACCATGAGGTTTATATATATCCACGTATTTCTGAAGTAATCTACATTAAGCTGATGGGCATTTAAGTTCAGTTGCGGTCTAAAAGCACATTTTCACCCATCTCCACCACTCTGCTGGGCAGGGCAGTTCTGGGTGCTGATGCTGCAGCCCTGTGCGCAGCCTAGTGGATGCACAAACCGGCCCACTGCTGCAGCCACAGGATCAGCCTCCAGCTGGCGAGGCCCCTGTATGCCCTCTTGTTGCCGCTGGATCTAGTTCTAGGAAGGGTGGCTGGGGACACAATACAGTGCCCTGAAGGTCATTCTGGAGAGCCTAGATGGGGTTCCCTCACCATCCATGTGCACGGGAAATGCAAAGAATGATGCTCACCAGATCCTCGGGTCCTGAGTTGTTACCTGGGCTCCCAGGGAGCTCCTGCTGTTCCCTGCAGTTTCTCTAGCTCGTCTTTCAGAAGCTGTTTAATTGGCTCTCAGCTGTCTCGAGGAGGAATTGCTCCAAATGTACAATAAGTATACGTTTCAGAGTCCACCTTGGACCCACCTCCTCGCCTAATATTCAATTTCTAGAAAAGGAAACAGTAGCCATTGTTTGATAGCTAGGGATCCTAACTATAAAAGGAGAAGAGAAAGAGTACTGTATTCTCCATAAAACTTCCAAAGTAACTGAAAATTTCAGAGAGATCTGAAGAGATCTAGAAAGGGAGCTAGAGCAATAGGTAATCTATTGCTATTTGTAGTTCTTTATCTGTATTAATAAGATTTTTCTCTGCTCTATGCAGCTAAAGAAAATGCAAAAGTCAGTCAGTTGCTGAAGCTGACATCACAGTACAAGTGGTAGTCATATATTACATTTTAATTTAGAATACTGCTTGCCTAAAAGTCTTGTTTACCTCTCTTAAGCTGTAGGAGTTTTGCTCAAGAGTGCTGTGTATGCAAAAAAAATTACTGGATAGGGGAAAAAAAAACACCTGGGGGAACACTTAATACTTATAAACTTTAAGGTATTTTTGATAGAAAAAAAAAACAAACCAACACTGAAATTATAAACCGAACTGCTTGAGTGGGTTTCATATTCATAGCCCTAGAAACTCGGGGGCAGTCAGTAAATCTAACCATTAACATGGAAAAGGATGGGGAGCTGATTTCACACACTCAGGCAACCAGCCCTGCCTTGTACTGCCCACCTGTGTTGATAGCATTGGAGTGTGAAGTAAAAGAAAACTGGCAGGGCAGACATAGGTCTAAGAACAGTGTCTCCGACCAGAAATGGAACAGGTTCCAATCAATAGCTCAGTTTCTTATTAAGTAGCTGGGTAACTTCTCCTCCACTGGGGTTGGTAAATATGGAAGGCAAACATGAAATAACAGGATTTGGGCAGAAAAAAATACTCTTTCCATCCCAACACATGACCATAATTTAAAATTTTGAGTGCATTAAAAGCCTCACTTTTACTGATAATTTTTAAATTTAATTTTTACTAAAATGATTAATTTATAAACATAGATGGTATTAAAAGTGGCAATGAAAACAAACCCAGCATCTGCTTCTTCATCAGTCTTTACAAAAATTGAACACTTTAGTAATTATTACCTGTAGTTGGCTCACAAATTTTATTAAAATGATCAATAAGCCACAGATGACTTGAAACCTAATTTATTCTACTTTTTTCCTGCCAGTTACTATACAATTTACTTCTACACAAACATATATGTCATACCAGATATTTTTCCATAGGACAAAGCATGTTTGGGACTGGATTAGGAGCCCTTCAAAGTTAATAGCCAGTTTTTATTTTTATTTTGTGTGTGTGTGTGTGTGTGTGTTTTATTACTGTATTATTGCACTGAACTAGGAAAAAACTTACCTGGTTGTATGAATGGAGGTGATGATTTCCCTCCTAGGAGATTCTGATACTAAAAAACAGTTGTTTCCTGGTTGATGTGGCACAATGGCTGAACCAGCGGTTGACTGTTGGATTCCTGGTCAGGGCACATGTCCGGGCCAAAGACTTGATCCCCAGTAGGGGGCGTGAGAGAAGCAGGTGATCAATGATTCTCTCCCTCTCTAAAATCAATAAAAATACATTAAGAAAACAATTGTAAAAGTACTGCAGTTCATGTAAAGGAGATATATTCAAAGTATCTTTCTCTCCTAGTCTTTCACATAGTCATTATGTACATAATTGTTTTACTTTTTGCTTAAATTCAGTATTTATATTGCCCTTTATTCCCAGCCCCTGGAACACAACATTTCCTATGCAGAATCAACTTAAGAACACAAAATGAAAAAAAGCAGTTAGCCAAAGACCCAACTTTACAATGTTAATAACAAAAAATAACCTGGCTAAAGAGTTTAACTAATTTAGAAGGAAATGATGCCCAAATTACTAAAAACATTATATGTAATGGGTTTGTAAGTATGCAAGCCTTGTGAATGAATACCTTATGGGTAACTTATGTTTTTGTTATTTTGAGTACCTCGTTTCCATGGCATCCTCTGGATCATAATATACATGGTCCTTTAGAGATGTCAAAAATATCCTTGTAGACAAATGCAAGCTCTCTCACTGTTTTAAAATCCCAGAAGGCAAAAATGTGTTATAGCAAACTATCACAGCTTAAAATTACATTTAGCTTAATGTTCATAAATATTTAGTATCTATTCAAAATAAACTTTCCTTAGGAAAACAGATGCAGATATTTATATTTGGTAGCTCCTTTACTTCTTTAGTGTGTTTCATGACACTATGCTTAATATAAATATGACAAATCATGTAATTATAACTACTAAATAGTTGCATTTTCCCCCAGTATTCCTTACGCTTTAAAGACCAAGTGGTAGAAACAGCACTAGTAACTCATACCAGCCATGTGCTATCTTTGGATCTCAGTTTATTCTTTCTACGAAATGAGGTGTTCTAGCAAATTATCTAATGTATTTTACCACCTATTTCCACTATCAATGTCAGCAAATGATAACACTCTTCCCAACTTGGTCACATTATATGTAAAATGAATGGACAGTGTGAGCAAACATTCCAGTACATTTTATAATTTTTTTAATTTTCACTTAGATTGCAGAGAACATTTTGAATACTCAAATGGCCAACAACACTTTTCTCACTACAAAACCCTAAATTAAGTAAAAGTAAATAAATAAATAAAAAGTCAAAAGATGAATCCAAACAAATGGCTGTATCTATAAGAAATGCTGAAAATATTTTGTCAGTCATTTTTGGTCCTTTCCTCTTGTTAACATATTGGCCACCTCAATAAGTTACAGCTTATTGTGTATCAGCTCTAAAATAGAAACCTAAATTGCAGCATGAAGTATCAGAGAAAAAGCTGATGATATAGTAATAAATATTTTTAAGAAATTGAAAGTAAATAGGGGTATATATTTAAAGTTATTTTTAAGATTATATATCTTAATATAGACATTTGATTGCTTCCTATTCCATATAAACCTATCTCTATTGCATGATTAAAATATGATGGTACAACTGCATGACAATCTGTCAGGTTACTAGAGTGCCATTTGGGAATATAGTGAAGAAATTGCCAGGAATCGGTTTCTGTATCTAGAAAATAATTGTATGACCTAAAATGAAGTCACTATTTTGAAACATTGGAATCTGTATGAAGGCTTTCAATGTCCAGGAGAAAGGCTGACTGATAAACTGCAGTCAATATTTGTGAATTTTAGTCCTCAACATGGTAGTGGCTACCTGTCCCACAGCCCTAAGCCCTGTGGCCAGGAAGCTATTGGGATGGCAACCTGGGCTTCTGGCATGATTTGTTGGAGCCAGGATGGGCAGTAAGGACCTTGTCCTCCAAATATGGTGTTAAGTGTTTTGATTTCTAATAATTGCTTCAGATGTACAAGATGCTGTTCATCATGATTTTACCTCACTAGCTAAGGAGGCCAACAGGAAATTTAAAGGGGCCACATTGTGGTTTTTCTATACATTCAAAAACAATAGGGTATACAGGAGAAAACCGCCACTGTACATGCCCAAGGAGAGAAATGGGCCCAGAAAAGACTGTAAGCTTTCTCCTCAAGCTGATTTCCAATAGAGAACACCTACAACAATCAAACAGAGAATAAACCCTCTGGAAGGGGGATAATCTGATTTTCAGAGTGACCACATTATTACATTTTCAACCAAAATAATCACAAAACATATAAGGAAACAGGAGAGTATGGATTATTCAAAAGAACAAAATAAGTTAACAGACATCAGACTTAATGGACAAAGACTTGAAAATCACTGCTATAAATGCTCAAAGAGCTAAAGAAAGAAATGATAGGAAAATGATGTATGAAGGAAATGAGAATACCAATAAAGATAATTATTTAAAAAAAAAAAAGCCAAAAGAAATTCTAGGGCTTTAAAGTAGAACCACTGAAATTAAAATTGCACAAGAATTAAAAAAAAAAAAACCATAAAAGAAGGAATCAGCAAGCTTGAAGACAGAACATTGGTAATTACTGAGTTGGAAAACAGAACAAAGAATGAAGAAAAGTGAACAGAGCCTAAGGGATCCATGAGATACCCTAAAACAGATGCACATATACATTGGGAATTCAAGAAGGAGAAGAAAAATGTTGAAGAAATTTTGATGAAATTCATGAATATACATCTCCAAGAAGCTCAAACTCCAGTAAGAAAAAACTGAGATCCACTCAAAAATACATTATAATCAAACCCTTAAAAGACAAAGAGAGAACCTTCAAAACACAAGAGAAATTCAACACAATGAATTATTAAAATGTTTGAATCAATTTCTCATAAGAAACCTTAGAGGCCCCAAAGATGGTCTGATAATATTCAAAATGCTGAAAGAAAAAAACTAACAAATGATGTTTCTTTATCCAATAGAACTGTCCTTCAAAAGAATGAAGGAGATATTATGAAAGCCAGAGATAAACAAAAGCAAGGGAATTCGTTACCACTAAATCTGCCTTCAAAGAAATGTTAAAAGGGAATCTTTCAGGTTGACATAAAAGACTAGACAGTAATTTTAAACCATACAAAAAATTAAAAATCAACATTGCACATGGTTTCCTTTTCCCCACAATCTTTCCAATACTTGTTGATTTATTGGTAATATCCACTCTAATATCTCATTGTGGTTTTAATTTGCATCTCTCTGATGATTAATGACAATGAGTATCTTTTTCTGTGGGAATGCTGATTGGTGAAGCCACTGTGGAAAGGAGAATGGAGCTACCTCAAAAAATTTTTAAATGGAATGTAAAAAAAAAAAAAAAAAAAAAAAAAAAAAAAAAAAAAAAAATCATGTTTGGGGAGACTAAGTAAAAAGTCAATACAAAAGGAAAATCTCATTCACTATCTAAATACGTTTATTTTGACACAGTAATTGTGTAAAATGAAAACACCTGCTTATAATGTCAGATATGCAAAGGTATGACAAGATAATACAAATAAGTAAACCCAAGCTAAAAATTATCCAAATTTACATAATTGGGGCAAAACTGACTACATTGTGATTTGACACAACAAAATATTATGCTGCTATTAAAGTGATATACATCAGGATCTATGAATCTGAAAGAGTTTTTATAATACATTTGAAATAACAAATGAAAATTGTAGAGAGAAAGTGAGACCATAATTCTACTTCAAAAATTAACAAACAAGAAGAAACTCCCCCTTTATATTCATATCTGGTTGTATGAACACGGAGAATAGTGTGGAAAGCAATATGCCAGGTTTTTAGCCTATTTTATGGGAAAGAGTGGCAGCAAGGAGAAAAACATCTTTCAAAAGAGAAATCAGAAATAAAATATGCATGGTATATGTTAACAGAAAAGTTAAGTCTCTATGAATGACAACACTATAAATATGCAAAAACTGACAATACAAAGACAAAGACCAGAAGGCAATACAAATATTAATTTGATTTTGATTTAGAGTTATGACCAATTTTAACCTGGGGTTTTGTTAATTTTAACATAGCTTCTTCAGTGAGGCAATTGCGGGGAGAAGGCCTGGGGTTCGTTTTGTATAAATATTTATCAGGTTTTCTTTCAAATGCAATTTCTCCATAAAAATCTTTCTTCAGTACTTCAAATTGAAGTCCTTTGTCCCTCCTCTAATATATTAGAGTAATTATGTCCTGCATAATGCAACAATTAAAACAATTAATCACCTACTGCACTTCATGACATCACTTTTTTTCCCTTCTTGACCTACATAGGTTTTAAATTCTTATTGAATTTAAATAATTGTCACGATACTCAATTAGATTGTGAATTTCTTGTGGTTAGAGAGGCTCTCTAATAAATCTTTGGACATCTCAAATCATTCACTATTTTGCTATGCAAGTTCAGATGTCTTCAATAAGAGTTGTGAAATTAAAGAATAAGACTTGTTGATCTAAGGAGAGCAATTGATTTAATTTGCTACCCCATTTCCTCACTGAACAAATATTTACTCAGTAATGACATTATTGGATAGAGATTACATATTGCTGTCATTAAATAAAAATACACTATAAAAGCAAACACTGATATGAGCAATAAAGAACAAATAAGAGAGATTAGGGAGGAGAAAAGGAAGAGAGAAATTATTTCTATTTTGACCAAGTGCCCTTGAGCAGAGACCTAAATGCTGTGAAGAAAGAAACTTGAGTGGGTAATAGAGAAGATTACTTCAGACAGGATGAGTTGGCTGTGTTTCAGGAAAGACAGGAAGCCCCAATGGCCAGAGAACTATAAGCAGGAGCAAGAGGCCAGGCAAGGTCAGTTCATGCAGGTGCTTCGAGGATGTAGAATTTTATTCCAGAGTTTTAGGAAACCATTATTGTTTGACCAAAGAGGTGAGGGAACATTTCCTAAATTTGTTAAGGCTTTCAATATTTTTTAAATATGTTTTTATTGATTTCAGAGGGCAAGGGAGAGAGAAACATCAATGATGAAAAAGCAGCATTGATCAGCTTCCTCCTGCATGCCCCCTACTGGGGATTGAACCCACAACCCAGGCATGTACCCTGACAGAGAATATAACGGTGACCTCCTGGGTCATAGGTCGATGTTCAACCACTGAGCATGCTCACTGGGCAGGCCATCATTACTCTGATACCAAACTCAGACAAAGATATAACAAGAAAAGAAAATGACAGACCATATTCTTCGTGAGCATATTTGCTGAAGTCCTCAAAAATATATTGGCAAATTGAATACAACAATATATAAAGGTCATTATGGTATCACAATTTAAAACAACAATAACATACCCACCACACACCTGTAAGAATGGCCAAATCCAAAACACTGGCAGCAACAACAACAGAAACTCGCCTTCATTGGTTATCGGAATGCAAAATGGTTCAGGCAGATTGGAAGACAGCTTGAGAGTTGTTTTTGTTTTTTAATAAAACTAAGTACACTCTTACCAAAAAGTCCACCACTCACATCCCTTAGTATTTATCCAAAGAAGTTGAAAACTATGTGACACAAAAACCTGCATGTGAATGTTTTTAGCAGTTTATTCATGATCACCAAAACTCAAAAGCAACAAACTTCATTCATCAGGTAAATGGATAAATTGTAGTTAATCTAGATAATGGGATGTTACTCAGCCCTAAAAAGAAATGATCCATCAACCCATGAAAAAACCCTGGAGAAAACTTAAATGCATATTACTAGGGAAAGCAGCCAGTCTGTAAAGGATACATACTATATGGTTCCAACTAGAAGAAGTTCTGGGATAGTTAAAACTATGGAGACAGAAAAAAGATCTGTTTTTTGGCAGGGGAGAAGGTAGAGAGGGGGGGATAGAATGCATGAAAATCGGCAGAGAAAACCTTTATTATACTGTAATGGTTGTTACATACCATTATACATTTTTCAAACCCATTGGATGTACAACACTAAAATTGAACCCTAATGTAAAATATGGAGTTGGGTGATAATCGTGTGTCAGTGTAGTGTTATCTATTGTAACAGATGCGTCACTGGTGCAAGATGTCCATAGTGGGAGAGGTTATGTGTATGTTGTGTGTTGAGTGGGAAAGGCAGGTGGTGTAGGGAAACTCTGGTTACTTTCCACACAATTTTGCTATAAACCTAAAACACTCTGAAAATGAAGTGTATTAATTAACTTAATGAAATGAAAATACACTACAGTTTTTTTAAAAAAAATCCCCAATATCATCTGCATTAGATGATAACCCTTTTCCATATATGGGAGCTATGATCCATTGCTTCAAAGGGAATTAGTAAGTTACAGACATTTTATGAGGCTCATAAATATTTCTGGCCAAAGAGTCAACGTAGCTACTGCCAGAATTCACATCTCAAGTTCTGAGCCTTGGCGGTTCATAAGCAAATGAGCCTCAGTAGATCTGCCAAGAGGAAGATTTGCACATTACACACTGGAAGCAAACTCAGTATTGGTACTAACAGGAACACCTGAACTCTCAGCATCTGCTCTGTAACTGATGCAAAGTTCTCCATGCCCTGAGGCAACTGGTTGGGTCTAAATGTATTTCTCCATTCATGCAGATTTCCAAGGTACTTTTCAAAATTATTTACAAAGTTAATTGACTTCACAAGTAATAGGCTCTATCTAACCCAGAGCTGTAACATGGTTATGACTCAGCTGAGGATCTTGTTAAAATACATTTTCTTAAATGAAACCTGAGATTTCTATAAAGATCCAGCAAGCTCCCAGGTGCAGTGAGTGTTGCATTAGGTGGAGTATCCTATATGATAAAAGCTTACTATGCTAAGTGTCCAACAGTTCGATGCTCTGGCAGGTAGGTTAGCTTTCTGCTGGGGTCCGGCCGATAGAGACTGGGCAAGATGGGCCAGACATGCTCTGGAGCCCTCCTGCAGTCCCTCCCAAGCCCCAATCACATGCACTGAAGGGGTCCCTTGGCCTGGTCTGCACCCTTTCACAATCTGGGGTTCCTCGGGGGATGTTGGACTGCCAGTTTCAGCCCAACCTCTGCAGGTCAGGTAGAGGGATCCCACCAGTGCATGAATCTGTCCAGTGGGCCTCTAGAACTTATATGAAAAGGCTCTTGATTACATTTTAAAAATGTAGTCCAAGAATAACCTGGATTAGAATTGCTTACGGTGGTCATGAAAATTTAGATTGGGGATCTAAGAACCACCGGATTATATAGAAATCTGCCTTTTAAACAAATGCCTACCTCAATATTTGAGGGGAAAGAAAAAAAAAAAGCATGTCTAAATGAGTTGGGTCTCCACAGTCTATAAAGTAATCCTTTTCCTTCAAGGTTTATGTGAAGCTGCCACTTTGGAATAAGTGTAGAAGATGAGCAGTTATAAAATCACTTAAACTTTAAAGACTTATAAAATCAGAGTGTGAGTTCAAACTATGTTTCTATATTATTTGATTTATCGGGCTGTTTAATTTCTTTCATTTCATGAATTTTAAATGCAAAGAGAGGGAATAGCTTTGCTTTTGCTGCAGGCGGTAGTTTGATTTGCAACCCTGTTATCTAAACCCTGGTGAGAACTATTGTCTATCTTTATTGTGGCTGTCTCTCGTTTTAGGAAAATTTTTAAGGAATAAAAAGCACACTTTATTTATAATATGCCACTTATTGGGAACTCTGCCTCCAGGCAAACAGTGCCATTCAGAACATACACAGAAAACTCAAAATATGCAAAAGCAAGATCTCAGAAATAGAAATGACAGCCCTAAATTTCTCATGCCCCACATGCCTATTTGTTTTACTTTTAGAGCTAATGTCTTTATTCACTTTTTTTTAATCTTATAGAGATTTCATAATAGCTTAGGGAAATAAATTTTAAGACCCCAGGGACCATTAGAAGCAAGTGCAAAAACAAAATGGAATTAGAAGTAAAAGAAAGTAAAATTTTCAAGTTTCAATAAGTTTTTTTTTTTGGATACATTTTATTGATTTTTTACAGAGAGGAAGAGAGAGTTAGAAACATTGATCAACTGCCTCCTGCACACCTCCCACTGGGGATGTGCCTACCAACCAAGGTACATACCTTTGACCAGAATTGAACCTGGGACCCTTGGGTCTGCAGGCCAACACTCAATCCACTTAGCAAACAGGTTAGGACAAAAAGTTTTTTATGAAAAATTATTTTAATGACAGATCATAATTATGTTTCATTATCTGAAAATTTTATTCTAATGTAACCCCATTTGATTCTGCTAACACGAAAAAAAATTTTTGTATACAATTCTAAAATAGTTCCAGAGTATGAGCAGTCATAAATGTGCTTAGTGTTTTCCTAATTAATACCCACTTAAAAAAAAATTCTCAAAAGTTGGTCAGAAATTCATATATTTTCACGTCACGTTATCTCATTGGTCATCTTTTACTTGCAGAGCTAGGGAACGAAAGGCAAGTGAAACAGTTTTGTAATCACAGGGGCTGCGTTTTTGCTAAATAGCGAGGGCTGAGGATAACTGGAAAGCGGGATCCAGTTAATCAGGCGTGACAGGTAGGAAAAGGACAAAATCACAGCACTCAACAGAGTGAGACAGTCCATTTAAAATGGTAATGCGCGCAATTGTCACTCCTGACATCCCCTGGCATTTGTTCATGTCAGTGACTGGGTACAGCTTGTCAGCTGAATATCAAACAATCATGACAAGCCAATAAATATGGAAGTCTGAGAAAATATATATGTATTCCGAAAGGAGCCTTGTCTGAGCAGAGCATGATTGGCAGGCACCCAATGATACTGATGATTGAATTTTATTTGGACTAGAAGGATAAGAATTCTTCTCAACTCTCTACGTGATGTTCTCATGTTAATTACACACACACACACACACACACACACACACACACAAAACATCTAAGCAGTTAATAAACATTTTTTATATTGGTTAACTCATCAAACCTATTTTATAAGGCAATTTTGGGGACAAACCTGCCCTGTTTAGTGTTCAGAATGAATGAGCCAGGATCTAAAACATTAGCTGCTAAATGCCTCCAGTGAGCAGGAACTACCTGATCAGCAACAATCACTCTTCAGTTATTGTTTAAATAAATCTCACCAAAGAGAATTCCATTCTGTAAAAAGCAAACTCATTTGTTTGTATTTTATCCATTAAAACCATTTCAAAGACCAGACATTAACTTTCTAACAAATTGCTGTGCATTATTTTGGGGGAGAACATTCATTAATTTAAGCAGATCATACTTAGATGTGCAGCGCATAAAAATCTCGATTGTGTATTGACTCTATAATGAAAGGCTAATTTATCCAGTTTTCCAAAGTGAGCCCTTGGAATGTGCATTGTCCCTACACAGTTAGTGCCTGCCCTCTGCATGATGCATAAGTTAATGTAGTTCTTTTTCACCATTGGGTTAATAAAAGCAAATAATCAGTTGATTTGGAAGAAAAATTTATCCTTGCCCTGCATTGTTAGATTTAAATTTGCCATTCCAAGTGTGCCCTGTAGGACCTTCCTCCATGGCTTCATCCGAATTCTACAGACTTTGTTTCAAACCACCGGGATTCAAAGCCTCCTACCTTTCTTTTTCTGATTTTCAACTTAGTAGGTTTATGCCCAATTTATCAAAGTAACACTTGAAATATCACACAGCAATCAAATACCGAACATTTCTAAGAAGCCCTAAATTCTCTTAGGAAGTAAAAAATGTGCCCTAGCTGGTTTGGCTCAGTGGATAGAGCATTGGCCTGCTGACTGAAAGGCCCCAAGTTTTATTCTGGTCAAGGGCACATGCCTGGGTTGTGAGCTGGATCCCCACTTGGAGGCCTACAGGAGGCCAATTAATCATTCTCTCTCATCATTGATGTTTCTATCTCTCCCTCCCTCTCCCTTCCTCTCTGAAATAAAAAAAAATTAAATGAATGTAGAAAATACAACTGTGTAGAGAAGTTCTGTGGGCTACTAGCCACAAAAAATCAATAGCCTGAAGCATCACTTCCTAGTTACAGGAAGATCTAGTTTCATCAACTACCATTTGCTAACTATACCCTGGATACTAATCTCGACACCACAGGAATTTATAGTGAGCAAACGACATGACCCATGCACTTAAAGCTGCTAACATAGAAAACGATGATTTTTGTCCTAAACCATTTAGTATGTAACCGCCTTAAATTGTACACCAATAATTTGAAATGTTTCATACTTATGTGGATCAGTGCTACTTAAAAATGTAGGTAGGAGCTTTTCCAACAGCATTTGATAGACACCTGAGACCTAGAAGCCAAAGTACCTAAGTACCCATTGGTCTGAACATATCTGCCACATACCAGGCATTGTCCATAGTATGCAGTTTGCACCCTCATAGATGCGTACACCAGTAGGTCACAGGGGTGACATAATGGATTGGGTGTCACACTATTTCTTTGGCTCACAGAATGCATCAAGGGACCCTGTGGTGAGCTCCGTGCATAGAAAAGCACTTTGTGTCAACTGGCAGATATCCAGGTCCCATGGTCAGTGGACAAATTATACTTAATCACTGCCTAATGCCCCTCATACTTATTCTTTTTTTCTTTAATATAAATGATGAAAATATATACCAAGAGTAATGTATGTTCTTCAATAACTAGGTGAAGTTATATGTGTGTTCTAAAAAAACTTTGTGAAATTTGATGAACCCCAGATCATTTCATCAGATCATAGAAATAACTGACAAAACCTAAGTATTGGATAAGCCAAGCCAAGTTCTTCATCAACATCTAATACCTTGCATAATTTTGGTAACTAATTCACCCCAATTAATTCAATAAAAAAAAACAGCAATAGAAATGAGCATGTATTATATAAAGTATTTGTTAATTGCATTTTACACATACTTTGTATTTCAGTTTGCAGGCAGTTATTTCTACACACAACTAATCTAGTATTTTCTGGGTGTAAATGATTAGGTAAGAATCCAGAAAATTTTTGGCAGTAGTTGCTATGACACACTCATATGTAATTTACTTTTCTTGCCATTCCTAAATAATGATTTTAAATATTTGGTACTAACATGCTGTGTGAATAGCAGTGTTTTCACTAACTTTTCTGGTACTAGATACCTGACTGTATTGCTGGAATTTTAACTGGCAGCTAATGAGAGCTCTGTCTACTGGCCCATACTCTG
The DNA here is from genome assembly GCF_964339955.1 of Pipistrellus hanaki. Taxonomy (NCBI): domain Eukaryota; kingdom Metazoa; phylum Chordata; class Mammalia; order Chiroptera; family Vespertilionidae; genus Pipistrellus; species Pipistrellus hanaki. Next base: position 61,108,795 of record NC_140507.1, on the reverse strand, counting down.
GTTTTACATCAGTAAAGTTTCACTTGGACTTTGGTAGCTGCCTTTTAGGTTTTGTTAGAAGTGTCTTTGTTTGACCCCTCTGCAACTCACAGTCATGTGAGACATTCTTTGTCATCATTGTGTGCGTCATAAAGGACTCTTCTATCATCTCTCTGTTCCTTTGCAAATGACCCTTTCATCCAAACAACTCTTTCTCCTTCCCAACCCCCCATGCACTAAGGGCAAGGGAATGAGCATTCACATTTGCATTCCACCTCCATGTCGTCTGGAAGCTTGCTTGCCAGGGTCTTCGCTTAACTAGGTAGCTAGGCCAAGTTCCCGCCATGGTGATCTCATGAACTCCTAAGTTTTCTCCTCTGCCTGCTGAAGTGATGCTATTTCAGATTGCCGGTTACCTCTGAAGTTTATCTTTGTGTCCTGAAAACACCTCTTATTTCCCCTCAGCGCCATGTCTGACCACCAGAGGGCAGCCTGGACCTGCTCCCTGTCCAGAACCTCTCAGATCCTCCTCCAGGTCAGGCCCTTGGATGCTCTGCCTGTTCCCCCAGGACTTGCATGAGGGATATTTATCTCGCTATAGAAACATCCCTAATGAAAGTCCTAGGGCAAACTCAGCGTGCTTCAGCAAACAGAGAACTTGAGCCTTCCTACAAGAAAGGGCTGCAGCACATTGCAATGGATCCTGGAGGCGGGAGCCACATCCAGGCAAGAGAAAGATCAATTTAACCACCTGCATAGACTGTGAGGATGGACATGGCATGAACTTCACATTCTGGGAATGCCAAAGGGCCTACTTCAGACAGGGGGCTTGCTTTTCCATTGTTGTTAGTTAGCATGTGATAATGCCGAAACCACTATGAAAAAGAAACATCTAAAAAAAAAGTATCAGCATAGACATTAGCAAGAAATATAACAGACTGAGGTTATTAGGATATACACTGAGTGTATAAATACTTGAAATTTGAAATTAGAAAAAGCATTCAAACAACATGAAAAGCAAATTATAACTCTGCAACCAAATGAAAAACAAACAATTCCTTATTCTGCATAGATTACTTAGTTATGACAACTGTATAGGCCATAAATTGTTCCGAGTACATATTAATTTTCAGGCATTATTTACACACTTTAAATAACATCTTAGCTCATTTACCATGGAGAAAGCAGGCTCAGAGATTTGAAGGCATTAGCCCAATGCCAACTAATAAGTGAAAAAGAATTCTGAACTCAGATCAAATTCTATTCTTTTTCACTCTTAAGGCATATTGTCCTATCTTTTCCTTTTGGCCTTGGGGAAGAGGGTAGGGAGTGAGATTATTTTTGTTGATGTCCACCCGTGCCCCAATGCATTTTTTACAAAATCCAATAGCATCCAGGATATCAGAGTGAGGAGAGAGAGAGAGAGAGATGCTCACACAGAGAAAGCTAATGGCTATTGGATGAAATAGGGCACCAATGATCCTTGAAAGGCTGCCTGAAAGGAAAGCCAGATAATGGGCTCCATGGGTTTGCTACAGCATGCTCAAGACCACGGGTTGTTTATACTAGTAAGTGCCTGCAACCTCACTAAACTAGCCTAAGCGAAATGTAGGCTTATGGATGGAAACATGAGAAACAAACAAAAAAGCAGAGCTGCTCAGAACTAAATCTTGGAGAAGCAGAAACCCAACCCTCTCCACTCCTCTCCTCTCCCCCACCCCTTGTTTTCTCTAGAAAACACAATCTGAAACAAACATTGTTAGAATGATCACCAACCCAGAAAAGTGAGAGTAAAGAAAAAGATAAGAGAAAGAAAAGGAAAGAAAGCAAATTCAAGAAGGGAAATAACCAAGTTGGCCAAAGCTTCATTAGAAAGCGCGGCTGATTTCTTGTCATGCTGTAGGCCTCAAGAGAAGCCATGTGAAAACTCTGGACCCCCAAAGAGAATTCACTCACCAGCTCCTTTATCTCAATCCTTCAGTCATCAAGGTTTGCTTGACACTAACTATGCCCCTTTCTCTGAATGCTGTTCCCTGGCCCCTGCACATAGCTGCTGGCAAAACTAGATCTACACAAGGTAGCAGCAGCTTTCACTGCATGCGACACCAACTGCAGGGGTGGTCAGCAAGGAGCGGTTGGCCAGTGGCACTAGTTGCCTGCTAACCAGAAGCCTACAATCTCACTGATCTTCTGAATAGGCCCTGGGTCATGTGAACCTTAGGGGTAAGAGAGATGACATAAGGGAGGTATGTAGTGGGAGGCATGCAAATTTTTATTACAGAGCAACAGGGTTGCTGCATCAGGCTGAGCTAGCAAAAAGGTGGATGATTTGATATAGTTTATGCCATTATAGTGCTGACAGTACACTGTCAGTCTCTCCAGTAAAGAAAACAGTTTTCATTCTATGGCCTAGACCCGTGGTCTGCAAACTGCGGCTCGTGAGCCTTGGCCCATTGAATGTGGCTCTTCCACAAAACACCACGGCCTGGGTGAGTCTGTTTTGAAGAAGTGGCATTAAAAGAAGTTTTTAAAAATTTGACTCTCAAAAGTAATTTCAATCATTGTACTGTTGATATTTGGCTCTGTTGACTAATGAGTTTGCTGACTGCTGACATAGAGCAAGCTTTCCTATTTGAACAACATGAGTTGGATTTATTTGCTTGAATAATCAATAGAGGCAGCATCTAAATAGTTAAGGAAATGGAAAGAACCATAAGTTGTACCACATGCTTATGCTGTCTATAGAGCTGGAGATATGAATGAAATTCGTTTGAAAACAATACAATTGTGCTTTCAAATATGTCTATGTATTTATATCTATACTAAAGGCCTGGTGCATGGATTTGTACACAGGTGGGACCCCTCAGCCTGGCCCGAGACCTCTTGCAATCTGGGGGGATCGGCAGTCCAACATACCCCGAGGGATATGGCAATGCACAAAGCAGCAGGTGGCTGGAGAGAAGTCCAAGCCCAGGCCAGATGCTGTACTATTCTCGCTCATCCCAGCCCCACAGCACCTGCCTTCCCCTCTGCTCAGTAGCACTGCAGAGGAGGCGAGAGAGGTTTGGGCAGCCACAGCTGTGTTTGCCAACCTGATCCCAGTGTTTGGCACTCATTTGTCAGCTGAGTGGCTCTCTAGCTGTGGGAGCACACTGACCACCAGGGACAGCTCCTGTATTGAGTGCCTGCCCCCTGGTGGTCAGTGTGCATCATAGCTACCGGCCAGCTGTCCAGTTGTTGGTCACTTAGCCTTTTATATATACACTGAGTGGCCAGATTATTATGATCTCTGAACACATAATCTGGCCACTAATAAACACACACATACATACTAATATTAGAGGCCCAGTGCATGAATTCATGCATGGGTGGGGTCCGGTCAGCCTGGCCAGAGGAAAGGGACATGGGCAGTTGGCCAGCCTGCCTGCTGATCGAACTCCTGGTTGAGGGGACAATTTGCATAGTAGCCTTTTATTGTTAGGATATACACTGAGTGTATAAATATAGTATGCACAGACATACTATATTTTATGAGCACATTTATGTAAATTTGTACATATCTATGTAGCAAATCCTGTCTATTTGTGTCAAGAGTATTACTGACAGCCGGAACTGGTTTGGCTCAGTGGATAGAGTGTTGGCCTATGGACTGAAAGGTTCCAGTTCAAGGGCATGTACCTTGGTTCTGGGCACATCCCCAGTAGGGAGTGTGCAGGCAGCAGCTGATCGATGTCTCTAGCTCTCTGTCCCTCTCCCTTCCTCTCTTTAAAAAAAAATTATATATATATATATTTTTAAATAGTATTACTGATATCCAGTCCACTATTGGTACTGCCTAGCTCCTCTGCTCATCATTGCTTTGATTGTGTGGGATTTTCTTGATTGCTTGTTTATTATCCAGCATCTCTACTCGAGACTGGCTCTAGGAAAGCAGCAATCTGTCTTGTTCTCTGATACACCAACACCCATAACATTGCCTTGCACAGGGTAATTGTTTAATGCTGAAACACCAGGCATATTTCATTCACTGACATTCTCTCTGAAGGAATCTTCTTCAATTCACTGTTACCACAAATTTATCCCAGTTCTTTTATATTTTATATTTTGCTAAAGGAAATTATATGGCTGATCATTTTTATGGGAGTCATAGATTTTTATTTTATTTTTTGGTTCCTTGTACTACTATGTTTTTACACACACACTAGTCAATAAAAGTGGAAATGTATGCTGTAGTCATTTGTCTGTTATCAGGCATTGTTCCAGTCATAAATCATTATTAATTAGTAGTTTTAAATCTTTTATATTCAGTAATAATTGATGCTGCAAACACTGACCCTAAGTGCCATTTCAGAACCCAAAGTTAAATTGTCTACTGTACTTTGTATTGATTGCTTTTTCCATTTTATTATTTCCCTAATTATTTTAAAGCTCATTACTTATCCTATCTCTTTCAACAGACCATGCATTTCTCCTTGTGTCTCTTAAATAGTTATTTGATTAATTAGAATATTAGAGCTTCTGGCAAAATGGTAAAATGGAGAGTGAATGTTTCATTATCTCACAGTAACACATCAGGAAGCTACGACAAGACATACATACATTTGCCACTCCTTGCACAGTGTGGTGTCCCCTTGTTTAAAGACCAAGGAGGTGACCCTAGATTACATTTACTTTTGACATTGGACATATCGCTGTCCAAAGATTAAACACTATTACTTTGAAAAACCATTTTTTTCTTATATCAGAATATGGGATGAAGTTTCAGGAGGTAGATTTTAACATAGCTTATTATACTTGGCATTCATGTCATGTGCTTCATTTGACTCCTCACAAGATAACCAGTATTTTTCATCCTGCACTATCAGTTAATAACTAGCTGTGGTTAGTCCAGAAGATAAGTACAGTCTGTGCATGTTATTTCAATTCTAGAAACTAGAACAAGGCCCTGAGACCTCGACTTTTGTCCTTTCTAAATGTCAAACTCACTGAATATCAGGCATTTATCATTTGTCTGGTGAGTCCCTGACATGAAGGACAGCTCGCTGTTGACAATATACAGAAAGAATCTGAACATACTTTAACTTGGAAGCTGTTACCCTTTTGTTAGATTAACTGAATTTCTTTTCTCCTACTAAATTTAACCTAGCACATTCTGTGTATATTTAGCCAATTTCTAATGTAAAGAAAAGTACTATTTATTTTTATTTCTCTGTGCTATCATATTGGATATGCAGTCTTGAAAAAAAAATTATTGCATGTGATTAAATTCAATATTAGCACATTATTCTTGGACTGATAACAAGGTAACTGTTACACATAAGTTCAAAAAATCCATTAAGAAGGGAAAGCTAATCAATTTAAGGCTGCTTTGAAAAAAAAACATGTTTGTGAAGCTTTGACATAGTAGCATTAGAAAGACTATTTCAACTCTATGCAGGCTTGTGCAATCAATGGTTTTAACTAATGTGATAAGAGCTGGAGATATTCACATATGTATTCTGAATAGCTTCCTCTGCCTAAGTCAAAATTTACCTCCCATTTGGGAAGTGTTATTGGGATGTTACACAATATGAACTAGAATTTTATTCCTAAATATAATTCCTATATTATATTCAGATAAGTGATAAAAGTTTCAGATCCAGAGGTTGTCTGTCAATTTTTTTTTATGTTCATCTGTTATTCCAAACCCTTCCTACTTTTAAAATGAAAGCATTAAAAGGAGCCACATTGATTGATTTCCTCTCTCTGTGTCAAAGGAGATATTGGTTAGTCCCAGAAGCCAAAAGAAAGAAAGAAAGAAAGAAAATAACTAAATTAGTATTTATAAGCTGAAGCAAAGCTTTATTTTAGCATTAGACTAAAATCAATGCATGAACTCAAATTGAGACTACTCACAGTTATTACTGAGTGTACTTAATAGACTAGCAATATCAATGTTGGCAAGGATTTGAAGGAATGAAAACTCCATTTTGCAGTAAATATGTGCTATTAAACTTTTGGATTACCTACTAAAGGTAAACATGTACCTATTTATATCAAGTTAGTGTCATTGTAAAATTTGTGTTTCCCCAAAACATCTGAATAAAAATGTCCATAGCAGTTTTGCTAATAATTTACCCAAATTGGATTTTATTCACTCATCAACTGTAGAGTGCTCCAGTAAATTATAGAATATTGATACAGAAGAATACTACTACTAATAAAAATTGACTTTATACATTTTATAAACAACGTTAAGCAATAGAAGCCAGGCAACAGAAAGTAAATACCAGATGTATATATTATATTTCCACTGAGGAGAGAAAAATAAGAGGGGTAGCTCTCAACCCAACAATGAGAAAAAATCTGGGTGTAGTGCAAAATAATTTTAATTAAACTTTCTTTCACAATGTGCTCTGCGGAGAGCTGGATTTGCAAGCAACCAAGTAGCCTAAATTCTAAAGAAGGACGGGTATCTCCAAGAAGAGATGAACTATAAAATCTTTTTCATTCAGAGTACTCCAAAAGGGATTTTTTATGTGTAAGTAACTCACTTGAAAAATCAAAGGAAATAAATGGTCAATTCAATTGAAAAAAAAAATTTTAAAGTTGGAGGACTCTCATTTCTGATTTTACATTTAATAAAGACAGTGTGGTTTTGGAAAAGACAAATACATAAACCAATAAAGAGTAAAAAATAAACCCATACATATTTGGTAAATTGATTTTTAAGAAATTACACCCTACAAAAGCGCTTCGATCCCAAGTATCCTCAATCCCAACACCTCCCCTCATTTTATGCCACTATCATGTTGTTATTTATATTATTACCCTATTCGTCTGATAACTGTTATGTAAAAACTAGAAGTCTGATGCACAAAATCCATGCAAGGGTAGACCTTCCTTCCCCTGGCTGTCGGCACCAGCTTCCCTCTGGCACCCGAGACCAGGGCTTTCCTCACAGCCCCAACTTCAGCTGGAAGGTCCTCCAGTCTTACGAGCATATTACGCTTTTATTATTATAGATAGTAACATGGGTACAAAATAGGATAAGATAAGCAGTTATATCTTTAGGATAATTTAAACATAAAATGAAAGACCCAATGTACTGATAATTGTTCAGAAAGACCATATATTTATTTTCTCTAATATTCTTAGCTTAAAGTCAATTCATACTTGCTGAGGACAAGAGAATGAAGTAGGAGACATATTAGAAGTGACTCTAGATTTGTAATTACTATTACAAACTTTCTATTTCTAATTCTTTTTTAAGCCTTTAGAATTTACACAACCATTTCTCTCTAAAAATCCCATATGCTCAAAACCTAACTATGAAAATTTAAATGGCATTGTGCAATGAGCAACCTTGTTTTAAAAGCATCTTAGATTCAATCTAAGGCTAAAATTCTGATTTAAATGCAAGTCAGCTTTGCAATAATAACCCATCTAATGAAACAGCTATTACTTTAATAAAAATATGTTTTGTTTTAAATATATTTTATTTATTTTTTTACAGAGAGGAAGGGAAAGGGATAGAGAGTTAGAAACATCGATGAGAGAGAAAGATCCATCAGATGCCTCCTGCACATCCCCCTTGTCCAAAATCGAACCTGGGACACTGAGTCCACAGGCCGATGCTCTAGCCACTGAGCAAAACCAGTTAGGGCGATAAAAATGTTTAATAAAAAAATCATATCAGCTTTTTATTACTTGGTTAGAACTAGAGCATAAGCAGCTTATATATATATATATATATATATATATGTGTGTGTGTGTGTGTGTGTGTGTGTGTGTGTGTGTGTGTGTATACATATATATGTATATATGTGTATATATAAGCCTGATTGTATGTGTATGTATGATGTGTTCAGTTTAGACTCAGCCTTGATTTCAAGTCCGGATGGAACTGTGAGGGGCTGTGAGGAGGGGAACTAATGGTGGGGTAAGTTGGGGGACATCTGTAATATTGTCATCAATAAAAAATATTATGAAAATTTGAATAAACTTTTAGAATACTTTCCTAGGCTATTTTTCCCCCTAAAGTGCATAGCAGCCAAATGCTGAAGTATTTATCTCTTTAATCCATATTTTAAAATACCAATAAATAATTGCCTTCCTATTTATTCACTTGTAAGTTTTACTTGCTAAGGACACATACATGCATAATTGGACTTTTAATCATAAGTAGAAATATTTCTATAAATATACTTGAAGACATTTTGGTGTTCTACAACCTATTATAATCAAAACACATTTAATGTTAACATAATTGCTGCTGCATATTTTGATGGGCTGCCTTAATCAAGGATTCCAAAAATGGCCTGACTCAGAAATAACATTCAAGCTCTATGTGATCAAAATCAAACTACTGATACCAAAACCCATCTTCTATGAGTCAAGCCTGACTGATTTGTATTTTTTGCTACAGATTTTTAATAATGCATCATTTTATACTTGGCATGGCTCTATGTCCTGTTAAGCTATTAATAAACATAATTACTTTAAAAATAATTCTGCTTACACAGTGGCTTTGAGTTGCCAGCATGTTCTACACATAGGCAGCATCCTCCTGAATTTCAGAGGATTTAATAAAAGTCAACATACACCACATAAAGAAATATCCATGATATGGAATCAGTGGTCAGTATGATATTTCCCTATCTGGGCAGCTATTGTTGAACTTGTGCCTTAATCCTCTATTATATACTTGAGCCGTGTTGAAATTCTTCACAGTGTCTAAATTTTAAACAATCATTTCCATCACATAAATGGTCCCACTCAGATCTCTTGGAAAACAGAAGAAAGAAGAGAGAAGCATTGGAAAAAATTAAGAAAACTTATTTATGACTTTATTCCATGTTCAAGTTGCCCCTGAATAATGAGTTAGAAGCTTAGAAAACATGCCTCAGCTTTTCCTAGGGTGTAAGTGTCTCAAAGAAACATAAAATATCAGGTTGGAAAAGAAGCATAAGGCTGGATTTCATTTAGGGTTGGATTTTATTAATCCAAGCCAAGATTGAAAAGGATAAATTAAATAAAGGCCAAGGAGAAGCTAGCGAAGAAAAGGGAAATATTATGAAATGGAAAAATTTTAAGCATTATGGATGTCATTCAGGAATGTTTCAGATACTTCAAATAGTTTTGACAATCAGGGCAGAAAACATATCTTCAAAATTATGACAGAAAAAGGTGGTCTTGCCAATGTGAGCTTCACTATAAAGTTCACTGTGTTTTCATAAAACCTGGTTTTAGGACATGGCAAGTCATGCCATGGTAGGAAACACTCTGAATTCAATGCTGAGGTTAAGATGGTGCAAATCCATCTTGGGAAGATTCTAAAGTATTAAGGAGTAAAAGGACAGAAAGAAGGAATAGTGTTTAATTAATAGATTATGTAAGCTCCATGTTTACTGGAAAGGGAAGTAAGAATAGAAGCTATAGAAGAATTGGAAAAACTTTCGGATTTATGTTGGGTTTACTTTTCCATATTCTTTCTCACTCGTCTTTTGATTCCCAGCATCAGATACCACCAACTTTAGTAGAAATAAAATTCTTATAGACTCATCTCTGAGGAGACATGGTGGTGTGCTCTTCCACTAAGGCATTGATTCAGTGGTTTCAGAGGAAAGAAATGTGTTCCTTAGTGATTGCTATATTAGGTATAGTTTATTTCAATGTGGTTATTTGTTCTATTAACATGCTCACAAAGCCACTGGGAAACTGAAGTAGTCCAATTTAGATTTACTAAGTGATGTAATATAAGCAACCTCTACTTTTAAGTACATGATGGCAATTTATTTCTCAAAGGTATCTTCTATGATTAGTGGAGTTGAATGACCACTCAAAAATATTGACTAAGTTAATTGGGTCAGTATTTCATTGAGGAACATCAGACTCATATGGGTCCCTTACATTTGTTCACTGCTTTCTGTAAGATTGACAAGAGCTCATTAAGTGAAGTCATACTTAGAATCTTACCCCCCTTTTTTTAAAAATCCATTTCATTTTGCTCATAAATACTTTATTGGAACCTAAGACAGGTGCACCAAATTTTCCTTTGTTACTTCACCTCAAGCCTAGATTCTCAATCAGACTAAAGGCAATGTGTCTATGGTTAAGAGCTCTGACACAAAAAGGCTAATATATCACCAACAACAAAGACAGGTAACCTGGCTTCACAATCTGGATTTAAAGAGCACCTATGAATGTTCTGAAGTAGGCGATAGCCCTATCATATATTAAAAGATCCTATAATTAAGACTTTGTTGTATTGACTTATAAATGGTGGACTAATTGAAAACCATTGAAATCCAAAAATAATTAAAATATAGTATATAACATAGATGGCTTTTTTCAAATAGATAATAGTATAAAAATTATCCAAGTCCTTATATCTTACTCAAGAAAGTGTTCCAAGTGGATAGTAGAGCTAAATATAAAAAATGGAAATACCCAAGTATGTGTTGGATAAAGCTTTCAACTTAGTTAAGATTTGGACTTTTTTTTTTTTTTTTTTTTTTCAGAATCTCCTCACCATAAGTTGGTTAGTTGACCAAAAGAGAAAGGCCAGAAAGATAAGTGAAATAACAATTACTTTGCACACTCATTAGTCATGTATGATGACAGATAATGAATACCAGTGGGTCACAGATTTCACTCACTCCTCTCCACCCCATGTGTCAGTCCCGCAGGACAAAGTAGTGCCATAACCACCACCAGACTTGTTACTGTGGACAGCACAAGCAGAGGCTACAAAGAGGCATAGATATCCCCGCAAGCTCCCACTGTGGCCTCATTTTTGTGGTCAAACATGATTGACTTACTGAATTATTAGCCTGGAAACTCTGATTTGTCCACCTGTGATAGAATTTCAGGTGGACCAATAGTAACTTTCTCTGATCATCTCATGTCTGCTTTTAGACCTTCCCTTCCTCAGGGGCAATCACCTCACAGATTGTTAATTTCTTTAAAATACATATTTTCTCTATAATGTTTGTAGTGCTCCTATTTCCCCAACTGAACTCTAACTGGTGAATCAGTACTTGGAAATCAGGTGCTATCAGATCAAACAAGTGGCAAATGATTTGGAATGAGAAAGTTAGATGAGGCAAATCTCATATTATTTATATTTAATAGAGTGTTGTTACCAAGGTGACTGTTCCCATAAGAAATCTTAATATCAAATATTGAAAATAATATTGCTTTTAAAATTTATTTCTATAAGAAAGAGAAAGGATCTTTTCTTTAGAAATGCATAAAACAAGTTTTCATGTTTATAACCATTCCTTATTCGACTGTGCTTTAAATAAGGAACTTCTAATAATTCTTAAAATTTCTTCCAGCTTTATTTTCCTGTATTTTAAGATTTTTACTTGATAATATCAGATGCTAGGTATGTATCATTTACAGTGTTGTATCATTTGTGCTCCAGGAGAAAACAGTTACTATAGTAAAAAGACTACTATTATTAGACTAATTTGGAATACTTATATATAGATTCCTATATAAATTTATTTTTTTAAAGCTTAGCTTAAGATACTCTTTTAATATGTATTCTGAAATAGAATATACAATTCCTATGGCTTCATGATAAATTATTCAAAACTCAATGGTGTAAAATAATCGCCATTCTGCCCTTGGCTTCTATGGATGAGGAATTTTGACAAAGGATACTGGGCATGACTTGTCTCTTTTTAGAGTACATTGAGTCTAAGCCAGAATGCAAAATGTTGAGAGCTAGAATTGCCATAAGGCTGGAAGTTGAAGGTAGTTGAGAACTTAACTAAGACTATTGGCCAGAACAACAACAACAAAAAAAATAGGTAATCTAATAGGTGAGAAATAATATCACTATATAGCTTTAATCTGTATTTCTTTTTTTTATAGGCAAGGTTGTCATTTTTATGTTTCAGGATAATTTTTCTTCAAGTTATTTATCTCTCTGTTTTTTCCACTTATAATGTATTGGTGTTTTTATTCTCTACATTTCAAATCTATATATTGTGGATATTAACACTTTAGCAGTGTTATCATTTGGAAACATATGTTCTTATTTTATTATCGGTCTTTTTTTTCATAAGAAATAGTTTTATTTTTATGTCATCAAAATTACCATTCACTAGCTGCAGCAATCCTGAGAAAGAAGAACAAAGTAGGATGGATCTCAATATCAGATATCAAGCTGTATTACAAAATCACTGTTCTCAAAACTGCTTGGTACTGGCATAAGAACAGAAATATAGATCAATGGAATAGAATAGAGAACCCAGAAATTGACCCAAACCACTATGCTCAATTAATATGAGGCAAGAGCATATAATGGAGTCAAGATAGTTTCTTCAATAAATGATGTTGGGAAAATTGGACAGATACATGCACACAAAAAAATGAAATTAGACCACCAACTTACACCATACACAAAAATAAACTCAAAATGGCTGAAGAACTTAAACATAAGACAGGAAATCATAAAAATACTAGAGGAATCCATAGACAGCATGTATGCCAAAGCAATTTCTTCACTAACATTCACTAACACAGCTCCTAGGCTAGGGCAATAGAAATTAAAGAGAAAATAAGCAAATAGGACTACATCAAAATAAAAAGCTTCTGCACAGCCAAAGAAACCATCAACAAAACAACAAGATAGCCCATTGCATGGGAGAACATATTTGCCAATGCTATCATTGATAAGGGTTTAATCTCCAACATTTACAGGGAACTCATACATCTTAGCAAAAGGGAGATAAACAACCCAATGGACCTAAATAGATACTTTTCAAAAGAAGACAAAAGAAAGCCAAGAGACATATGAAAACATGCTCAAAGTCTCTAATCATCTGATAAATACTCTGTTTCCCCGAAAATAAGACAGTGTCTTTATTAATTTTTTCTCCCAAAGTTGCGCTAGGTCTTATTTTCAGAGGATGTCTTATTTTCAGGGAAACACGGTACAAATCAAAATGCCAATGAGGTACCATCTCACACCTGTCAGAATGGCTATCATCAACAAATCATCAAACAAATGCTGGTGAGGATGCGGAGAAAAAGGAACCCTCATGCACTGCTGGTGGGCCTGTAGACTGGTGCAGCCACTGTGGAGAACAGTATGGAGTTTCCTCAAAAAACTAAAAATGGAACTTTCATTTGACCCAGTGATCTCTCTCCTAGGAATATATCCCAAGAAACTAGAAACACCAATCCAAAAGGATATATGCGCCCCTATGTTCATAGCAGCACAATTTACCATAGCTAAGATTTGGAAACAGCCTTAATGCCCATCAGCAAGATCTGAAAACAATGCAGAGTTTTAAAATTACTTAATTTTTAAATATACTTTTTAATTGATTTCAGAGAGGAAAAGAGGAGAGAGAACCAGAAACATCAATGATGAAAGAGAATCATTTATTGGCTGCCTCCTGCAACCCCCCCCCCCCCTACTGGGGATCGAGCCCACACCCTGGGCATGTGCCCTTGACTGTAATCGAACCCCGGACCCTTCAGTCCACAGGCCAATGCTCTACCCACTGAGCAAAACCAGCTAGGGCTAAAATTACTTAACTTGTGTCTGAATTTGCATTAACTTATCTCATGACTGGCCAGCAATGTTCAGACATGAAAACACAAATCATCTCATGACCAGTCAGCAAGGTGTTCATGATTGATAACTTTTTCGTGTGAAGGGCATAGTGTAAATATTTAAGGCTTTGTGGGCTATCTGGTTCTTATTGTGACTACTAACGTGCCCTATTTTGCTGAATCTTGTTCTCCAACACCTTGGTTTTATATATAAGCTCATCACAGTAATTTTCATTATTAAATGAAAGGACATAGAAGACTGAGTCATGAGCAATGCAGAACACTGAAACAGAGAATCATGCTCAGAGAGCAGAACAGTGTAATGAAATAGAGAACTTTCCTTTGGAGATACAGAAGTCAATGAACTGGCAAGTCCCCTCTGCAGATGTAAGATCTGGGACTTTCTCCAAAGGAGAAAACATAGTCTTCAGTAATACCTGAAGTGGAATAACAAAATTAGAATGATAAAGTGTAAGACTGTATGATCTGCACTGCTTATTTTAAATAAATTCAAACTAAATAAGTATGTTAGAAAACAGAGGAAATATTTTTTATCACTGAGCTTGAATAGTTTAGGTTTCTAGATTTTAAATTGGTCATATTAAAATTGAAATGATTATTATGAATCCAATGTAGAAAATGTTTTTGCATAAAGCAAAGTTGCACCAAATATATGTACAACAGTGCATGGCAAGAAACTGCCTGGTGCTGCTTTTGAAATAAATTATAAATTTGAACTTGAATTCTGATATAAAAATTTTTAATGAAAAATATTTTCAATATGTTAAGGAAAAGTTTTTTTTAGAATTATTCCACAATTGAATTTCCAAAGACACTTTTCTGGTACATGTTTTGAAAATTAATCATAATTTTTTTTGGGGGGAAGCCGTACTCTGTATCACATGAATAGGACATAATTCCAGGTTCTTATTTTTCATAGAGGAAATGACTTCAAAAATTATCTTTGAAGAGATCATAGATTATTTATCCTGAATATTTTACTTACATTTTAAAGTCTAGTCATTTAATACATTTCACATATATTCATATATGCATATTTTATAGTACATTTAGAAATGTTACCCTTCTTTTTCTTTATTAAGGTATTACACATGTGTCCTTATCCCCCCATTACCCCTCTCACTCCCCACCACTCATGCCATCACCCCCTGATGTCTGTGTCCATTGGTTAGGCTTATATGCACGCATACAAGTCCTTTGGTTGATCTTTCCTCCTTACCTCCACCCTCCCCTACCTTCTCTCTGAGGCTCTGAGGTTTGATGGTCTGACTGATGCTTCTCTGTCTCTGGATCTGATTTTATTCATCAGTTTATGTTGTTCAATATATTCCACAAATGAATGAGAAGCTACCCTTCTTCCAAAAAGTTTACAGATTCTATGATATAGAGATCCCTGCCCATATCTATTCTCTAGTGATAGTGTATGCATGTGTAGAAAAAAAAAGTGAGAAAGGGTTATGTATATTTCTTTAATGAGCTGCAATTGCTGCACTGTGATTCTAAGTCTAGTAGTTGTTCTATAAATTTCTATAATGGTACCTTTATTTTCTCAACTGGAGATGATGCCCAGCTGCTCTCACTAGCTGAGAATTGACCCAGTTAAATTCTGCAGTCAGTAATAACACTTAGCACTGTGATTATTATATCTTATGATCCATACACACTCATTAAACTTCAGTTTATATGATAATCTTGGTGTAAATGAGAGATACTTCAGTGAATTTAATTTTTCTCTTCCATATTGAAAAAGATACTAGCACCAAGCTTTAGTCTGATTATTCACAGTGATTAAAATTACAACTGATTTTTGACAGAGAGAGCAGACAGTCCCCCAACTGTGACTCATTTTCCAAAAGACCAGAGGCCTTTGGCTGAGTGTAGTATCTGGCAGGAAAAGCAAGACCTCAAGTCTAACTTGACGCATGCTTGTCAGTTTATTTGCTAGTGCTAGGCCCCTTCTGTGTAGTATCAGGGACCCATAACACCAAACATAGTTTACATGTGTGCTGTGTGCATTTGTTTAAGTGGAGTGACTTTCTATTTTGTAACATAGACTTTTGTTTGAAATGACAATAAAATGATGCAATTTTTTAATTAAGCAAAAATAAATATTTATATTAAGGACAATTATGATGCAATACCACTGCACTACCATTGCTAAAGCATTAATTTTAGTGTGACCTTTAGGGTCTGCCAGTCGTACCACCTCAAGAGTCAATTGTGCACCTCTTTTCCCAGTTGTCTTCTGATGCTCCATATGGACCATAGAAATTGTCAAATGCCTATGGAGAGCCCATTGTTAAATATTAACCACCATCTCAAATGACTTAGTCAACTCACTTTTTTCTTTTGACTTTAATTCTATTTACCTAGGCTATGTATATTTTTCCTATGTTCTTTTTCTTTCCTGACTTTCCAAGTATTTCTTAAAGCTATTTTCACTCTGTTCCAAGAACTTCCTCTAGCGATTCATTTAGGGTACATGAACTGCTAAAAGTACATGTAATTTTAATTTATCTGTAAAATCTTGGTTTCTTTTTCATTTTTAAAAGATATATTTTCTAGACATAGAATTCTGGATTTACAGGGTGTGTTGTTGTTTTTTAGCCTTGGGAAATGTGTCCTTTCCTTCAGATCTTCATGGTTTCTGATAGAATATTTAATGGCATTTGAATTTTTCCCCCCTTTCAGTACATTACTAATTCTTTCTCACTGTAATGATTTGGTTTCTTTGTAATTTGTTTCCAGAAGTTTAATTGTGATGATGTGGATTTCATTGGGTTTATTCTGTTTAATTTTCTCCTGGCCTTCTCTGTCGGCAATGATACAAATGTTACCTATTTTGAGATAATCTCATGGGTTACTGAGGTGCTGTTTAGTTTTTTTTTAAAGTGTTTTATCTCTGTGTTGTTCTGGTCGAATAATGTCTGTTTTTCTATCTTCAAATTCGCTGATTTACTTCTCGGGCCTCTTCATTCTGCTAAAAAGCCTGTTTCCTTGAGATTTTCATTTGATTACTATATTTTTCAGTTCTAAAATGTCCATTTACATCTTCTATCTCCTATTTTCTTTCTGAGACTTCATTTCTTGTCTGGGACTTTGAATTTTTTAAAATTAATGTAGAGATACTCATAAAGGCAATTTTTTTTTATGTGTGTGTGGGGTTTTTTATTTTTATGATGATTGTTTTAAAATCCATTTCAGATAATTCTGACATCAGTGTTATATTAATGTTGACATTGTCTGTTGATTCTCCTTTCTTACTGAAATAAAGGCTTTTCTGGCTTGTGGTTTAATGGGTGATTTTCTACTGCATTCTGGACATTGGTCTACTGACATCATTCTGGTTAAGAGGAGGAGGAATGGGTTATTACTGCTCCCCAGGTGGCTTTTACATATGTAATAGGGGGCATGCTCAATATACTGTATGGCTATGAAAGTCCTGAATCATCTCTGACACCCCCAGTTAGGAGAAAGAGGAATGCCTTGTTATTGTTGGGTGGAATAAATCCAGGTCCCACATATTCTCCAATTTCCACTCCCATTTTGCCTTCTCTGACTCCAATTCACCAGAGGTAGGCAGTTTGGAGTCTTGTCACAGCCTGGCAAGAATGGAAGTCTAGGTACCCACTCAGCCTTTGCTGTCAGGGTTGGGAATGAAACTACAATATTTTTTCTGGGCTATTTACCAGAATAGAGTAGTTCTTATCTAAAGCTTTCTTTCTGTCTTGCTTGGCTGTCATTTTCCTGGAGATTGAGCTAGAGAGACTGGCTTTGCATCTGCCTTCTGGCTATGCCAGTTGGCATTTCCAGGTTAGGGACTTCTCCAACACCCAGTCTGAGATAAATAAGGCAAACAAAAGGAAACTCAGCAGTCATTGCTGTGTCATGCCTTGGTTTCCAAACATCATGGCTCCTATCCACATTTCAGCATCATCTTTTGTTTGTTTTATATGCAATTTCTAGGATTTTGTTGTACTTATTAGAGAAACAGGGAAAAGTGTAACTAATACATTGTGTCTGGAACTATTATCACCTCAAACAGAATGCCCTAAGTATTGCTAAATCCAGGTCATTTGCAGGTCACTGTGTGTGTGTGTAAAATGATCTTAAGATTTAAGTCTGATATACTACACCAAAAAAAAAGGGAAATTATGATGAAATACCAAATATGAATTTGCAAAATATTTTTGCGATATGAGAACATTACTTGGAAACAATACATTATTTCCTCATTTATTTTTTTAAGAATTTCAACACTCATTAAGGTTTGTGTATTTAAAAAATTGTTAATTATTACTTATCTCTACAAAACATCGCAAGAAAAGTTTTAAAAACTCCCCAAAATTAAAAAAACAACGTCATTTTGCACTTGATAAGTTCACCATTTTGTAAAGGCAACCTTGATATCTATATGAATTCAAGTTATGATTGTTTTGCATTGGATCACTTACCCTGAAAATTTTATCATACAAGTGGATAATAGCCTCAATAACTATTCTGTTGCTTCTTAGTAACTAGTGGCTAAAATAGAGGAACTAAGATTGTTTGCTCTTGAGTCAAACTGACCAAGCATTTATTCCCTATCAAAATGACTGAGCAGGTTCTTGAAACATTCTATCACTCAATTTCCTCACAATAAACACAGAACAAAGCTAGGCTCTACATCTGTTTAAAGGCTACATCTCACTTTCACAATCATGAAGGGAGAAAATTGATACTTTACATTGAGTAACTAGAATCGGAAATGTATTTAACTTACAATTTTTTAGAGAGAATCATTTTTTCAGGTACTTTTTAACTACATATATTAGGAAGAATGAATCATTACTGCTCCCCATGCGGCTTTTACTGACATAGGAGGGGGCATGCTCATACACTGTGTGGGAATATATATATATATATATATATATATATATATATATATATATATATATTATATGTTTTTCTTTTAGAGGCCCTATGCACAAAATTTGTGCAAGGGTTGGCCCTCGCAACACCGGCTACTGCCATGGTCCTCGCAACCCTGGCTTCATCCAGAAGGTCGTCCAGATGGTCTTTCCACTCACTGTTCAGCTGTCCTGTCAATTTGCATATTATGCTTTTAATATTCTCTAAAAATGTTTACCCACTTGAAATAATTATAAAGGCAGTGTTTATTAAAATACCATTTCACTTTCAAAATTGAGCTCTCAGCTCTTAAAGTGGGTATACATTTTTTGGAACACACACATGTTATAAAATTATTGTACTATTTTTAAAGGGTATAGTCAGAATTTTATTATCCTATATAATAAAAGCCTAATATGCTACGTGTCCAGTTGTCTGGTCAGCTGTTCAATCAATCAGAGCATAATATGCTAATGATATGCTAAGACCACTCAATCGCTCATTATGACATGCACTGACTACCAGGGGGTAGTCAACCAGCCGACCAGTTGCTATGATGTTCACTGACCACCAGGGGGCAGAGGCTCTGACCGGTAGGTTAGTTTGCTGCTGTGGTCTGGCTGATCAGGACTGAATGAGACTGGCTGGAGATGCCTTGGAGCCCTCCTCAGCTGGCCAACCTCCTGCATTCCTCCCAGGCCCCAGTTGTGCGCTGGTGGAGTCCCTCAGCCAGGCCTGTGCCTTCTTGCAATCCAGAACCCTTTGGGGGATGTCAAAGAGCTAGTTTTGCCCGAGGGCAGAATGACTGGTCGCTATGATGTTCACTGACCACCAGGCGGCTGATGCTCAATGTAGGAGCTGCCTTTTGGAAGTCAGTGTGCTCCCACAGGGGGAGCGCCCATGAGCCAGAAGCTGGGCTCACAGCTGGTGAGCACAGCAGCAATGGCAGGAGCCTCTCCTTCCTCTGTGGCAATGCTAAGGATGTCCAACTGGCGGTTTAGGGCTCCTGGACTGCGAGAGGGCGCGGGACAGGCTGAGGGACACACACTCCCCCTCCCTCAGTGCATGAATTTTGTACATTGGGCCTCTAGTATATTACGTATATTAATATAAAATGCTCAAATAATAAAATTCTCTTTTTTAATTCTAACTTGTGAACCTACAGTGACTTCAACAGTTTATTAAAGTTTATTACAAATATGTCAAGTTTCCCTTATAGTTAGTATTTAAACATCTCTGAAATTTTATTTTTTTTTGCCAATTTGCAATAATATAGAAATCTACACGGCAACATTTTTAGTTTTTTCTATTTCACTTTTGTGCAACTAAGTATATTAGATTTGAAAACTTCAGTAACCATGATGAGGATGAAGTAATTCATTAAATTGACAGCATACTTTAACTGTATGATTATCAGGAAAATTATCAGTTAGACACTTATATCAGGTGTTGTAGTTCTCATGGTATCCACATAGTATGTGCTGATGAGCTGCCTTCTCAGTCTTAAAGCTGTTCAAGACATTTTGTAGTTTAAATAAACTTTATCATAACATTTCATGAATTTGTATCACTATAATATTATCAGTACAAAAATGCATTTTGACATACACTATTTAAAAACTAGAGGCCCGGTGCATGAAATCTGTGCACGGGGATTGGGGGGTTTCCCTCAGCCTGGCCTGCATCCTCTCACAATCTGGGACTGCTGGCTCCTAACTACTCACCTGCCTGCCTGATAACCCCTAACCACTCGCCTGTCTGATTGCCCCCAACTGCCTCTGCCTCAGTCCCCACCACCACAGCTTGGTCAGGAAGAATGTCTGGAAGGTCAGTCAGCTGTCTGGTCTAAGTATCATATTATGCTTTTATTATTATAGATGCCAAAATATGATTACCTTGTATGAAAGTTAAATGTTTTTATCCCACTTTGTCTAAGGTTATTTGAATTGCATTTTTGAAAGAAGGAATGATATGGTGATCTATAAAGAGGTTCTATTTTTTGTTCTTGCTTTGTGTTCTATATATGGTTTTTGATTCAAGAAATGACGTTTGGTTTGAAAAACCATCAAACTCTAAGAGAAAAAAAAGGTACAGAGAAGAACTAATTAAGAAGAACTAATTAGCTGAAACCGGTTTGGTTCAGTAGATAGAGTGTCGGTCTGCAGACTGAAGGGTCCTGGGTTCGATTCCGGTCAAGGGCATGTACATTGGTTGCGGGCACATCCCCAGTGGGGGTGTGCAGGAGGCAGCTGGTCGATGTTTTAGCGCTCTATCCCTCTCTCTTCCTCTCTGTAAAAAATCAATAAAATATATTAAAAAAAAAAAAAAAGAAGAAGAAGAAGAACTAATTAAGCCCAAACCAAACTACTTGGGAAAAATACTTTTCATATGCCTTCTACTACCTGTTCACAGGCAAGACTGGCCACAGGAAGGTGAGTTTGACACAGAAGTTCAGGGGATGCTCGCCTGGATGAGGGTGATGATGCAGAAGAGAGGTAAGAAGGGAGGGCTCTGAGATGTGTCCTGGAGTTAGAAGGGACAGAGCTACTGACAAGACTGGATGATAGGGTGCTTTCAGCACCTGGCATGAGCAATTGGTATCATTTACTAAGACAGGAAGACTGCAAATGAAAAAGTTTTGGAAAGGGAAAGAGTTCAATTTTAATCATAATAATTTCAGAAGTACTTACAGCACTAAAATGAAAGTATTAAAATAAATAGTTGCATATATTATCCTGGAGCACAGATAAGTGGTTTTTATCTACATCAAGTATTTGAGTGTCATCATTCCTTAAGATGTGATCCAAAGACATAATGATAAATATGATCAATCAGGAGAGAAATTGTGGAGGTCATTCCCTAGTTGCCAAGTATGATATTAATAAATATCATAGTCATAATGTTATTTTCATATTATAGTTATAGTAGTATTTATTTTTATATTTATAAAAATTATTGTATCAACACTATTAATGTTGACTAAAATATTAACATTTAATTAATATTTAAAACACAATATTTGATATAGCTTGATAGAAATTCAAGGCTCTAAGAATAAAGAGAAAATTCTTAATAGGATCCACAGAGTATAAAATATAAATCAACAAAAAACCTGACAAGACAATACCTTACAATCAAACATCTATTTCCAAAGGACTATGGATAAACTACAAAAAAAAATAAAATACCCAATAAAGAAGAAAAATCTAGACCCCAGTAGCCACAAGTATGTAAGTTTTTGAGTAGGAAAAATTAAAATTTTATTGATTAGTTTTATTTTTATTATCTTTCTAAAAATAATAGTCATTGTGGTACCCTATCCAAAATTCTCAATTATTTTTTTTACCAGAAAAAAACACAGACATTAAAGGTTAAATCAACATGTACAAAATTGGAGTGGAGGACTTAAGACTACATCTCTGGCTTTAAGTATGATGTCAAATTATGTGAAATTGCCAAAATTTTATTATTTTGATCTACCAGAAAAATGGCAAATTTTCCTATTTAAATAATGGAGTCAAAAGAAAAATTCTAAAATGTTAAAATTTGTTCATTCGGTTTAAAAGTAAAAGACAAAAATTTCTGCTCTCATTGAATTTAGATTCTAGAGTAACAAGAGATGATAGTTTGATCTAATGGGTATTTAAACAGATTAGCAAGAGAAAAGGATAAAATCTCCTGGATTTATCAAATCTCTGGCCTCTAGAAATGTATATATTATAATATACACATAGGGAATGTTTAATTTTATTCCCCCAAAAAATACTTCTCTTATCACATATTAGAATTAGATGGATAGTCATTTGTCTAGTTTATTACTTTTATCCAAAGAGATAGTAAAGTGTCTCTGTCTCTTTATCTCTCAGAGAGAACCAAGTGGCTATAGCTCACATTAGGTCTTTAGGCTAAACCCTAGGGAGCCAAAGAGACTGAAACATTATCTTTCTAGATATTTACATATCAAAAAAGGAGAGAGGCCAAGAACAGGGAAACATCTCTAGCTAGCATAAAATGAGACACAGACACTATCTAGCTCCTGAATACACTTTATTTAGCTATATGATAATAAGGAAGATTCGGGTCCCTATATTCCCAAGAAGACTCAGAAAGGGAGAGAACAGCTGCCTCCTTCCCACTTATAACCAGAGAATAAGAATTTTTCCTCATCCTTCTCCTACAGGGTATCCAAGAAACAGTTGCCAGGCACTTACCACATTGCTAGAGATAAGGACTATCTCTATATTCATTTATATCATTTAAATATCTTTGAATCATTAAAATATATAAATAAACAAATTTTCAAAGCAGATATTATACAGTAATTTTTCTCCCATAGTGGAGTACAAAATAGAATCAATAGGAGACTAGTTGCATACATTATGAAACAGCACAATGAACTGTATTTTTTAAGAAAATTGTTATATTTCTAAAAATTATATTCTATTCTATAGAGCTTGATTTCTTTTAACCTTTATTGTTGAAAGTATTACATAGGTCCTCCTTTTCTTCCACTAACCTCTCCCATGCCATTGTTTGTGTCCAGGCATATATGCAAACAAGTTCACTGGTTGATCTCTTCCCACCCACCCTCCTTGCCTTCCCTCTGAATACTCTAGAGAATTTTTATAGACACAAACATATAAGAAATTCTACTGTACTAATTACCTATCCCCCAAATTATTAACTCATAGCCAGTGCTGCCCCACCCATAACCAATTCACCATTTCTCAAGCGATTAGAGATAACAGAATTGCTGACTGCGGTTGCTGTGGCTGGTACTGCAAGCACCCCAAAGAAAGAGTTCCAGATACTAACTTCTCCCTCTTGCCCAGGCACTCACAGAGTTGAGCCATGTTTCACCAGAAGTCATTAACAGCAAGGTAGCTTAAGACACATCTCTTTTTGTAAGAAGCTATTCTTTTCTAGACCAATCAATAAGAAGTAAAGAGTACTGGACAATTCTTTTCATTGTAGTCATCTCCTTTTTATCTGTATAGCCAATGCAAGATGTTTCTTTTAGTTTTTAGGTCCCTGATAAAAATCCTTAATCTAGTTGATATACAACCAGTGGGTTAGATAATTTGAAAAAGGCAATAAATTATTTTGTCCACAAAAGCCATTCTGCAATAGTCCAAGGTCATTAGATGTATTCAAGACATCTGAAGTCCAAAAGTGATAAAAATTTTCTTTTTCGTTTTGGAATAAATCATCATGGTATAATAATTTTACTCTCAACTTTAAAGCTTGGGTGGTTTATGTAAGGCATAAAGCTGCTAATAAAAAGTATTTGTGATTTTCATATACACAATAAAATTATCTTGTATTTTATTTAATAGTAAATAATAAAATGTTTAAAGAAGCTGTGAAATGATTCTTCTTCTAGTCACAAGTTGTATTTGTTTACCCTAAACTTGAGTAAATATATTTATACTAACCATTCACATATAAGGGTAGTCAGTTCTATTTAGGTTGGCACTTAAAATTCATGATAGAATAAATTACATAATATTATTCAAGTCACAAAGTAATGTAGGCATAAAATACTATTACTTACACTAATCAATAACTGAGACATTGACTCAATTTAAAAAAAAAAGAAAACAAATGTCATTCATAGCAACAAAGAAATGAGGTAAATAATCATTTAAATCAAATCTATGACCTGGCTTTTGCAGCAGGTTAAGTTTGTCACAATTCTAAATTAATGGTAATTTATATTGTGAAAAAACAAAGCTGCACTATAGAAACCACTAATAAGTTTTCTAATGCTCAAAACATCAATCTCAAGTCACAAGAACGAACACATTCATTTAAGGGAATTGGTCTGAGTGCTTCATGAACTTTCTAACCAAGCACAATCAATTCAGCAAAGCAGTAGAATAAAGGTACTTTCAGTATTAAAAATGGATTGATCATAATAATAGTTCTCCATGATTTAAAAAATGCCTTAAATGAGTCTTTATAATAATTTTAATATTAATAATAATCTATAAACCAACATACATTAGAGAAAAACATTTGATTTGCCAATCACTTACGGCTATTAAACCATAACATTTCCCTTCCATTCCCAGGCAAATAGATGGACTATCTGCTGTAGAAACTCCTAATATATATATATGAGTTTTCTTATGTTCTCTTTTTCAAAATTGTCATGCTATTTCATTTTTCCTGATACCCTCTTTTTAAAGTTGGGCTAGGAGTAAAAGACAGGGCCTAAGAATGGTTTGGCCAAGAATTAGAAATAGCCCTGAATCTCACTTAGAGATGGCTAGTGAGTTCAATTAACAATCACGCTCTTTTCCTCCATTACTCAGCCTTTTTCAAGCGACATTGTGAATTTATCATCACTGTGCACGAGCTTTGTAAAAAAAGGCAATGCAAAATTAAATTCACTATTAACTTTGTGATAAGGAAGTAATTAGAAATGATGGTTCTGAGCTGCAAACTTAAACCAACCTATAAATAGATTCTAACAAATTTGAAATAAATTGATTAGCTAGTACTCTTATTTAAAAAGAACACATCAATTTAATTTTTTAATGGGACTCACTGTTCTGTATTTATCTCTTGATCAGTCCCAACGTTACAAATTCCTATTAGAAAAAGACAGGTGGCTGGCTCTTTGACGGATTGGTCTACAATATCACCATTATAGAAAATCGTCAACCTTTTGATATAGTTATCCATGACTGCCAAGCTCTGGAATAATGTGATTATGGTAACAGAATGAAATGGTTGTGCTCATGAAGCAATAGGTGGCTTTGCCTAGTGCAGATGATTTACTGCCAGGGAATGCATTGGTCACGCACAAAGCAACCATAGTTAAACTACACTCTGAATCAGTGGTTCTCAAAATTGGTCAAAAGTCCCATCAAATGCAGCAGCAATAACAAGACAGATTTTACTCTGTTTGAAATTCGCAAAGTGAAAAGGCTGCTTTTCAAAATAGGGTTATTTTAAGAATTTGGTTTCCTAGTAAATCCCTAAAATATAATTAAATATTTTTTATTTTACTAAATGCCATGGAATTCATTATTTGCCACACCCTTATTAATGTCTAAATTGAGGGAATTTTGTTTGTTATTTAAAAAAAATATATATGTAACAAATGCTTAGCACGCACTGGGCAATTTTCTGCTCACTGGGCATAAGGAGGCCCAAGTCTTGCACCTCATGAGACTTAGGTTTTATTGGGGAAAACAAACAATACACAAATCATTAATAAAAAAGATAGTATCATTTCCAGGGGCATAAAGCACTTGTGAAAACTAAAATTATTAACTATTGAGTGACATGGGTAGAAAAAGACTTTCTGAGGAAAAGACATTTGTGTGGAGACCTAAGGAAAAGAGGGACAGATATCAGGAGAGAGAACGTGCGTGGACAGCAGGCAGAACGTCCTGTTGTGGAATGAGCTGGGCCTGTTCAAGGACAGTATGATACAGCAGGACATGTGGGGATAGAGATTAGAAAATGCGACTGATGGGAAAGAGTAAGCCTAGCTTTGTGGGGCCCTCCAGTCCATCACAAACTACCGAAACATTTCAACAAGTGAGTTAAAAATACTTTACCTTTAAAATAATGGCCAAGAACAGGAGCAACTAAGAGATTCCTCCCCTTCCCTCACCCCCAGCAATATACAAAAAGTTAAAAGTTGTGAGGAATAAGTAGACAGCACTGAATGCAGATCAAATCCACAACCTAGGTTTGTGCCCTGATAGGGAATTGAACTTGCCAACTCTTGGTGTATAGGACAGTGCTCCAACCAGCTGAGCTGGGGTGATCACATTGTAAGTTAGACATGTGTCTAATCACTATGTCCCTTAGTTGTATGCCTGAAAATAATACTGCATGTCAACTGTAATTGAAAACTAAAAAGTTATTTTAAAAATAAATACATAAAGTAGTATTTGGGAGGCAAAGCTTAGCTTGATGCCAGAGCTCATAAACATCAAGGCATGCAATCCAAATGTCATTGATTCCTCTCTTGTTACACACTGGCAATCTACAATAATAGAAGCATAATATGCTAATTCGACCTGATGTCCTTCCGGACGACCTTCCTGACAAAGCTGGGGCTGAGAGGGAAACTGGCATCCCAGCAGTCAGGGGAAGGAAGGCTTACTCTTGCACAGATTTCGTGCACCAGACCTCTAAGTTTTTTCATGTGAAAAAAGAGAGAGAAAAAAGTTAACTTAATAAACTAAGCGGCCAAATTAAGAGAGCATCATGCTTCTTAATTTATGCCAATATTTGGTGTTAGATATTGGGGGAGGGGGTCAAATTGAATTGTGTGAAATGATATCTCAGTATTTTGCATTGTATTCCTTTGATCACGTCTGAACCTGTTTCAGTTTGTTAATTGGCGTTGTGCATACCATCCAGGAGCTTGGGCTATAGGATTGTCATTTTTTCATGGATTCCTAAAAGCTCTTTAATAGATTCTGGAGAATAATCCTTTGTGAGTCATGTGTTTTTCCAAATAACTACTTCCCCTGTCTATGGCTCTTCTTTTTATGTCAGGATGTCTTGTAGAGTACAAACGTTTCTTAATGTTTTATTTAGTAGCACTGACTAATCATTTTCCTCTTTAAAAATGTCTCTTCTTGCCGAAACCGGTTTGGCTCAGTGGATAGAGCATCGGCCTGCGGACTGAAAGGTCCCGGGTTCGATTCCGGTCAAGGGCATGTACCTTGGTTGCAGGCACATCCCCAGTAGGGGGTGTGTAAGAGGCAGCTGGTCGATGATTCTCTCTCATCGATGTTTCTATCTCTCTATCCCTCTCTCTTCCTCTCTGTAAAAAATCAATAAAATATATTTTTAAAAAAGAGGATCAAACCTGAATTATCACCT
This sequence comes from Pipistrellus hanaki, assembly GCF_964339955.1. Classification (NCBI taxonomy): domain Eukaryota; kingdom Metazoa; phylum Chordata; class Mammalia; order Chiroptera; family Vespertilionidae; genus Pipistrellus; species Pipistrellus hanaki. The sequence goes on along the minus strand of NC_140507.1, from coordinate 61,081,492 downwards.
TTAAAAATGTCTCTTCTTATTGCTAAATAACAAGTTATTTCCCCATGTTTTCTTTTAAAGTTTTATAATTTTGTTTTCCATATTTAGTTCTTTTTGTACCCAAGATTTTTTGGTTCATGGTGAGAGGCAAGATTACAATTTTTTATTATTTTGTAAATGTCGGCCATTTTGTTCATTTTATTGAAGAGTCTCTTGCTTCTATTTATCTGTAAGATCACTTCATAATGTGTAAATCATTCCAATAGGTGACAAATACTTAAGCTCACTATTTTGTTTCCTTGATCAATAACCTACTTTTTAAAATATTATTCCTTTACAATCATCACTAGTAGCTAGTAGCATTTGAACTCAGCCCAAAAATGTCTCCAAACATTGTCAAATGTGCCCTTTTGTAGGGGGAGAAAAAAAAATCACCACTGGTTAACCCAGTTTTAGACTAGTACCGTATTTTCCGGCTTATAAGACGACTTTTGAAATGAAAAAAAGCCTGCTCTGATTGGCCAGAGTCAGAGAGGCGGTCTATTAAAAAAAGAACTGGTGTTGCCTCGGAAGTGGGGGGTAGTCTTATACAGCGAATATAGGCCTAAACCCATGTTTTAACTGTAAAATTAGGGGGGTTGTCTTATACGCCAGAAAATACGGTAAATTTAAAATTATAATCTTAAATTGAAATGTGTTTATAAAATTCATGTGGTAGATACAATTTCTTTAAAAAATATGCATAAGAAATAATATCCTTTGTGAGATGAGGGGCCGAAACAGATTTTTCCACCATAAAAATAATGCTGAAGTACAGTTATAAGGAGCTTAATATTGAAAATAAGACTATAGTTATTGACATTTCTCTTTTTCTTAAAATGATAGTTTCTTCTGTGTGTATAAGTTATTCTCTACATAAGATTACCTTTCTTCTGTGTGTATAAGTTATTCTCTACATAAGATTACCTTTGTGAGTGGCAGTAGGGGTAAAATTCATAAATCTGATTAATTTATGACAAAGAGCACATCTTTGTTTAAGTGATCTTATAGTTCTGACAATTTATCTAAATTGTTGAGTATTTGTTTCCCTTCTCCTTTACAAAACTGAGTTAATCAGGGGGCCAATTAAGACCATAGATTTGCTCAAAGCTGTTATGTAGTGTCCAGCCAATGTGGACAAAGTGCAAAGTGAGTTGATGTAATTTATGAATCTTTTCTGATTACCTACTAATTTCCTCATGCTATCCCCACCTTATAAAAGATGGTCTGACTAAAGCACTATAATGCCAGTATCTACATAAGTAATTGCATTGGCACCATTAACATCAATTTTTGAATTATTGTCACATAGCTTTTGAAGAGCATATTAGAGTGGACAGTATATTAAAATATTGCATGTTATTTACATTTTAATCCCATTTTTGTAATTTATTATCTGTGACCTTGGGAAAATTACCTAATTTCTCTGAGTGTTACTATCCTAATCAGTACGCAACCTAAACTATTATTGCTCATTCTCAGGGACCTTTACTGTCAGAAGTTAGCTTTTCTCAATGAGTCATTTCAGCCCCTTCTAATTAGCTCCCTAAATTTCTGATTAACATGCTCAGTAAAAGGCCCCTTCTGCTGTTATGCTCTGTCAGCTGTCCAAATGCTCCTGATAGTATCACTTGGATGACTCCAGTTTCCTAGACTTGAAGAACAGACAATAGTTTCTCCTCATCTGCTTCATCTGATGTTGAGCAAATCCTTTCTCTTTCATTCTCCACAGTAGTGCAAAGACCATAGATAATCATTTTTAATCATTAGGACTGGATTAAAATGAAAAGTATGACAATGCTGTAATAATTTCCAAATATTGCACAGGTTCATCCATATCAGGGCTTATTGAACTGTCCCCTCCAATGCTCCTGCCCACCTCCCAAAAACACAAGTTATAGCTCACAACTTATAAAGTGCCTTAGGTCCTCAGACTCCATCCCAGAGGAAGGGTGGAGTTTGTCCTCAGAGTTTTATAACATGTAATAATTTACTGTCCCAGGTTAAACTTCTCTATGGTGAGGGGCTTTGACAATTTTCCTTCTCTACAAGAGAGCCCCTCACTCATATACACACCTACCCTCACACACAAACAGGGCGTGTTGTGCCCATAAACACGCAACCAGATAATCAATGTAATATATCTATATCCCAAAGTCTGAAGATTTCAATCTTAAGTAGTTTTATTAATGGGGATATGAGTTAATTGGGCTACAGTGCTAAATCCCATTTTAGCAATATTCTCATTTAGTGTTACAAAATGTGTCAGTATCACTAATCAATAAATAATAAGTATGAAATGAGCACAAATATAGCTACTCAAGAGGGTATTATGTGGAAAACATCACATATTTAATTTGTTCTCAATTAATGGTACCTAATGTAATGATAAAAATAATGCATTAACAAAGTAATTAATAAATGGACTTACATCTCTGCTCTCAAATGTGAACTATCTTATCTCCTACATGTGAAATTTAAGATTTATTCCAATTGTGAAATCAGTGGCTTTGTTTTCTCTTATAAAGGATTTTCAGCTTATAGGGAAATGGTTTTGCTCATAGGCAGTGTTTTAATTGATTTAATTTCTCACACTTAGTCTTTAAGCCAGTTTATCCTAAGGGCAAAGCTCTCACCAGAGAGGAATTTCGGCTATTATTTTTTTTAATCTAAGGCAGAATTAAACAAATATATGGAATGAAGCAGTAACTGAAAATAAATGAAAACTCTGGAACAAAAAAAATTGTGCCTCACTTTCAAATAATACTACACATAAGGTCCCCATTTCATCCCTGGGGAGTCCTGATGAGAAAGAAACCTCTCGCCAAAGTCAATCTGCATTTATATGGTCAAGTGAAGGTGGTAGAGAGTGGATGTGGTGGAAAGGGATGGGATGACACAAATTCAGTCAGATGGTTGTAGTCTAGACCTAAAAAACAGAATTAAGAGAGATCTTGGCTAACACCTGGTCCTGTATCACTGGGATTAGAGCTCCTGCTGCCCTTATAATTCACTAGTCAATACCCTCCCTTCCCCCAAAGGTATATGACAAGTCCCATCCTGTGGTCAAATGTTTCTCAACAATTGCAGTTTACACATCAATTATATGCTACACAACAAACATTTTCCAGAATTATACTCAGCACATTTGGGTTATAATATACAATATGTAGCAACCACAACTGGGCTCTCATTTTATCTCAGATCTAATATATTTCTATAGTTTTCTTGATTTAGTCATGGAAGAAATTTGACCAAGTGTCAAATCGCCAGGCATCTCTGAAGCCAAGGCAACATATTATTGTTGAGATGGTAACATTTTTCTTACAATATTTGGCACATATTCAATAAGCTAAAATTCTGTGGTCTGCAACTGTAACATTAAATATAGCATGCTTCAAATTTAATAGCTAGTTAGTCATAAAGGATTTGTTTAATTAAGGATATTTAGCTCCAAATTTAAAACAGTGTATGGTAAAAGTACTAATTTGACAAATAAGATAATTCCACAATTTCAATTAGATCAAAATTATATATTTAAGACATCTGGAAATTCATCAGACTGTTGTAAATTTTAAGTGACTTTAAATTAAGTGATAGATTTAAAAGGTACCCTAATCAATCTTACATTGAGGAAATGAAGACAAACCAAATTGTACATAATGCACAGAAGGGAAAAAGGGTGTCTTTCTATAAATATTCTGTATTTATCATTTTTAATTAAAGTTTAGTACTTTGTATGTTAAATTGAAAAAAATTAGAGTTCTATAAATAAAAATAAAGTCTTGACTTACTAAGAGAAAAAACAAATGGGATAATCATACTCTTCATACTCTTTCCTGAATTTTAAAGAACGAGAGACAGGCCATCTCATATTATAACTCTAGAATTCAAAGTCAGATAGTAAGAATCAAAGCACTAATATTTCAAGCCTGTTAATTCCTGCCTTAGCTAATTTACTCTTATCTTCTCCTCAATTCTTTCATTATTTGCAAAGGTAATAGCATTTTAAAGCTGATAAAATGCAGCCACAGAGGTAGTAAAAACTGCTCAAAAAAAAAAGCTTAGGAGGACAGACTCAGTTGGTAAGAGTGGAAAAGACAACTTTTTGAAAAGGTCACATGGATCATGTGAGGCCAAGTGGGTTAGTTGCCATAAACATCTAACCTAAGGGTACACATGTACACACACACACACACACACACAGGCTTTTTCATAAAAGTTGAAATATTTCCGTTGGTTTAACATTGATTGAAGCAACTCAAATATTGTGAAGATGAGCAAACATTCCCATTTTTTTTCAACCTATCTTTGTCTTTCCAAAAAGTCTCTACTGTCTATATATTACTATATGCATGGTATTCTGTAGATGTCTGGAAATGCAATGCTATATAGGAAAAACAATTGCAAATCACAGTAAATATCCTTCATATCACAATATATATAGACAAATATTACACACACACACACACTTTTTATCCTACATACTAAAGAGCTGATATGCTACTTAGACCGAACAGCAGAACATCTTTTCTCTCCAGCCCTCGCCAAGGCTGCAAGGGCTGGCCGAGACAGCCGTGGCTGTGAGGGCCCAGCCTCTGGCACAAATTTTGTGCATCAGGCCTCTAGTATACAAATACAACCTTTGTATTTTAAATATGCATTGGCATATATGTGTGTGTGTGTGTGTGTGTGTGTATGTGTATGTATGTGTATGTATATGCATATGTACATATGTGTGTGTGTGTGTATATATATATACACACTTGGTCACCCAGGACAAGTTTGGACATAGAGAATAATGCCAATATTAGTTTGAAGCAGTAACATTGCCCTAATGAAAACTAGGTTCTTCTACTGTATGGGAGAACATATTCAACAATGATACAGCTAATTTAATTTCCAAGTATACAAAGAACTCATACACCTTAACACCAAGAAGACAAACAATCCAATTAAAAAATGGTTAAAGAACCTAAATAGACACTTCTTCAAAGTAGACATATAGATGGCCAATAGATCCAGGGGAGAAAAGCTCAAATCACTAATCATCAGAGATACAAATTAAAATAACAATGAGGTATCACCTCACACCTGCCAGAACACCTACCATCAACAAATAAGCGGTGACAAAGATGTGGAGAAAAGGGAACCCTAGTGCACTGCTGGTGGGAATGCAGACTGGTACATCCACTGTGCAAATCAGTAAGGAGCTCCCTCAAAATATTAAAAATGGATCTACATTTGAGCCAGTGGATCTACATTTGAGCCAGTGATTCCACTTCTGGGAATATATCCTAAGAATCCTAAAACATCTAACAGAAAGGATATATATATATATATATATATATATATATATATATATATATATGTTCATAGCAGCATTATTTATAATAGCTAAGATCTGGAAACAGCCCAAGTGCCCATCAATACACAAGTGGATAAAAAAGCTATGGTACATTTACACCATGGAATACTATGAGGCTATAAAAAATATGCCTTACCCTTTGAGACAGTGTAGATGGATCTAGAGGTTACCATGCTAAGTGAAATAAGCCAGTCAGAGAAAGACAAACATCACATGATATCACTTAAAAGAACAAAATAGGTCCAGAGATAGGACACCTGGAACAAAAGAACAGAGACAAGAGTTTGGGGGAGAGGGGACAAGAAGAGATTAGCCAAAGTACATACATGCATAACCCATGGACACAGACAACAGCATGGGGAAGGCCTGAGCTGAGGCAAGAGTGGATAGACGAGGCAAAAGTGAGAAAATGGGAGTCATCTGTAATACTGCCCCCAAAAAATAAAGTTAAAAGAGAAAACTGGCCTCTAGAAAGTGAGTTAACACAATGAGATATGCATTTATGCCTTTCCAAAATAAGTGTGAGAAGGACTATACAATATAAATAAACTATATGCGATATGGTCACTGAATTTTTGAAAAATAAACATGAAGTAAATTTAGCACAGAAAAATATGCAGACAGCAATGACTACTCATTTAATTTAATTTTACAAACTAGGGTAGTCTGGTTAGGAGTCCATTATGTGCAAGCAAAGCTTCCTGAGGTCTGCCTGTTGTCATCCTGTCTTCATTAAGCTCTATTTGGCAGGGTGGAGAGGGAGATAAGAGTCCTGAGAGCAGAAAGAGATTGTTCTATCTGAAGATGCATTTGCAGCTCTCCTGGAATTGAACCCAGTTGTTATTAAATGTATTTCAATGTTCCTCATAGGAGTTTCAGTAAATCTAAACAAAATTCACCCTAATGCCCCCATTTTGGTAGCTAAAAACTATAAAATGTGGTAGCCTCAGTCACTGTGTGCTAGAAGAGTACACAGCTAGCGTGTACACAAGTTCAGGGGACATTTTTTGATCGGAGTGTAACAGCAAGATGTGCATTGAGAGTGAACAGTGAATAAGGACATTAACTCATTATGTTCTGCAGTAAGAAACAGGTTGCCCACAACAGCTGCTGATTTCAATCTTACAGGGGAAGGAAAGATACTTAAAGCTCTCTGGAGAAGCTGGACAAGAATCATGTCAATTATATTTACTTCATAGAGAAGATGGGAATTGAACAACCTCAATTGGAAAATCCAATCTGGTAACGTGAAATCAAATTACCACTTACTGCATTCCCAGCTCAGCCCTTGTCTTGGAGCCATCCAATGGTCAGCGGGGGGACTAAGGAAGCAGCTTTGCTAAAAATTTTAAGACGTTACATTTATGACGATAGTTGCACAACTTGGCAAATCTACTAAAAAGCATTGAATTGTACACTTAAAATGGGTAAATTATATTCTATGTAAAATATGTCTCAATAAAGTCATGAAAAACTTTAAGACATTACCAAGAGGAATAGGCTAGTGTATACTGGGCTGTATAAAGTGATTAAATATTCACAGAGTTTATATGTGTAAATATAGGTATAAGTGTGTACTTAGAGTACTTGATCATTTTTTTTAAAGTCCAACCTCAGTGTAGCAAAATTATTTCAGCAATGTTTATAAAATTAAGTAAATTAAGTAATAATCATGAAAAACATGCAGATAGTGAAAACCTCACAAATGGACCCCAAATAGGAGTTCCTCTTTTGTGTCGGAGTGCATTTACAGGATTGTCACAGCCATCCCAGGCAGAGCACTAACAGTGTAGAGCAACGACTTCACCCTCTGACACACTTTAACCTATGTGGAGCTTAGTTATATACACACTGAAAAGCACAAGTAATACACTTATAAAATATGTTAGAAAAAATTTTGCTTCTTCTTTAAAATACTTCATTGATCTAGAAAACTCTTTTAAAGTACCCTTTAAGTTTCTCTGCTCAACTACAGTACCAGGCCAAGCTGTGTTGTGTCCTTGAACATAATCCACACCAGTCCACTAACATGTTAAGCCATATCCCTGTTTGCTAACCCCCCAACTGACCTGTCCGTATTAAGACTCGACTCTTAAAAACATATTTTCCTAAAGAGCCATTCACCTGTGGAAAAGCCACCCTGATGACCCATGATACAGATCATCTTTCCAGATGCTTATTTTCCATGAGTACATCATTGATCCATTTTTAATTTTGTCTTATTTTTTAATTTTAATGAAATTTTCATACCTTTTTTGAATCATAGTCCTTTATCTGATGTGTCTTTTCCCACCACCTTATAAATAAGCATTGGCTAAAGACAGTACTTACTTAATCCTCTTCTCATAGGGGAATTTTTTAAGAAAATAGAAAAACTTTTTGTAGAAAGTAATACATTTCTATTAAACATTCCCTACTTCAGTTCTTTGATCTTAATGATGTCTTACTGGTATGTATATATGTGTTCAGTATTCTGGTAGCATAAATAACTTTATAGAACTTTTATTTTATGGCACAAGGAGATTGATAGAGATAATCTAAAAGGTTTTGTGTTAATCGTGTAGGTAATATTTGACCACCTAACTAGTTTACAGTATTCTATGCTTACAATAATATAAAATCACACTGTTATTCCAAACAATGAATAGGTGATTTTACAAATATATGCTGTATTCTTTTTAAGGTATAAAAATGTGCACTGCTTGAGCTGACATAATTAAATTGCCTATGTATCTAGATGGCTTTTTAATAATAAAAAGAAAGCCATGGAGCATTTAAATTATTTGCTACATTCATTTAAATGGGGAATTCAGTAGTACCTACTCATTCATTCTGCTACTGACAGCGGGAATAAAAGAATTAGCATTTGAGAGCGATTTTTAATGCAACGGATTTGTTATTGGTTTCTGTTTGAAATACTGTTCACTAGTTGCTGGAAGTATCATCATTACACGAAGTTATAACGGTGTTACGAGAAGAGTGTTTCTGCCTCCTGCTTAACAGCAGCCACCTTGAAAAATAAGCTCCTTGTTCATTTTAGTGTCAAATTAGAAATTGTCCATTTACAGTCTCTGCCAACTAAATATTTCCTCTTCCTTAAACCTAAAATGCCACCATATGACAAACCAATTACTCTTTATCTTCATGCCCAGCTTCTGTCTGCTTGTCATTTGTGTTTTCACTTCTCCATATGTCTGTGGAAGTGGCTACATATTGTGCGTCAGAGGCGAGAGAAGAACACGACTCCTTCTGTTCAACGGTCATTTTTAAATATGACGATACTTATTCCTATTTCATTGTTAACTGAAAACAAAAGAACTAGCCAAGAAGGAACCTGTAGTAATTTTTCTAGATTTATTTTCTTCGTGTGTGTGTAAATTCTCACAGAACTGAATATCCTATAGAATGTATCTGTGCTGTGAAAGATACTGCATGTAAATGTTTGTGGAAAAGTGAAAATTAAGCATCCTTAAATATTTTTAAAGAGAGAGACTTTATATCAGCTTAGTTTAAATATAGTTTGTTAATATTTAATATGCTCTTTTAAAAATCTCTAGACCTCTCAGATACACCATTAAAAGCAATAATCATTTCTAAGCTTTTTAAATATGGTTTCAAAGTTAGGAATTAAAAACTCTATATGGTGATAGAGTAAGGAATTAAGAAATTGTGCCCTTCTGAAAAAGCAATAAAAACTGGGAAAACCTGTTAGGATCAATATTTGGGAATGATGAAAATTAACCAAAGGCTGTCAGCAACCTGGATAGCACTTACTCAAGAAAAAACAGCTTGGTAAGAACAGTAATATTTGTGGTATTTTTAATTACCTCATTTCTATCTTCTTTTTTCCAACGTAGTAGAAACCTTTAAAATAACAGCTCAGATTATCATAAGGAGAAGAATAGACCTCATTCACAAAGAAGTTTAGTTGTTTTGTTTTAGTGTGTTTGTTTGACCTGTGTGGTGGCTTAAAAGGCTCGACTTTTTTCACTTGACTCTGAACTTTTGCAGTGCTAAAGCTGCAACTCAGAGTGAAGGGCTAGATTGCATGTGTGGAAACTATTTACAGGGAAATTTTTAAATTACTGCTGCCTGAGGTGACAGAAAACCATTAGGGCAAATAATAGACTAACTAAAAATTGAGAGGAAAGTCTGGGAAAAGAGATGTTTCTAAATACTTGGAAAGACTCTTAAAAAATATGATCTGATATCCAGAGTTGCCAAATCAAACTATTAAAATGTATACGCTTCAATCAAAAAGTGGGAGGTATGCAAAGAAACAAGAAAATATGGTTCATATACAGGGGAGTATAGTTATCAATAGAACCATCCTTGATCAAGACCAGAAATTAGCCCTAGTTGGTTTGGCTTAGTGGATAGAGCGCAGACCTGCGAACTGAAAGGTCCCAGGTTCGATTCCAGTCAAGGGCACATGCCCAGGTTGTGGGCTTGATCCCCAGTGGGGGACAGACTTCCAGGAGGCAGCAGATACACTGGGATTCTCTCTCATCATGGATGTTTCTATCTATTTCTCTCCCTCTTCCTTCCTCTCTGAAATCAATAAAAAAAAAAAGTATATTTTAAAAAGACCAGAAATTAGATATTGTAAACAAAAGCTATTTTTAAAAATTTGTCCAAAATAGTAGTGTAGGAAGATCCTAAATCAACTTCCTTGCACACTGCAAATATACACCTACATAACAATTCTCCTGAATAACAACTGAGGGCTGATTGATCGTCTGCACAATAATCTTGAGAGAAACTACATAGGGAAGGGTGGGGAACCACAGGAGCTCTCTGGGATCTGTGAAAACTCTTGAGGGTTCATGAGAATTGTCAGAGGTGCTGGCGAGTACCATTGTTTATAGTCCATCTCAACCTAGACAGTGTGGGTAAGAGCATGGTCCAGGACTGCAGCCAATGTGCAAAGCCAACAAGTGCATCATTGGTCAACTCAGCCAGTGCCTGTTCCAGCCACAACTAGCTAGATCACCAGGGCACTACCACAGCTGTGCACCGGGGGTCACCCTGCCCCTGGTCAGCTGGACTGCCAGGGTGCCTTTGGAGTGGGTCACTTAGGAAACCGTGACCCACGCCTCTTCAATCTCCAGCCAGCAAGACTACCAAAGCCACCAGGCACCATCAGCCTGCACAGAGTTCTTCTCTACACAAAGGTCACACCTACGCAAGGCCAGTTCTTCAAGTTCAAGAGAGGTAGCAGTTTTATCTAATCAATGAAAAAACACAGAAAGTCAAACAAAATGAGGAGACATCTTACTGTACTCCAAATGAAAGAAAAAGAATTCATTAAAAAACCCAAAATTTTTATGATGATGTGGGCAAAAATCTGACCTGTGTGGCTTCAGGAGAGAATGCAATGAAATCACTGGGAAATAGTGGTTATGGATAACTCACTTTCATTTTCTGTAAATGGAAGGGGGAAAAAAGAAGTTGAGCCGAAACCAGTTTGGCTCAGTGGTAGAGCATCTGTCTGCGGACTGAAAGGTCCCAGGTTCGATTCCGGTCAAGGGCATGTACATTGGTTGTGGGCACATCCCCGGTAAGGGGTGTGCAAGAGGCAGCTGGTCGATGTTTCTCTCTCATCAATGTTTCTAGCTCTCTATCTCTCTCCCTTCCTCCTCTCTGTAAAATATCAAAAAATATATTAAAAATAAATTTTTAAAAAAGAAGTTGATGTTGGTGTAGAAATAGGATCAAGAAAGACTTTTTAACATGACAGAACAGTATGTTGATAGAAATTATCAGAAAGAGTACTTGGTGCAAGAGACAGAGGACAGAGCTGCTTGTGTGGGTAGAAAGGAATGTCATCTAAGTTCCATGGCAACAGAAGAGAAGGCAGAGAGTTAAGGGCAGGTGGGTGTTCAGATGAGTAGTGACAGCTTGTGGAGGCTTGTCTCTGCTTGCTTCAGGTTTCTTGGTAACATGGGAAATCAAGTTGTCATATGAAAGCAGGGAATGGGGATGAGAGTCAGAATTCGAAGGAAAGAAGAGGTAGAATGAGCAATAGTCATCTCCCCTAAGCTACATCCTAATTCACCCACACAGTACCAAGAATGCTTTGACACTGTGAAAATGTTTTCTCCCACCTTTCTACGTCCTCTTCGATACCCTACGAACAGTCTTTATAGAATGCATGCCAAAATTAGTCATTAAAAGGCAGAAGTGTCTTTATTTGAATTAAAAAAAAAAATTCTTAAAGAAGCAAAACTATTCTGCTTCTTGTAAATATGAAGAGACCCTATCAGATTTTATATAATATTCTACAAGTTTTACCTAAGTTGATATTCTTGAGGGAAAATGCATGAAATATTCAAAATGCCATGACTCAAGGTCACTGCCGAGCATTCTTATTTTATGTAGAGGTGCCACATGCCTCCATTTGGCATTTTAAATTTGCATGTTTATAAGCCTCCAAACACAAACGATTCTCTGGCAGAAGTATCTTCAATCTTATGCATATATAAAGAGCCTGTTTTTTCAATTATAATCACCATCCCCTGATAAATTGCGGTTTACATGCTGAAAGTAGTATCAATGTATTATATTTATGTGTGTGTATGTATATGTATACATACATACATATATATATATATATATATATAAGTACATATAATACATATGTTTAAATATCCATCATAACCCCTAAAAAAAAGATAGAGGTAGGATTTGCCCACTTGAGAATGCTAGAAGTATCCTGTATAGTGAATATCATGAAGTCATAAATTTATAATATGAAGCCATTGTGGCTTGAGGGATAAATATTCAGTGTCTGGTATTACCTGATAAAGCCATATATATGTATAGCTCCATTTTATGTGATAATTACTGAATCTAACTTAACATCTGCTCTTACCAGATAAACTGTTATACTTTTTTTTTTTTCATTTTGAATAAGGCATCACAATAATTCACAGCATTGTGAAGAACTGGCAAATAAAGGGGTCATGAGAGAGCATGAAGGTGAATAGAAAATTTTATTAGAAATTCCAGTCATAAAAATGATAATTAGGTTTTTTTATATAAATTTTTTACAGAATATCAATTGTATGTTTCAGCTTCATATTCTCTAAAATGAGCTTAAAGTGAAGCACAAGCCAAAGGCACCTGGAGGATTTCTGAACTATCCATTTTAGTCCTTGAATTTTAAAGTGACTTTTATCATCTTTCAAAATAGCTGTGCATTTTCTCTATATATACTTACAACCAATAACTGAATAGGTTTCTCTATTTCCTGTTTACCTGCCTACCATCTAGAAGTGAGTGATAAGCTGAGAAATGTATTTTAGTAATGAAAAAAGATAAGCTAAAGAATAATGTAGGGAGTTGTTCAAAGATATGGATGTCATAAATCCACTTTTACCTCTACAGAATTCCTTTACTTAGAATGATCAACTTTAAGTTGAATCTTTAAACTACCTATGTCACAAATACCACATTATTTTTCCTTGGTATACTTCAAGAACTCATATTTACCTCAGATACCAACGTTTCCTTAGTCTATTTTAAACTAAAATGGTGTGACTCTTTGCTGGCTGATCAATATCAACATTCAAGTTTCTAGTTTTAGCAAAATTGTCATCGATTTTAAGTGTTGTTTTAGATAAAATACAAAAGTAAAATAAAATTCATAAATAGGAATATTAAAAAGATTTACAAGAAAAAGAGGAATATTTAATCTTGAACTAGGAATATACATTCTAACCTCAAAAGTGGAATATGAAATCAAATAAATAATTTTACATATAAAATAAAAACATCTACACAGTAGAAACAGTTTACCAGAAAACTAGAAAGGAATTTAAAATGTATATAACTGCTGAAACTGGTTTGGCTCAGTGGATAGAGCATCAGCCTGCTGACTGAAAGGTCCCGGGTTCGATTCCAGTCAAGGGCATGTACATTGGTTGCGGGCACAATCCCCAGTAGGGGGTGTGCAGGAGGCAGCTAATTGATGATTCTCTCATAGACGTTTCTAACTCTCTATCCCTCTCTCTTCCTCTTCTGTAAAAACTCAATAAAATATATATTTTTTAAAGTGTATATAACCAAAATATGTAAATAATGTTAATAAATAATTGTTAAATGGCATTAAGAAATCATAAATACCCAAAACTAGAAAGAAAATGAAAAAAATTTTTCTAAAGAAGTAGGAATCTCTAATGAGTATTAAAATATGTATGTTCAATCTTCAATTCATCACAAATATAAATTTTAAAGTAAGAATAAAGTAATATTATTTTCCTACTAAATTAGCAACTATCTTTAAAGTTGAAAGTTAAAATATACAGTGTTCATTTGGGGTCCAATCACATGTTAATGGAAAGAGAACCCCAATCACATGTTAATGGAAAGAGAAAAGCTTAAAATTCCACAAAAATGATTTGTCAATAGGTCTTAGAATCTTGCTATCTTTCGGTTTAAGTTTACAGTTGTTAGTTTGAAAAAAAAAAAAGTAATAATAAATATACATAGTAAGTTTACCTCCTGGTAGTTTTAAAAAGTCTATGAATATATGTAGACAGATATCTCCCCTCTTTATCTACCCACACCCATGTCATTCTGCTTCTCTCCCTCTTTTTCTACCCACACCCATGTCATTCTGCTTCTGTCAATCTTTCTCTCTTTGTAAAGATAGATACACAATAGTTATATATAATACACTACATTAACATTTTATCTACTTTAAATACACATGTATATATGTAAGTACAAAATACAAACATGTAATATAAATAAAATTTGTTTCTCGCAAGCAAACTTAACAGTTTTATCTACTGTGATATTTGATCTTTCCACCATCCTCAAACCTATGTTATTCCCTTCATTAGCTTCAGATAATGCAGCCAACGTTTGAAAACTCTGCTTATTGCTTACTCATCTATTTGTTTGTTTTTATTACCTAATGTATGCAAGCCCTCTGCTGGACATGGCAAATGGAGTTTTGAATTAGGTCAACAGAATTCTTGCCATTCTAGCTCATACAGTTCAGTGTGGGATTTGAGGTACTGAATAAGTAATAACAAGTACAGACTTTTATGAAGAGGTGCAGAGTGCTGGAGTATCATTACATAAATAGAACTGATATAATGATGGGGGCGTGCATGAAGAAATTTTCATTAGGCAAATGGGATGTAGATAGAAAGGAATTGAGGGCTGAAAGTTGCACAGGTTGAAGAGGATGATGAGAAAAAAATTTCATGCAAAAGAACTAGCCTTTGGCTTCAAAAGTGTAAGTAAGAAATAAAAGGCAGGATTGATGATTGGAAAGAAGGAGAAAGCAAGACCTGGTCCTTAACAAGGGTTTTGTAATGGGGGTTTGTCAGAGGATTATACATAGACGATTAAAAATGTAAAACATTATAATAAAGTATTTATTGTTCAAAATGTATAAGGCTATTATGAAGTTATCACAGTGGTCCAAAGGAAGAATTATTCTCATTTGGGCTAGTCTGATGGGATTGTGAATGAAGAGATGGACATATGTGAACCATAATTTTGAGGAATATTAATTGCTCTGAAATGGTGGCAATGGCCAGAGGAGATTGGCAAATGAAGAAGAAATCTCAGAATTCTCTCTTGAGCAACTAGGTACCTGAAAATGCTTTTTATTAAAATGTGGAGATTTGGGGTCAGATGAACATCAATAGTTCAGTTTTGGACATAGTAAGCCTGAGATGCTTGTGAAATATCAAAGGAGAAAATGTCAAGATTGCATCCTATCTAGAATGCAATGGAAAAGTTTGAATTATGTATCTGTGCATTTATCATATTTAATATCTGTAATATTATAGATGAGATCATCTAAGGAGAAAGAAAATAAAAGAGAGCGAGGAAGGAACAAACTCTAGCTATAATAATTAAATCTTGAGTACCTTCTCTTAGGAACTTATAAATATACTAGAGGCCTAGTGCATGAAATTCATGCACAGATAGGGTCCCTAGACCTGGCTGGCTATCAGAGCTAATCAGGTCATTCTTTGTTCAGTGACGCCCCTAGTGGTCAGTGTACATCATAGCAAGATTATGGGATTTTTTTATTATTTTATTTTATTTTATTTTATTTATTATTATTATTGTGTGTGTGTGTGTGTGTGTGATCTCATCTATAATATTACAGATATTAAATATGATAAATGCACAGATACATAATTCAAACTTTTCCATTGCATTCTAGATAGGATGTACCAGGTCTCTCTGTCAAACTCTTGAGGGGGACACTTTGCATATTAGCCTTTTATATATATAGATACCTAACCTCAACCCACTGAAAATTTTCAGTCAATCTAGGCTTTTAAGTCCAGGAATATGAAGTAAAACACACACACACACACACACACACACACAATAATAATAATAAATAAAATAAAATAAAATAAAATAAAATAAAATAAAATAAAAAATCCCATATTTAACAACATGATCCCAAATATATAGCAAAAACGGCAAGATTTTTAGGAGAAATTGGCCAATTTTCCATAACAGTGAAAGAGTTAACACTTCTCTCTCTGAAATCAATAATTAGAAAAAGTCAGCCAGCTTGGCAAAATATGAAGGAAATATTTAACAAATTTTGAGTGTGTAGGTATATAAAAAATCTCAACTCTTCCCAAATAGAGCAAGCATTTTAGTTTCATTAAACATTAGTTTTTAATTGAACCAATATAAAACCACAAACACTCAAAAAATTCCAAAAGTTACAGGTCATAAAACCGTGTTCTATTACTATGATGTAATAAAATACAAATCAAATGCAAAATAAAGCAAAATTTAAAGGTAAACCACTTCTAATTCTTTCATTAAAGAAAATACAATGGAAATTATAAAATATTTAGAATTGAAAATCAACAGAAAGATTATTTACCCAAAACATGCAAGATATAATTTCAAAAAATATTTAGAGGAAAACTTACAAACTTCAAAGAATTTGTAGAAATCCAATCACATTGAATATAAATGAACCAAACATTTAAAGCAAGAAGTCAGAAAATAAAAAACAATCAGCAAATTCAAAGAAAATAGAAGAAAGCAAAACTAAAGATTCAGGTAAATAATGAAATATAAAAAGATTCAGGTAAATAATGAAATATAAAACAAAGAAAAAAGAAGTGATGAATAAAATTAAATGTACCTCTTAAAATACAAATGAAATAAATACAAATCTGATAGACTTGTTAATAAAATGAAGTCATAAGTAATTAATAATGGAAATAAGAAAATGACAAAATTTACATTTAGTAGAGATTTTAAAGAATCATGACAAAACATTTTGAAACAACATATGCTAATAATTTTAAACACAGATGGAATAGATGCTATTACAAATAAGTTAATTACTAAAATGTAAATATGTTAATAAAATATAAAGTATAGTAGTAATTTAAAATAATGTCATAAGGCCTAGATGGTGATTTCAGAGAGTTTTGGCAAACACACACACACACACACACAAACAAAACAAAAAAAAACAAAAATAAAAAAAACCCACAATTTTACTCTTACAGATTTTTCCAGATGTTTGAAAAATTGAGATAAGCTATCTAAGCCATTTTAAGAACCAATGAAAACTAATTTTTGGTAAAGACAATATAAGAAATTCAAGAAGGGTCCCAGGTTCGATTCTGGTCAAGGGCATGTACCTTGGTTTTGGTTGTGGGCACATCCCCAGTAGAGAGTGTGCAGCTGATCTATGTTTCTCTCGCATGAATGTTTCTAACTCTCCCTCTCTCTTCCTCTCTGTAAAAAATCAATAAAATATTTTTTTAAAGTAACATTATTGTGTGAAAATAGATGAAAAAATCCTAAATCATATATCAGCATATTAATTTCTAAGTGAAGAAGAGTGAATGACCTAAAAGCATGAGGAACCTTTCAAAACAGAAACAGTAGCAGGTACTGTTATATGTCTTTTTCTGGATTTTGCTTTTACAAAAGAGCAAGGTATATGTGATAAGACCCTATTTAATGATTATATTGCAATAAATTTAGAATCTACCAGAATCTATCAGGTCTGTATGTCAGAATTTAGGGAAGGGACATTGCTAGCTCTTGGGCTGTGGGAGATTTATAAACTGCATGATTGTGACAATCTCTTGGCTTTTTATTGGCTGGAAGCGCTATACTCCTCACAGCTATAGGGTATAGAGGAAGCATGGCTTCCATATTTGTTCTCCCACTTCAGCAGTTGTGATTGGGATAATACTAGCCCCTTTTCTGGGATATTGAGGGGCTAGAGTCCAAGTCCTGTAGTTCCAGCTGTGATGTAACATGGACAAATTGCTGCCAACCTTGATCTGCATTCTACCAGCATCAACCTCAGCAATCCATTTTTGCTGACTTCTATAGAGAAAGTTGGAGTTCCAAAATTAATTTCCTCTGTAAGAGGCCAAATCCCTTTCATAGCGCCAGTCTGCAAGTGAATATTTTTGGATAAATTACCCATTACCTTTCAGTCTGTTGCCCTTCTTGAAATAATGGGCTCTGAGCATCAGAGCCCACTCTGTCATTCCCTGTCATCTCAACCCATGAGAGCCACAAGGATAATTGCTGAGTCCCTATAGAAGACACCAGAGAATGGAATAAATGGTAAATAGGAAAAGAAAATTATTATTTTTAAATATATTTTTATTGATTTCAGAGAGGAAGGGAGAAAGAGAAACATCAATGATGAGAATCATGGATCGGTTGCTTCCTGCATGCTCCCACCAGGGATTGAGCCCACAACCCAGGCATGTGCCCTTGACTGGAATTTAACCTGGGACCCTTCAGTCCACAGGCCAGTGCTCTATCCACGGAGCCAAACCAGCTAGGGCAGGGAGATTATTATTAATAACAAATGCTCGCTCTCCTAAAAATATGAAATAAGAAACATGTCTAATATTAGGTAGGACTATGAACACTATATCATAGGAAGTTTTCTTTTTTCACATCAGGGTCAGAGGATAGTAATGAGAATTTGGAAGTGGGCCCCAGACAGCTTGGAATGTCTAACGCAGGGGTCTTCAAACTACGGCCCGCGGGCCACATGCGGCCCGCAGAGGAGTCTGATCCTGCCCGCCAGGTTTTTTGGGCAGTGAGCGCAGCCGAGGTGTTACAGTAGGAATTAGTAGTTCATATAGTCCGGCCCTCCAGCTCTCTGAGGGGCCGTGATCTGGCCCCCACTTTAAAAAGTTTGAGGACCCCTGGAACGGATCAGTGTCTGCAAAATTCTCCCAAAATTTCTCCAAAATCTAGGGAATTCTTATCATCAATGTAAGCAGTGACCTGTCCACCATGGTGCACTTATTTTAGAGACCTGGAGTCTATTGTTGGCATTGGTTTGATTCACAGGAAAGGGTGGTACTACCTGATGAAGTATATTAAGAAGATGGTAAGATCTAGAAGCAGAGTTGAGTCTTTAAAAGATATTAGAATGGCTCCAGATTTCCCTCGCCTCATTTATTTTTTTTAAAAAAATATGTTTTATTGATTTTTTACAGAGAAAAGGGAGAGATATAGAGAGCTAGAAACGTCGATGAGGAGAAACATCGACCAGCTGCCTCTTGCACACCCCCTACCGGGGATGTGCCCGCAACCACGGTACATGCCCTTGACCGGAATGGAACCCAGGACCTTTCAGTTCCCAGACGGACGCTCTACCACTGAGCCAAACCGGCTTCTGCTCCCCTCGCCTCATTTATTATCAAAGAAAATAAAGCATCATGAAGTAGTAGTAGAAAAAAGTCAGTCTTTATGAGGATGTACCAATACATCCAGGAAAACCTGAATAGCAATCTTCCTAGAAGAATCCAAATGCAAGACAGTTGATATGTACAACCCTTTTTCCCTGCCTTTTAAACTTTCTGGAAAACCTGTATTTCTTAAAGCATTATAGCTTCCTGGCTCCCTCCCTGAGGACTCATCAGACATTGAAGACAGATTCTTCACCTCTGTGGTTTCTGGTGGCTGGATTTCATTTATTTTGTGTGCACAACAGAGTGATGACAACCAACCAGCATACTGGCCAGTCAGAATGTCTGAATTTTAAAATGAAGGGTCACACCAGACAGGATAAAGTAATAAGCGTAGCTTCAGGCCAGAGCCACGCTAGCAATCCAGGAGAAAGCATGCCTTCATGTCAATGCTATCTATCCTTTGACACATGATAAATTCCAGAATTTCCAAACTCCTGAGAGACTCAGATTGGAGAATAAAAGGGAAGGTGGGACCCTTCATGTATGTCTACTAAGCCAGACTTGCTACCATCTCCCTACTTCTGGCTCCCAAAAGATGTGGGAGAGAATAAAAGAGAATAAAAGAATACTTGTAATATTATAGATACTTTGAATAAAGCCATCTTTGCATCAGCCCAGTGGTGCAGCCAATCCTATCAGTAGGTGGCAAATGCAAAATCAATACACATACTTTTTGAGGTAACTGATTCAGACTTCTATTGCTCTGTTTTATAAGTGATGAGATTAGTCACCTGACCTCATCTATTTGGGTGATATCTACATATCCCAAAGGTAAGCAGAGTTATCCTTCAAGACTTCAGTGGTGTGTGTGTGTTTGCATGCACACATGTCTGTGCACACACTCCTACACTAGTTTCCACAGTTAGGTCTTCATCTCAACATGAATTATCAGATGATCTGGACCCCTGGAGTCTTGGGACTGTTAATATGAACCATCCTGGGAACAACGATATGGACATATCCTGAACCAGACTAACCCCAATGAAACTAGAGCCAATTTAGAAATGTGAAGAGACTTTCAGATGCAATTAAGGTGCCAAATCAGCTGACTTTAAGGTAGAGATACTTCCCATATGGACGAATTACATACATCATTTCAATCTGGGTCTAGAGATCAAAACGAAGACACCAGAAATTTCAAGCATGAAAAGGACTTGAGTCACCATTGCTGACTTGAAGATTGTTCATGCTATGTAACAAGGAATGCTGAAGGCCTCTAAGGCCAAAGAGCAGCCACCAGCTGATAACCAGCAAGAAAATTGTGGCCTCTATGCTATAATCTCAAGGAATTTCATTCTTCCAACAAGAATGAACTCAGAAACAGATTTCCCTCAGCCAAAAAGTCACCCAGGCCAACACCTTGATTTCAGCCTTGAGGTACCCTGATCAGGGAAACCAGATGTGCTATGCCAATTTCTGACCTGCAGAACTGTGACCAAATAAATAGGTGCTTTTATTTATTTATTTATTTGTTTGTTTGTTTGTTTATTTATTGGTAGTAATCCTCACCTGAGGACATTCTTAGGGGAAGGGAGGGAAGTGGGGGAAGAGAGGGGAAAGAGGGAAAAAAGGAGAGAAGGAAAAGAGATATTGCCTTCCATATGCCCCTGAATGGGGATCAAACTTGCAACCCAGGTATGTGCCCTGACCAAGAATCAAACTGATCTCCTTTCAGTGCATAGGATGGGGCTCAACCAACTGAACCACTCTTGCTAGCTTTTTTAAAAAACAAAACAAAACAAAACAAAACATGTGTATTGTTTTAAACTACCAAATTAGCAGTAATCCATTATGCAGCAATAAGTAAGTAATATAATACAATATTGTTGTAACAATGATATTCCCACTTGGATTTCATAATTGGGTTGCAGTTCCAATCACTATTATGGACTATCACAGAAATACTGACTTGATCTTACACATTTTTCCTCTTTCATGTTTATGTATTTTAATTTGTGGTAAAGAATTCAAACAATTCTATTTAGCATTAAAAGTAACAGTTGTAACACTCTGGCAAAAGGCACAGCTTCTGCAACCTCATTGCTTTGCCGAATTTTTACAAGTTAACACTTTAGTTTATAATAAACCCCTTGAAACTTGCAACTGAAATTGCTGGATTTCAGGTCCTAAGTCCTAACAGGTAATTTTTGTTTATGAAAATACTTCTAACTGTTGAGAGATTACTATATGATGATTTAGAAATAATATCGCCGAAACCAGTTTGGCTCAGTGTATAGAAAAGTCCCGGGTTCGATTCTGGTCAAGGGCTCGTACCTTGGTTGCGGGCACATCCCCAGTCGGGGTGTGTGCAAGAGGCAGCTGGTCAATGACTCTCTCTCATCGACGTTTCTAACTCTCTATCTCTCTTAATTCCTCTCTGTGTAAAATCAATAAAATATATTTAAAAAAAGAAATAATATTATCTTGTGTTTACACTGTATTATAGATCATTTGCCTAATTTCCTTTACTTAGTCCCCATGGGGGTCAAGTATGAACATTCCAGAACTGTGAAAGAAGCAAAATCATTCTTTGTTCTCTTACATAGTCAATGTTCAAACTCACTTTGTACATGCAGACAACAGAGAACAGCTCTGTGGGTAATAGAAAGCTGTAGTTTTCTAAAATGTTCTAGAAGCCTTCTCTGAAAAGGAGAGTAGCAGGGTGCCTATCATGATGTTAAAAAAAAAAAAAAAAAAAAAAGGAAAGAGAAAAAGGGAGAAAAAAG
This sequence comes from Pipistrellus hanaki, assembly GCF_964339955.1. NCBI lineage: Eukaryota > Metazoa > Chordata > Mammalia > Chiroptera > Vespertilionidae > Pipistrellus > Pipistrellus hanaki. The sequence continues at coordinate 61,059,629 of NC_140507.1, read as the reverse complement.
AAGAAAGAAACTGACCAGGAGTATAGAAATGCAGTATTCAGACACTAAAGAGAGAACTCGGCAAAAGTGAAACTGTTAATTACTTAAGACTGCCCTAGGTGGACCCGAAGGTCCACTAATGACATTCTTGTGCTATGATCTATGGGGAATATGGATAAACTGATGCGAGTCATTTGTCTAAAAGCATCTGGTTAAAGACCATTGTTCGCTGACCAATCTGGAATATTGTATTAAAAACCAAAGGGATGCATGCTTCTTTACATGAACCAAAGCAATGCAATAAATCCCCTTCCCCTACACGTGGACTTTGCTTCAATGGTTCAACCTCATTTGCTTTGCTTGGTCTTAGTGAGAAATTAACTTCAAGAACATAAGAGGGGGGAAAGCCATTTTTCTAAAGCAAAGCTTTGTGTATTTATGAAACCTTGGAGAACACATATCTTTATGTGTAATACTGGTTCTTTGTCTTTGTGTGAAAGGTAGGTAACACAAGAGAATGGTGATGAAAGATATAGTAGCTTTCCCTGTTGACCACACATCACATGCACACATAGACCTTTAGTATTTCACAAACAAGGGGCGCTGACACTCTGAAGTCCAAATGGAATCACAGGTTAAGAACTTACATTTTTATCTAATCACTTACACTCTGAAAACTATTACAGGCTATTAATAATTTTATAATGGTACATATTTTCACAACCTTAAATAAGAACACTGTGAAAATAAGCTATGTATTATTGGAAATGTTTACATAAAACATATACACACGAAATAAAAAGATGTAGCATTAAGTGGTAGGACACATTAAGTGAGAGAAGTGGTTTATTAAGCCAAAGCAGGAACTGAATGGCAGTACAGTTTTAATAGGCAGATACGTTTATACCTACAAATATACTATTATCAATTAATTATTTCAAACTGAAAATTGTTGCTTTGTTGTTTGGTTTAAGTAACATTAAAAATCAATTTATCTCACTTGGCAGATGTGTATGGGGCTCTTGCCATTTGCCAGGGACTATGCTGATCCCAGCATGACTGTACCACCTTTTCTCGACCATTTCCCCATTTTTCTTAATGAATATTACACATCAACAAACTTCCTTTTAGATCCTCTCTTTAGTGGCTTTCTTCCTTTCATATTTGGTGTTATTTGGAAAGTTCTTTCTATACCAATCACCCTTAATATCTACCAGGTCTCCTTTAGCTAACCTCATCTTCTTTTTAAGGGCATTTTTTCTCTCCCCCACTCCCCTAAGGTTATTTGACTTTGTGTAGTTCCCTAAGTTTCTTTTTAACACTTATTATACTTAAAATTATTTATCCAAAGGTTGTGGTTTTTTGGTAATGTTATTTTTATTGATTTCAGAGAGGGAGGGAGGGAGGGAGAGAGAGAGAGAGGAGAGAGAGAGAGATATCAATGATGAGAGAGAGTTATTGGTTGGTTGCCTTTTGCACCCCCCTTCCCCCCCCCCCCCCACTGGGGATGGAGCTCATAACCCAAGCATGTGCCCATACTAGGAATTGAACTTGACCTCCTAATTCACAAGTTAACTTATCAACCATTGAGCCATGCAAGTTGGGTGAAAGTCTGTTTTTTACTGAACTCTGTGATCCATAATGATATGGATTTCAAGGCCCAGCAAAATTTCTGGAATAGAGTATTTGGTTGTATAAATTTAGGGAATAAACAAAGATATGAATAAATGAGTGATAAGCTAATTATTATTGAGAGAGTATAATTCATAGGGACTTCAAATGCTGTGTGGTAAGAGTGACACCTATGAAGGGAATATAAAGTTCTGTTGCTGTTGGTGGATGCCATTGTCACAACATGCAAAAATGGAGTGTGCTATGCATACTGTAAGTCACAGAAAAATGTGTTTGCTTCAGACCCTCAGCTCATTCATCCATAATTTACACATCCATACAATGTACTGAACATCCAAGAAAGAAGACATTGTTTCTCATCTATCTTCTTTATAAGATTTTCTAGCATAAAACACAATGTGTAATGTCTAGTAGGAGCTCAAATATTTATTTCTTAACTGGATAAACAAATGCACTGAGTTAGAGCCAGAAAACTGAGTAAAAAGAATGAATATTAAGAGCAGGCTAAAAGAGACTGCACCCTTGTATTTCTTCAAACACTAATCTTTTAAAGAAAATGTATTTTATTGATTTTTTACATTGAGGAAGGAGAGGAATAGAGAGCTAGAGAAGTTGATTGTGAGAGAAACATCGACCAGTTGCCTCCTGCACATTCCCTACCGGGGATGTACCTGCATCCAATGTACATGCCCTTGACCAGAATCAAACCTGGGACCTATCCACTGAGCTAAACCGGTTTCTGCTCAAACACTAATCTTTTAGCCGAAATAACCCATGTTAAATATTTATACTGCATAAGCAGATTAGCATTTTTAGAAATTAGACCTTCTTTCCATCATTAGATGTCTTCATTAGATGATAGATTTCTACATTTAAATCCATTGAAAACACACAAATAAGAACGAGCAATATAAAATCACACATTTGAAAACATTTAAAATCAAAACAGAAAATAGTTATCATCTGTTCCTTTCTCATCATACCTTAATTTGATATGCAAATTAGCTTGGGTTCTGCCCTTATCTAAATTTTACTTGGCAATTTGCTAATTCACTTTACATAATATAGCACACAGACAAACACATTTATATAAGAAATTATACTAAGATCTTTTTATGATTGTTAATATTTTATTAACAGATGTTGAAAGTATGATGGTTTTTAATTCTCCAAGGTAACCAGCCATTTTACTGTAAAATGTTCTCTAATCTTTTTTCTGATTATACATTTGACTTTATTCCAATAAAATGACCTAATTTCCCTTTTATCTCTTTATAACATGGAATGAAAAGCCCAATTTAATAATAATGAACTTTCTCTTTCTTTTTTGAGGGGAAATAAAACCACAAAATAACTTTCTGATTATTAAATTTTTCTGTATACTTATCCTTCATGAATAAGCTATTTAGCATTTTAAAACAACATATTAATGCATAGAATTAGTGGCTAATTACTGAATTTCACACATGGTTTGTAAAGCAGAATTGTGAGCAAATTGTCTAAACTTCTAAAAGAAAAAAATATTTAAGCATATTAGTCATTTTATTAAGCTACTTTATATGAATTTTTATTTAATTATTCATGTATAGTACTACTGTTTATCTTATCTATTAAGTGGGTACTTAGAATTATGTGGTGATAGTTTGCATATACTGTATTAAACTATAGTTTAAATAATATAAATACAGAAGTCAAACATCATTTGGCAGTATATGGTCTTCTAAATTTTTCTAAGAAATTATGTTATAGGCACTTAGACAGACATGAGCAGAGCAAGGACAATGGGCAAGGTACAGAAAATCACCAGGGCAGAAAACTTTGGATATCTAGCCAGGGGAAGAACTGGGAAAACAAGAACCTTGACCTCAGGGTAACCTATTCTCTCCTAGCATAGTGCTGGTCTTGCAGTTCGGGATCGCCTTACATTTCCCTCCCTACAGATAACAGGTAGGTCTCAGTTATATTTCAGCTCCAGGCCCAGAAAAGCAGCAAAACCAGACAATGATGCCATGGCTGCCTTAGGACCAGCTGCATTGACTAATGACCCCCAGCCCTGGGGATGACCAATCTCTGGAGATGACAACCCTCAAAGAGCACACCTGGAAAGCTGATGAATATTCTATTGAGAACCTTCCTGAGACCTCTCTTAAGATCTCCATCTGCAAGAGATAAATTGCTGGAAGCCAATTCCAGCATGTCATAATTGCAAGAGTTTCATCAAAAGGTTGATGGAACTTGGGGACTCAACAAAGGCTAATTCACATATGTTATAGCCTACTGGAATGGCTAAAGGCATTTCTCCAGACCTGAAAGGGATGCATAAATTGATTGCTTGCTGCTAGACAGCTCAGGGCATCTTAATCTACATGTTATTGCCTTCTATTTGGCCAAATACCTGAACAGCAGCAACAGCCCAAGGCAATTCCCCAAGCTGACAATGCTTCTGTACAAACCTTACCTTTTGAAGTATATATCTCCACCTTGCCTTGGGACAAGTTGTGTTAATAAAAAAGCAAGGGGTCCTGAGACAAGGAGAGCTTGGTTTCTTTAACCAGGCTCTTCTGCGCCCCCCACACCCCCACAAATGCCTTTTAAAATTATGTTTTGTCTCTAGACTCTTATTTAATTTGTGCAAAGCCTCTTCTCCAGATTGCTGAACCCTTCTAGATGCTGGATCTAGACCCTCCGGTGTTAAATGGTACCCAACATCCTGCATTAATAAATACCCTCAGGATGAAGGACCCAGGCACAATCTCCCCCAGGGGAACACACCTTGCTATTCCCTTCCCCTTCTTTCCTCTAAGGGGTCCCATGAGACTTGCAACCAGGGTAGCAATGGGCAGTGGTGGGATAACCCCCTGAACCTATCTCCAAGGCCCCCTTTTCTCTGACTTCTCAGTGAGCCAAAGCAGCCCACCCTAGTCTCTCCTGTTACTTCTTCTAATGATCTTCCTTGTTTCACTGTCCTAAGTATGTTTGCTGTTGCCAATAAATTCTAACTTACTTTACTATACTTGTCTCCTGATTGAAATCTTTTTTTTTTTCTTTTTTAAGAAGACAAGAATGGAATTCTTTTCATCTCCCTGGTAACAATATGAAGCATACACTATCAAGAATGACTTTTTAAAATTTTTATTTTAAATGAGCTGACTTCCTTAAAAGAGAAAATTCATGCCCAGCAGGTAATAATGTATATTTATAAATAGTCACATCTATAAAAAAGAGGAATTTGGTCCAACTTGCTTTTATAAGTATTTAGATCCTAGAACATCTACTTTTCTTCAGCCTTCTACTTCAAACTTAAACGAGGAATTCGTGAAAGCTCAATGTAATGTCTGAAATAAGTTGACTTCCTGAAAAAAAGGAAATACTTCAACAATTAAGTGGCTATTGTTTGACTCCACTGTAGCCTCCGAGACTTCTATTTGCTCCATGTAAGGACAGTAACTCTGTTTTTAACCAATCAGCTAATGCCCATGATGGCTTGCTTGTTCCTCTTCACTTTTGTCTATAAAACCCTCTTGTTTTATACAACTTGTTGGAGTGCCTTTCTACTTTCTAGACTTGATATATCCCGGTTCATAAAAGAGGGAAAAAACAAAACCACTAGATCTAAAGGTTAAGTATTGTGAAATTTATTTCAATAATTCAAATATTAACTATGTTTTGTGAATAACCAAAATAATTGCTACCTTTAATTTAGGTATTTGATTTTAATAAAGAAAACTCCACTATCTCTTCTTGCTCCATTATCACTGGTGTTACTGAGGTTTTCCAATAATCTTATTCTGATCATCTGATTTGCTTCTGCTGGATATAGGGCATCACTATGGGCTCACCCACAGAGGCTGGGCTCACCACTGTAAGTGTGGCAGACAGTTAGACAGGAGCAGAAGAAGGACATTGGGCTTGGTACAGAAGGTCACCAGAATGGGAAGCCCCAAGGTGCCTAAGGAAGGACAATGAATTATAGGATAGGACCTTGGCCCCAGGGTGACTTTTCCTCTCCTAATACTTGCTGTTTAGACTTCCTGACCTTTCCTCCCTAGAGATAACATCTAGGTTTCAGTTGTAATTCAGCTCCAGGTCTAGATAAGCAACAAAACCAGCCTGGGCTGACCTCAGGACCAGCTACATAAAAAATGACCCGTGCCCTGGCGCCTACCAATCAACTGGTAGACACCACAACCCTGAAAGGTCTCACCTGAAAAAATGCTGAATATTCTATTAAGATCTTCCCCTGGCACCTCCCCTAAAATATCCACCCTAAACCCTTGGGACTGAGGACATAGTTAGCTTTCCATTCTAGAGCACACTCCCCACCCCCTACATGCTTTCCCCTTCTCTTGTCCCTCCCCCTCCCTGCCAAGCAGGTTACCTTAGTTTCCTCACCTCTAAGCTCCAAGGACCCTTCCTTTGCCTCCATAACAACTCCTAAACCAATTCATTCTAGGGATTACTTCTTCTACCTCTGATTTACCAAATAAATGTTCTCTTACAGTTTAGGTATTGGTTCTGAATTCTTTCCTGCCAGAACCCAAGTACCAAGGTTGCTGAACCCAGGTTCGGTCTGGCCCCACCCACCAGGCAGACACCTGGTGCTATTCCTACCACATACAGCATAAAGACTAAAACAAGAAAGATCATTTTACTTAGATTTTTCCATAGAAAGTCCTCACAAAAGGTAATTGTTTACTGCAGATATTTCCTGGCAATGTGAGCACAACACTGAGGATTCTAGCACAGAGCAACATGCAATCCTATATAATAAAAGTGTAATATGCAAAGCAACTGAACAGAGGAACGACCAGTTGGTGGGGTGTGGGAACAGCAAGCAAGTGATGCCAGGCCAACCAAAGCACGTGCCAGCAAGCAAAGGGAGGGGGCCGTAATAGGGGAAGGGGCGAGGCTGCAATGGCCAGCACCATCCCCTGATCAACTGCCTGGTCACCTCTCGCAGAGTGGCAGGTGATGGCAGGGTGCTGGCTGAGCTGAGGACCCCCACTCCTCGAGTGCATGTATTTCATGTACCAGTTTACTAATAATGTGTGTGTGTGTGTGTGTGTGTGTGTGTCTGTGTGTTTAAAAAACTCACCTTCCTATTTCCAGCCTCCTCTATGTCCCCCACCCAATTTCTTTGAAGTGAAAATTTCTCACACTTTGTTAGGTAGAACAATTTTCCTCCCAGAAACTCAGTTCTAGGGCCGCTTTACACAAGCAAAAATACATTAAGTATTCTGCTAAGCAGAGATCCATTTTACTGTAGAACTCCAGCCTTTAGCAACACACAGCCTGACAAAATGCTTTAAATGTAAAATCTTCCTTTAATATTTGCTAGCAAAAATGTCTGAACATTCTGGCTTATCTAAGTGGAAGAGAGCAAAAATAAATTTATCCTCCTTTTGATATTAATTATTACATATGTCTTATATGACAGAACTTCTTAACTCACTTTTGCTTTTGTTACTTTAACTTACATTTTAAAAATCATAGCAATTTACATGATGTTTAAAGTCTGTACACCAGTGAAAAATACAAAAAAGGAGGACCAAACCAAAGATTCCTTGGCTTTCCCCGCCCCCTCTATTTTTTTTTCAATTGTTATATGAATATGCAAATGTGATTTCACTGAAAACATTATAAAGTTATAGAATCACTCAAATCATCTCTAACCCACAACTCGAATCCCATCCCCTTTACCATAGGTCACATAGTTATTCATGTGATATGCCTTCTTTCAATGGATTTTTCCCATTTCATAATTTCTTTTTCTTTCATTTCAAGCTAAGATGTAATAAAGAAAATATTGTTCATGAAACTTGTTGAAATATAAACTTTTAGGGGTGAAAAAAGGCAGGTTTAGGAAATTTTTTAAATTAAGGGCGTCTGTGGAAGAAACACAGTGCTACAAAGCTACCAAGGTTACATTTCCATAAGACATGGGAGTTGGGTGAGGCAACCATTACATTTCCATAAGGTAGGAGAAGTAGGAGTAGCAAAGGTCTATATTTACAAAATAGAGGAAGGAAGCCCAGAGGGAATGGGAGAACAATGAAGGAGGAGGGCCTTACAGGTCCCACCTGAGGTTTGACCTTTGAGCTCAGGAGTTACTATTGTGATCAAATCAAAGGGGAGTAGCCACCAATCAGAGGGGATATTGAGGCACAAAAACTGCAGCCTTCTCTTGGAAAAAGGACTCTCCTCTTCCCCACGTGGGAGTCTGGGCTGTGAGATTCTTTCCCCTTCCCCATGTGGGAGTCTGTACTTGTTCTTCAATAAATTTCCACCTTGCTATACCGCCTTCTGTCTGTGGATTCATTCTTTGACTTCAGTGGACAAAGAATCTGGGGAAGCCGCCCTGTCCCAGGGAACACTGTGTTTCAGACCAAAAAAGCCCTTATCATTGTTTTAACAATATAACAGGCTTTATTCAGCACCCTTGCTATAGGTATTGATACTGAAAATGAGTTTTGCAGTAGGGAAGAGAGATTGGGCTTAATTCAAATATGAGAAAAAGTGGGGATTTGCAGCCAAAGAGCAGGCTGAGTGGATAGAAAGTTAACTAAAAGGAAACATAAGGTTTCCAATGATTGGGGGGATGTTTTTGCTAAACCAGTGGTCGGCAAACTCATTAGTCAACAGAGACAAATATCAACAGTACAACGATTGAAATTTCTTTTGAGAGCCAAATTTTTTTAAACTTAAACTTCTAACACCACTTCTTCAAAATAGACTCACCCAGGCCATGGTATTTTATGCAAGAGCCACACTCAAGGGACCAAAGAGCTGCATGTGGCTTGCAAGCCGCAGTTTGCGGACCACGGGGCTAAACCAACCTTCTTGCTGAAGGCAGGTCAGGATGATTACATATCACTTAGTGGATGGGGGAGATAAAGAATTTAGTTATATCAAGGGTGTTTGGATATCGAGGGTGAGAGATTCTGGCTAAAATAAGCATAGGGCCTCATTGGAAAAGAGCTCAGAAGAGCCCAAGTAGAATTTGGTAAAGGAGAAAACCTGCCAATTCCTTTTTTGGACTATATTTTCATAAGCTTTACAAATTTATCTCAAACTAAGTCAATTATTCAAAACTGAAATAGTAAGAAGGAATGCTTCCAATTAGTTCCACCTTTGTTCACTACATTGGTTTTTCTGTTATTTGTGTATTTTTATTTTTTTATTTTTATTAATTTCAGAGATGAAGAGAGAGGGAGGGAGAGAGAGAGAGAAACATCAATGGGAGAGAAACATGGATCAGCTTCCTCCTGCTTGTCCACTATGGGGGATTCAGACCATAACCCCAGGAATGTGCCCTTACCAGGAATCAAACTGTGACCTCCTGGTTCCTAGATTGACAATCACTGAGACATATCAGCTGGGCAATTTTGATTTTTCTATTTTTTAAGTGAATAATATCTCACTTAGGAGTCACTTGCAATGAGCTGCCTCCTGAGTCACTACTGGTGGTCAGGTTGAAAACTCCACAGAGGGTTTCAAGTGTAAGCATAGGCAGCTGGTTAGTATTAATAAAGGAAGGGAACAAAGGGAATCAGACATTAAGCATAATAAACTAGAGAGAGAATTAAACAATAAGTCTACTTCACTAGAAAGTTGCAGCATTTAAAGGCTCCCCAGCGGACTGCTGCATCCTCCACCCTTGGGACCTAGTCGCCAAAGAAGGCAGGGAGGGTCCTTACAGCCATTATCTGGGATTACCTAGGGAGGGATGAACAGAGCAGGAGAAACTTCTCTGCTGAGCACATGGTGCAGGCATGTGCAGTAGGATCCAAGGTGGATACCAATAGAGGAGTGGAGTCTAGCCTGAGAAAAATCTGGGGAAAGAACCAGATTGGGTGAGGGCATACATTCAGGAATGTCAAGGAAAGGGCACAGCAGGAGCCTGCAAAGGAATGGGAAAGAGATTGATCTATTTTAATGGCAGAGAAAAATATAATCAAAGCTTAACAAATGCCTCTCACTGGATAACATGCACTTATGTTACATGTCAATGTACATGCCCTTGACTGGAATCAAACCCAGGACCTCTCAGTCCGCAGACTGACGCTCTACCACTGAGCCAAACCAGTTTCGGCATGGAAATGCTTTTCTTCAGACCCAGTAGAAAGACTCCACAAGCCCTGGCTAAGGGAAGACTCTCGGCTATTTGCAGCACAGATTCTACTCTACGTTAACACAAATGTGTGCGTTATGACTCTGTTCCACAGTCATTGCAGTTTACATATAGACACTTAACCCTGAAACTGATAGCTGTATTCCTCTCTGGATTTGACTCAGAATTATATTTATTTACCATCTCCCTATTTCATGCTTTTTTTCCTGTAGAACTTTCATCCCTCCCCCCTCCCCATTTTTCTCTAGTCTCATAACATTTTTCCATATAAGCTAATATATGTCCAACAATTTTAATAAATCTAATGAGCCTAGATCAAATTGTTAGTATTTTTTTTTGTCTTTCTAAACAGCCTTCATTTTTACTCTAGTTCTACTTCCTTTGTAATTATAATATACACAGATATTAGATACAGAGTAGATTCTTAGGTATAAAGGGAATTTCTCTAAATTTTCCCTTTTTTATGTGAGAAGAATGGGTACAATACAATATAAATTGGGTATGGTAGTATTTTTGACACAGGCTAATAAAAATTATTTTAAATATATTATTTAAATTTTTAGATATTTATTTAGAATGAGTTTCAAACATATTTGTCACATATTTATTAGGCATAATAGACAAGATTTTGTTAATTGATGTGAATCACATGAGTTAACAATAACTGCAAAATTATTTATTTTTCTCTTGTAATATAGCAACCCTTTACTTCTCCATGGAAATAAGCCAGATAATCATATAGCATCTTCTATTTAATTTGCTTCAGGTATTTCAGAGCATTACTCTTATCACTAACCTCTAATAATACATTATTTTATTCTTTTAAAATAACTAAGTGTTTGAATTTATTTTGCAATCTCTATTTTCTTGAACTATTCTTTTGTAAAAATAATATAAAAAATAACCATGCTATTAAATAAAATTGTGTTTGTATTATTTTCGTCTTACTCTTTATTCGCTGTTTGTTTTGCTATGAATAATTATCTTGCCATTCTGTAGAGAAAAATGACAGGTGACACTAGGTAAGATTTATTTTCCAAAGATTAACTCTTTTTTTATTCCCAAAACACTGATCACTTCATAACTCATCATTGCTGAAGAGAGGCATCACATGAAACTTAATTGCTCAACATGTGAATGATGCTAATAGATGGGAGAAGAGATGGCCGTGTTAAATTCATTAAGTTTTCAAAAACATCAGATGCTGCCAGGAAAAATACTCTAGAGACACATTTGACAATAGTGCTCAACCCATAATGAGATTCCTCTGAATCAATTTTGTACAGTCTCCATATAAACTATAGAGAGATTGCATATTAACAAGTGGGGTTGACACTCAGCAGAACAGTGACAATAATGTGCTACCCATCCAATCTTAATTTACTGATGCTGATAGTGCTGATTTCTCTAGTAAGTGCCTCACTCTTAGCAAATCTTAACACCCTAGATGTACCCAGCTGCTGGCTTGCATCACATCTCTACCCTATTAACACTTTGCATCTCTTATAAATTCATTCTTTCCATCTACTCAGATAAGTAGTAGGAAGAGAAAGAGGTGGTGGGCACACAATGTAATATATAAATCATGTATAATAGAATGTACACTTGACACCTATGTAATCTTATTAAAAAATGTCACACCAATAAATTTAATAAAATAAAATTTAAAAAAAATAATTGGCATGGATCTGTAGTCATCTTCCAGTTCAAGACCTTAAACCCAGTCCCAGCTTCATTGAAAAAATTTGAAAAGAGAAAGAAGTAAATTAGCTGAATGCTAATATAATCATAGTTCAATATAATAATTTTTACACTGACTTATTAGCGGACATTAGCTAGATCTGACTTACCCAAAGGGATTTCAATAGAATGTCAGACAGTCTAGTTATACCCTTATTGATAAATCAAACATTATCTCTACACATGGAAAAACAAATATTTATTGAGTACAACCTGCTGTCTGATATTGTACTAAACACTGGGACTCTTCAATGAACAAAAAGCTCCAAATCTCTGTCTCTACAGGGCTTATTTTTAGTGTGAATAATCATTTGTGTGTGTATGTGTGTGAGGTTGGGATAAATAATGATGGAGGAGAGTAAGACAGACACTAAATGAGGTAAGGATATATATATATATATATATATATATATATATATATATATATATATATATATATATATATATATATATGCAAAGTGTCCCCTTGGGAGTTCAACCTGGAGACCTGGAGTTTGGTCACTTGCTATGACATGCGCTGACCACCAGGGTGTGGTACAGAATGAAGGAAGGTCCTAATTGACCCTGATCACCAGCCAGGCCTAGGGACCCTATTGTGCCCAAATTTCGTCCACTGGGCCTCCAGTGTATATATAAATATATATGAATATGTATATCTGCATATATATGTACATTTAATGGAGATAAGCACTATTTTTAAAAGTAAACTAAACATAGAGCTAGAAAGTATAAACAGGAGAAGTTTTGGGGGAGTTTACAATTTTTAAATAGACCTCTATGTAGATCTCACTGAAGTAACATTTCAATGAATGCAAGGAGAAAATGAGCCATAAAGGAAGCCAGGGAAAGATCATTCTAACTATAGGAATTGAGAACATCGTATGGAAAGTATAACTATATCAGGGGTTCAATAGGATGGTACACAGGATATTTAGAAGAGAGTGACCTGAGACACTGGTGGGTTTAGGCTACCTTCCTTGGTTAAGGGTACTCTATTTTCCTTTAAGAAACAACACACTCACTTCATCATTCTACATAAAAATCATGTAGAACTGGCTTCTTTCACACATTTTGGGATGAGCCATGATTATCATTATTCTCAAGACAAAGTGTTTGATCTCCAATAATAACTATTACAATGCCAACAGATATTTACATTTTTTGAAGGATATTAGAAGCTTCTTCTCATTCCACAATAACTATTAGAAAATACATTTATTCTTCCACCTGAATATTATGTGGAAAGAGTGCTTGACGAGCTGCATGGGCCACTGTGAAGAGCCAACAAGAAGCTAGCACTGTAATCAGTAGACCCACGGAAAAGAGAGAACTTGTGTCCCAGAGAGAATTATTTGAGTTCCCAGATTAAGCCTTGCTTGAACTATCTGAGTATTTCAGTCATGGGTATTACATATATTCTTTCCATTATTAAACCAATGAGAATTTCTTAAAAGTGCATGAAAATTTTATCCTGTGGAATCTGGCTATAGCCTATGGGGTAGCAAATAACCTGAACTGAAGATTGAAGTTGGCCTTAGAGATAGACTTCAAAGAGTATATTACAATGTGTGATTTAGTAACAGACTGAAACTATCACTGGGCACATTGGGAGATAAAGAACTAGAAGCAGTTTGAGTTAATAAGGACAAAGGAAATAAAAATCGCATGTAGTCATTGGTAGTGGGGTTCAGAGCATGCTACCTCAAAATATGGCATCTTGACACATTGGCTCTTTAAACTTCTGAAGGACTTTAAATAGCAAAAATATGAAGGTCGTTTTGACCTTGTCCAACTCTTCTACCCTGAAACAGGCCATAAAACTTCATGTGGGAGGTGTCCTTCCTGTACCTGGAGGAAAGGTACTTCCTTATCTTCAAACACAAAAAGGACACCAAGAAGAATTCAAAGAAATCAGTATTGATAAGTTTCTCCCAGTTTATTAAAATTACTTCATACTCCTTGGCCTATTGTATTTCCCTATGACTGCCTACTCTTCCTCAAACCTAGCATAAAAATACACAGGTTTAACTATTTCCTTAGGTCTCATGTCCTTATAAAAGCTCCTGTGTTACATAAAACGTCTATTAAATAGATATGTATTCTTTTCTTCTGTTAGTCTTTATCAGTTTAACTTTCAGACCCAGCCAGGGACACTAAGGTCAGGGAAACCTTTTTTCTCCCCTACATTGACATATTGAATAAGATAATGCTATCATCTCATTGGTTCAACCAGTTAAATGGGAGTTTGGAGAAGAGGATCTGCTAATATAATTATTTCCCTATGAATGGATTTCTGTTTCCTCCTTTCAGAAACAACATGGAGTATAGTGTTATAATATGAAAATTAGAAATGAGTTCAAACAAGACAAGATTCAGGCACAGACATCATGAATAAATATAGCATAGTCATGGTGATATAATTATCAGAGAAAATGTTAGGAAGTGACCTTAGCTGTAACCCACAATTTTGTGGGCACCACTAGAAGCATTGCCATGTATTATTGTAAAACTGGCCTTGTTGCAAAGTATTCCTCTAGGACTGACATTCTAATTCAAGTCATTTCTTATCTGTGGTTCCTTCCACTGCCTGGAATTAATGGTATGCTTAATTCAATATGTGTGGTGTATAGAAGGGTTCATTCATTGTTTTATTGTAAACAATTAACAACCTACAAAGATCAAGTATAAAGTTATTCTTTTAAGTAGATTAAAAATAATTTTACATTTGAATGCAAGACACAAAATATTAAGTAGTAAGCTCCACTAACCATTTCTTCTTTTGGAACTAAATTTTCACATAAACAGATTACCAATATGCTGACACAATGCATTCTAGTCTGGAATTGATTACGTTGTAAATGAAAAGATGTTAAATTTATTTAAACAATAGAATTATAAGTGCTTTAATAAATATATATATATATTTTCACACACACACATACACACACACACACACGCATATTCAGAAAAATATTTTAATAGCTGCTGCACGTCTTGTGTCCTTTTAAATTAAGATTACTCTTTTACTCTTAAAGAGTGAACTCTTAGAGGCTCTCAGAGTTTTTATACATGTTTGACAATAGAAGTTTTATTATGATTTTTACCAGATATCATCATGAACAAGTCCCAGAGATAATATTTCCCTTAGCCACTGTTCCCCTTTACCCTTTCAGTTAGTTCGTTTACTCATTAAATCTTCTCTTTAGGGCAGAACCGGGGGCCCATGTCAAGCACCCTGGGCTGAAGCCCTCTTCTGGCTTCTTCACCAGCCCCCACTCCAAAGCCGGGGCTGTATATTACAATCTTCAAAGGTCTTAAGTGATACAAACAAATCTCCTGGCTCTGGGGGAGCAGATACAAATCAGGAGGGGTGGGAGAGGGCAATAGTAAACAAAAGTACGTAATTGGAAACAATCCTGCAGATAAGACTGATGTTCCTATGCTCTCTCACCCCTGTCTGTTCACACACCAAACACGTATTCGTGGTGCAGTACTGCTTGTCACATTCATGCTATGCTCTGCCAACGATTCTATTCCTGCTTTCCAAAAAAAGCTGCAACGAAAATATCTCGCTAATATTAACTCTAGGCACCGATGTGTGGAGTTCCCACATCTAGTGTGTATGTTTTCTTCTTACGACTCATTTCCTACATAAAACATTTCTGTGTTGTCAAATAAAAAGAATCTGGGCACAGGGAATGACAGTTTACTCAAAAGACTATTGCCGTGAAGAGAGTGAGGGGGAGGAAGGAGATTATTTTAACGGGGAGAAATGTTCTCACCACGAGATCTGCAAGTGTCTCAAAGATGAGACAGAGAAGAATTTTCTCTTCTAGGGAGAGGTACACGGGGCTAGACAGAACTGCACACGGCTGGGTGAGGTGATGGGCAGGCGGCTCCATCGGTGGGTCAGCAGGTGCAAACAGAGCAGCTCATCATTTATGACACAGCCAGTGGGCTTTGGAGGGTCTGTATCTGCTCTTGGCCTAGGTAAAAAATGGGGTCCTCTTCCAGGTTTATCTAAGTCATGTGGGAAACAGTGGGGTTTTGCTGTCAAGCAGTTTCCCAGAACTCAAAAAGGGTGTGGGTGCATGGAGGTGGGGGAAGGGAGGCATTCTAAATTGTCACTGCTTTCCAGGAACACAGGGCTCAGGTGAAATGAAACATTGTCAGTGCGACCAAAACAAACGAACAGGCAGCTCCACTGCTTTGAAAAAATAAGGAAAAAGCACTGGAAGGGCAGAGCTGTTGACAGAACTGTTTCAGAAACGTCTTTTGCTGCTCCTCTGCCAGTTATAGGGCCTACAGCGAACACCAGCAATAGGTCAGCGGGTCACCTGCACAGACACAGGCTGCTCCATGGGGTGGTGGATGCTGTGGCAGGACAGAAGAACAGGATGAGGTTTTTCTGTCCCTTGGCCCAGGCACTGACATGTTTGGCTTGGGAATGACAGACTCTGGGGAACGAAGCTCACTCCTTGGATGGCTGTTAGCACGTGTTCATAGTCTTCTAGGAAAACTGTCATTGTTATCCTATGCCGGGGAACCCTCTTTCTGTAACAGTAGTTTAATCTATTGTATTGTTACAGTAGTTTAATTGTTACAGTAGTTATGTATTGTTTCAGTAGTTTGATCTATTGGATGTGGGGGGCAATAATGCAAGCCTTTGCAGACTGGGCAGCTAAACCCATTTGCCTTATTTGACTAGTGATACTATAAATGTGAAGATTAAGTACCCACATGAGTCTCTTTTTAAATTCCCAGGAGTATATTCTAGGTCTTAAAATAATTAAAATGAAAAAAATCTGCGTTTGTTTTCCTGTTAAATTACATCCGGCCCCAGCCCCAGCTGACTCACTGTCAGCTTCCTTGCTTCACCTCCTTTAAAACTGCAATCCCAGCAGTTTACGGCTTGGCAAGTGTGCCAAAACAGGGTTATGTCTTCAAAAATTACATTTGAAACCTCACTGAGCTCTGAAATAGCCTTTGGCAAGGGCATGGCTATAGGATAATGCCTCCCCCCCCCCCCCATGAAATTTCAGAAAAAGATGTTTATTATTATCATCAACATTGTTCACCTGTCCAATCTTTTCATTCATTTACCAAATATTATATGGTAAATAAGATTACAGAAATAGAAATATATACCCTCAGGCTCTCAAACAGCTGAAACTTAACTCAAATCTCAGACACACACACACACACACACAATTATACCACCTTGTACTTAAGATCTTAATGTTTGTAAGCTCAAAGATGTATGAGAAAATGTGCTTAATTCAATATTTTAATATAGGGTTTAGAATCCCCAAACACAACAAATTAATCACTATTATTTCTTTAGAAGATTTTTAAAATGATTTATCCTTCACAGAAACCCCAGATCAAAGATACAAGCAGCTTTGGCACAGTGACTGCTGTGATCATCAGCTTAGGCATAGAAGGTGCCATTTACAACTTAGTCAGAGCCCGGGGATGCTTATACCACCTGTCACTTCCTCTTAACAGCCCCGATCTCGGTCAACCACTTAGAATATTATTGCACCATTTTTCAATCTCTGCCTGCAGTCTTAACAGAGTCGCTGACACTTTTTTTTTTTTTTTTGCAATCTAAGTTAATATAGACAAGCATTTTTGAAGGCAGCCCTAAGGCCAAGGAGAGTATTTATATCTACTGCCATTCAGAGAATAACTGAGCCAATAAAGCACTCGATAGATTTTTGCACTTTCCCCATTATGTTTCTGAGCCTCCTGTGGGTATTCTACACAAGACCGTGGGTGTTCTTAATAAAAAAAATAAAAAACCACACAACATATTTCTTCCATTATTCTCTACTTGCCATGTTTTCATTTACACAGATTTCTTGTCAAGTGATATTGAAGTTTCAAAAATATTTACTTTATCCATTGGAACATGTACCATAGTGGCTCTAATGTATTGGTATTCCCTAACCACATTCAATTAATTTTGTTAGACTAAGAAATGCATTAAGGTTTTTCACATAAAGTATTTTTTTTTTGCTTCTGTCATTTTTAAAGACTACATGAAACCCAGGCCTGGCCAATATGGATACAAAACAAGTTCCAGGAAGGCTGCAATGTGAATATAAAAATCCAAATTCCCTTAAAGTTGAAAACTATGTGGAATCCTAAAATGTCTAAGCTACTAAACCAGTTACTATTAACTGAATTTATTGTACTTCAGTATAACGAGGTCTATCTCTGAGGCCTCCTAGCATTCCCAATCCTTGACATATCCAAAGTCAACACAGATGAATATATTTGTTATATAGATGGCTAGATAGCTAGATAAAAGAATTAAGAGAAAAATACACTTTGAATCTGCCAATATGTACAGAGTAAAAACTACCTAATATAGTTCCACCTTATTCATGGGAGATGATCCCCTTAAATTGTGAATAGTACAAAATCCTGTACATACTATGTGTTTTCTTATACACACATATCTCTGGTAGGTTTAATTTATAAAATCAGGTACAGTAAGAGGTTAACAACAACTTGTAATAACTTAGAACCATTATAACAATCTCTCTCTCTCTCTCTCTCTCTCTCTATATATATATATATATATATATATATATATATATATATATATATGTATATATATATTGTTATAATGGTTATAAGTTAGAGAGAGAGAGAGAGAGAGAGAGAGAGAGAGAGAGAGAGAGAGAGAATATGCAAATTAGACCAGGACTCCATAATGGGCCATGACCAGACAGGAAGAGGTTACGTGTGCAGGTGAGGCCCAGATTGGAGATGGAGACAGATGCAGGGGGCCTGTGTGAGCTGGTACACTGGCTAGGGTGGCCCCAGAACAGACACAGGCAGGGGGGCTGGGGGATGCTGTGAATCAGGCATGAGCCCCAGCCCCCTGCAGCCTTAAAACAGACACAGGCAGGGGGTATGGGGGATGCTGCCAGTCAGGTGCAGGTCCTGGACCCTCAGAGGGCACCTCCTCACGCAATTTGAATTGCACGCTGGGCCTCTAGTCTGTCTGTCTGTCTATCTATCTATCTATCTATCTATCTATCTATCTATCTATCTATCTGCCTAAGCGAACATTACAACAGAACGACAGGAATGACCATCAACCAGTCGCTATGATATGCACTAACCACCAGGGGGAAGGTACTCATCGCAGGAGTTGCCCCTGGTGGTCAGTGCACTCCCACAGAGGGAGCACCGCTCAGCCAGAAGCCGGGCTCATAGCTGGTGAGCGCAGCAACAGACCACTGAGAGGCGGCAGCAGGTGCAGTGGGCTGGGATGAGTGTGAGTGGTACTGCGCCTGGCCGGGTTATGGCTCCTCCCTGGCTGCCTGCCACGTGGCACACTGCTACATCCCCCGAGGGGTTCCGGATTGCGAGTGACTACATCATAGCTTATAAACTGCTACATCTCACACACAGTTAAACAAGGAAGGTGGCTTCTGCAGTTATTTGAAAAAGAGATCTGTGGATGCTCCACCCTAATTCATCAGAAGAATCTCCAAACTGTCCACATCCTATTTATTCTACATGGGGATGAACATGCATACCTATATGTTGGGAACAGTCTCTTGGATGTAAAAATTAAAACCTGGTAAGGCTACTCTAACACTGAAAAAACAGGATAATGCAGCGATGACATGCATGGACTCTGGCTTGCACATTTTGTGGTCAGCCCTGATTCTGACACAACTGTGTGATAAAGCCAATTACTTAACTTCTCTCTGCTTCAGTTTTTTCACCCATAAGATGAGGAAATGGTACTACTGCCTCAGAAGGATCATGTAATGTACTACGTTTTATAATCAGGGGTAAAAAAATGTAGCTGCCCATACAACAGCAAGATGCCTTTCATCCAGAATGAAAAGTATGGTCACAGGTGCTTGCAGCGTCCCGGATTGTGAGATGGATGTCCAACTGCTGGTTTAGGCCCGGCATCCCCTGAGGGGTCCCAGATTGCAAGAGGGTGCAGGCCGGGTGAATCCCATGCACGATTTCATGCACCAGGCTTCTAGTATATACTATAATAAAAAACTTAGGTGAATGTGAAGTTATTAAGTAATATAAGAGTCACTTGAAAATAAGCACATCTTTAATCCTTTTTTAACAGTAAAGACAAATTTTAAAAATAAAACAAGCACTGTGATAACTGAGATGGCTATTAAATGGGTAATGGGCGGGTAGCTCATAGAGTGTGGATTTGCTGGACAAAGAGATGCTTCACATTATGAGAGAGAGAGAGAGAGAGAAAGAGAGAGAGAGAGAGAGAGAGAGAGAGAGAGAGAGAGAGAGAGAGAGAGAGAGAGAAGGAAGGCGAGATTTCATCACATTACTCAGGATGGTACACAATTTAAAATGTGCGAATTGTTTATTTCTGGTATTTTCTGCAGGTAACTGAAACCACAGAAAATGAAACCTGGAATACATTGGATATTGAGCAACTGGAAATAGCTTTTAATAGAATAATTAAGTAAAGAATGTATTGCATTCTCATCCAATTTAGTGCTAGTGATGAAAAATAATGCAGGGCTATTGCAGGGGTATAAGAGATAAAGGTGAAATACCTAAGCAGGAGTATCATAAGAGGAGTGTCCTAAGGAACTTACATCTTTTCACTGTAAATAATGTAATTTATAATTCTGTTATGATATACCTAGCGTGAGGGCAAACAGTGTTTTATGCAATATTTACTTCTTCCTCTCCTTTTTTTTTTTTAATATATTTTATTGATATTTCACAGAGAGGAGGAAGGGAGAGAGATAGAGAGCTAGAAACATCGATGAGAGAGAAACATCGACCAGCTGCCTCTTGCACACCCCCTACTGGGGATGTGCCCGCAACCAATGTACATGCCCTTGACCGGAATCGAACCTGGGACCTTTCAGTCCGCAGACCAACGCTCTACCACTGAGCCAAACCGGCTTCGGCTCTTCCTCTCCTTTTACTTCCTCTGGACGTGAAGGTTTTAAAACATAGAATTCAATGACGATGAATCAGATTTACCCTTTCTTTTTTTGCCAATGCTCCCCTTTAATATCTAGATGCCAATGCTCCCCTTTAATATCTAGATCTTCACAGAAACTCTTGACTGCTGTTTTTACCTAGCTTATTCTTTATTTGCAAGGCTAATGGAGGAGAAAAAGGAGAATTAACCTTGTTTCAATAATAAAGATATACTTTTATTGTTCCTAAGAAATGATTGATCCAAGAAAATCTCTTTTCTTAATGTTCTATACTTCATTTGGATAATGCTCAATTAGGTTATTAGGTTAAATTTGCTAATATGTTAACCTCCTAGTCTGAAATATTTAGCATGCACAACATAAAATATATGAATTTACTGAAACCATAAACAGTGATGATAAATCCTTCATAGAGTAATTACTTCACTGATGCTTTTCATGAATAGTTGGCAGGGAGATAAGAAGAGGGATATTAACATTTTCTACATTGGGTTTAGTAAATTGATAAACACAGAAGAAATATGACAAGTAATCCTCACAATCAAATTTATCAGACTATGGAAAATTGAAACTACTCTGAAAAATAGAAGCAAAGGAAAAGTGTTTTGGGTTTGATGAATTCAACTATTTCTTTGCATGTTCTTGAACTTGTGAAAAATAAAATCAAATATATATTAACTTAGAAATTTGGTTACAGCTTAAGTAATGTCTTTTATAGCTTATTTTAAAAAAATACCATGTACTAAATAATGCAAGACATGACATTAAATGGCTTTGTTACCGAATAAAAGACACTCATGGTTATCAGAACAAATATATTGCATAGTTTTATCATTGTTTTACTATACTTAATACATTATGTGTAATGATCCAATGTGATTTATTTGTTTTGTTGAAATTAACATCATCAAGAACCCAGTATCGCCTATGAGATTTGACTTCATAATGGCTCAAAATTTAAGGGCAAGGAGCCCTACTGATGTAGCTCAGTGGGTTGAATGTCATTCCATGCATCAAGAGTTCACAGGTTTGATTCCTGATCAGGGCGCATGCCTGGGTTGTGGGTGATGTTTCTATCTCTCCCTCTCTCAAAAATCAATAAAGGAAATAATTTAAAAATTCAAGGGCATGGAAAGTTCCAGAATATTTTACACATGATAAGTATGCCTTCACATTGCATACTTTTTTTTGTGAAGTCCTGATCAAAGAAGTAAAAGGTCCCATAGTAAATGCTTTAAAACTCATAGAAAATGTTAACTGTTTTAAAAGAGTGAAAAAAAAAAGAAATAGTTATGAGGAATGATGGTAATGGAGATGATTTAGTTCAGAGAAGCCCAAACATATGTACCTGATTTTAGAACCAACTTCTGTGGGCCAAATACTACAAACTTACATAAAGAATGAAGGCAACTGCCTGACATAGGATACTGTGTTCACTCATCTCTAAATATTGGGTCGGCAACTAAGTAATTGCGGATTTTTTAAAGACAATCAAAGACAATTTTTTCATGGAACTAAATAACTTTATTCTGTAATGTATTGCCTATTTTTATCAATGACCTTTTGCCATCTTTCAGGCAGCATCATAATCCCACGTTCAAAAAACTTCTGGTTTTTATTAGCAAAAAACTGAATCAGGTACGATTTGATATCATCATCATTATTGAAATTTTTACCATTCAAGGAGTTTTGTAAAGATCGAAACAAAAAGTAATCAGATGGTGCAAGGTCAGGACTATATGGTGGATGTGGCAAAACATCCCAACCAAGCTCCATTAATTTTTGCCGAGTGACCAAAGATGTGTGTGGCCTTGCATTGTCATGATGGAATACAACAGCTTTTCGATTTGTCAATTCGGGCCGCTTTTCTTCAACTGCATTGTTTAATTTCATTAGTTGTTCAATGTAGACATCAGAATTGATCGTTCGGTTGGGTGGTAAGAGTTCAAAGTAGACAATTCCTTTGTAATCCCACCAAACTGATAACAAAACCTTCTTTTGATGAATATCAGCTTTTGATGTTGTTTGAGTTGGTTCACCTGGCCTGCTCCACGATCTTTTCCGCTTGATATTGTTGTAAACAACCCATTTTTCATCGCCAGTTATCAGTCATTTTAAAAATGGATCATTTTCATTACGTTTCTTTAGCAAATCGCAGCTGCTAATGCGTTGCGTTAACTGTGATTCTTTCAGTTCGTGAGGAACCCATGTATCGAGTTTTTGAACATAGCCAAGTTGTTTTAAGTGATTTTCAATGCATGTATGTGATACATGAAGCTTCTCTGCAATCTCACGTGTTGTACTGTGACAGTCCAAATTGATTATTGCTTTGATTAGGGCATCATCAACTTCAACTGGACTACCAGAGCGTTTTTCATCTTTGAGTGAAAAATCACCAGAACGAAATTTGGCAAACCAATTTTGACACTGCCGTTCTTTTAAGGCTTTGTCACCATAAACAGCACATAACTTTTTATGAGCTTGCGATGCGTTTTTCCCTTTGAGGAAATAAAAAAGCAAAATATGACGAAAATGTTCCTTTTGATTTTCCATTTTTCAACGAACGCCAAACGAAAACTACAAAACAGATCAAAAAACTTTTTTTACTGATTAACAGCTGAATAGCCAACTATCAAATAACAAAATGTGTTTTACATTTGTACTACGTCTGCAAACCTAAAAATTCAACTGAAGCCATATATGTGTGAAACCCGCAATTACTTAGCTGCCGACCCAATATTTACAGAGAACACTAGATGCATCGGGGTGCATTCAACATCAGAGATTCTGGTTGCTATCTTCCTGTCTGAAGAACAGAACATGCTTACTACTCTTTTCTACCTTTGACCCCTCACCCCCTCACCCCCATTAGCTTCTCAGCCCCATAGCACCCACCAGATCCCTCTTCTCCAGTTTCCTCTCTGGACTACCCATACCACCATCTATTCAACAAATGCTAACTGAGCTCCCACCATATTTCCTGGCCAATGGCAATGCAACCTTGAACAAGAAAATGTCCCTGCACTTGTAGAGCTGACATTCAAATGGCAGAGTAGAAAAAAGTAAACAAGCGAACCAGCAACCATATAGTAATGCCAGGTGTTGATAAGTACCATGGAGAAAAGATGGCAGCTAATAAGAATAAAGAGAGAGTGGGTGAAGGCACCAGGACACTCTTTTAAAGGAAGGCTTACTGAGAAGCAGGGGAGCACAGTTCATTTTCCTCTCTAGAGGGAATGTGCTCCTGGCAGCTGCATCAGCAGATGTCAGAGACCAGAGACCAGTGTGGCTGAAACTGAATAGAAGGTGGCAGAGTGGTGGGGATGGGAGGAGAGTTGTCACCTCAGTTCAGATCCTATTGGATCCAACTAGCACATTCAAGTCAGCAATGACCTAACAATCTTCTAATAGCCTTCAAATATGTTTTCAGAAAACAATTCCTTTATGTAAGTGTTCTTTCAAGTTGAGATTACATTAAAACATAAAAGTAAAGTAATATTTTAGTAATAAAACATTATTAATCACAAGAATAGATTACTAAGGGTAGTTATATCATCTTTCCAGATCATACATGTATTTATTCACTTTTTAGTTCCACTAACATATATCTGTCAGGCTTTCTGCAATATGGATATAGTGATATTGATAGAAGCTTAACACAGTATGTAGTGAAAGAGGCAGAGTTCCTGCTTTCAAATGAACTACAGTAATAAGAACTGAGCTAGAGGCTAAAGTGAAATCAGACAGTGCCCTGTGCTCTCCTTCATGTGAGTATCACGTGAACTTATGAACTAACAAAGTAAATAAAACCAACCATCACAAGGGAAGGAGAGCTGGCTAGGATGGTTCGCAACTATGTGCTTTGGAAGGCTCTGAATTTGTCAAGGTTTTATTGCTACTGAGAGAGAACACAGGCAAGCATTTTTGTCTTGACACCTAATTGCCACTTAAAAAAACCCTCAAAATTTCTACTTTCAGGGCCTAGCTCTGCTTTTGTGAACAAGTCATTTAACTTTGTGCACTTTCCTATCTATTTATAGAATTGGTGAGGAGGTAATTTAGATGATGGATGAGAAATTATTTTAAAAGTTGCAAGAGTTCTACAAATATTAATGCCATTTCATAATTTTTCTCCACTACTTGTACTTTCTGCCCTCTTCCATATTTGGTTTTTATTTAAACTTTCCCTCCATTTACTGCCTATATTATTTTTCTTCTTCACCTTCCTCTTTTTTAAAACCTTTTTTCCCCTCTTTCACCACAATGAAGTACCTGTTCTTGCTGCATTTGGGTAATTTCTCCTCCCTATCAGTGAATGATCTATTAAAGGAACTTCAAGAAAGCTTGTACTGAGATATTTCATGTAGAATATTTCATGTATGTAGATCATAGGAAGTGTAGATGTCTTCTAACAGTCATGTAGAATATGTCATAGAACCCACATTTGGTATTGATAATAAGGAAGATGAAAATGATAATAGGTATTTTTTGAGATTTATTGAATGCCGTGCACTTTACATGATCTCATTTAATTCTTATTATAGTCTTATGGATAGATGGTATTATCCCAATTTCACCTGGACACTGAGTCCTAAATGAGAATATAGAACATAGGAGCTTATTATTTTTTTAATATATTTTATTGATTTTGTACAGAGAGGAAGAGAGAGAGATAGTGAGTTAGAAACATCGATGAGAGAGAGTCATAGACCAGCTGCCTCTTGCACACCCCCTACTGGGGATGTGCCCGCAATCAAGGTACATGCCCTTGACCGGAATCGAACCCAGGACCCTTCAATCCCCAAGCCGACGCTCTATCCACTGAGTCAAACTAGTTTCTGCCATAGGAGCTTATTGAAAGATATATATTTTCTTGTTATTTTTCCTATGTCTTTGCTTGGAATTTTGATTTGTATTTAGAGTACTCATAATTGTTGAAACACGTTTATGATAATTAAGTTAAAATACATGTTAGATAATGCTATTGTATATGGATGCTTATTTGCTTTTAAAATTTTCCTGACTTGGACTATTCTCTAATTAGAATAACCCTTCTAAACGAAAAATATGACCACTATAAGTTTAAGGAGCAAGTTGCAATTTCCACTTCTTCATTACTCTGTCCCAAGAACCTGATACATTAAACTTTGAAAATGTTTGCTTGGCCCTAGCCCATTTGGCTTAGTGGATAGAGCCTCGGCCTGGAGAACAACGGGTCCCCGTGTTCGATTCCAGTCAAGGGCACATAACTTGGTGGCAGGCTCCTCCCTGGCCCAGGCCCTGGTCAGGGCTCCTGCAGGAGGCAACCAATCAATGTTTCTCTCTGTCTTTCCTTCTCTCTTCAACTTTCCCTAAAAATCAATGGGAAAATATCCTTGGGTAAGGGTTAACAAAAAAACAAACAAACACAGAACCAAAAACAAACAGAAAGATTTGCTTGAAGAAATGAATGTGTGAATGGAAAGGTTTGAGCCTGGTTGACTGAGCAGATAATGATGCCATAATTATCTAAGTGAGGGAACCTAGTAGGAACTTCAGCTTCCTGACAGATAATTAAACCCCTCTTTTACCTTGACTTCATTGTGGCAATAGCTCTTCCATTCTCAGATACATCTATATAAATCTGAGGGTGTGAATATGCCTACACAATGTTTTCCTGCATGAACAATTTGCAGATAGTATCATGTATTACTAAACATAAGATTAGAAGACTTGGAAATATTTTAAGATTATGAGTGAGAAATGTTTATAATATGAAGTCTGAATGTGTTTAGATGAAAAAAATACACAAAAAAGTTGACTATAGACTTGTAGCTGAAAATACAGAAGAGCAAGGAGAGGCCAGTTATACCAGAGAGAAGCATAGCCTCCATAAATGAGTGAGATTAAAGAGTGAAAAGCATTGTTTGTCCTTGGGTCTGTGGTTTCTACAACTCTGTGTTGCTTTGGGGTTACCATCCCAAAGCCTAATGTTGACAAAACTTTATTAGCTCTCAAAAACGTAATACTTGGTGTTTTAATATACATTCAGTAAACATACATCTATGTCAATAAAACTAAAGCACTATCCTACTTTAAGTCTACTGTACTCTTTTCATAGTTAGAAGTGAGGCATCATAAATTTTTAAAATTAGTATATGTGTGCAGCAATTTTGTGTATCCTATTGTTTCTAAAGCCTAACACTTAAATACAAATACATAAAAATGTAACACTTGATATAAAATAAATCAGAGAAATTAATTTTTTAATGAACAAATGCAGACACTGAAATGCATATAGTTGTTGTTTCCAGAATTGCAATTTGCACGGAAAGTGCAGTGAGAATCTAAAGCACTAATAAGACTTGCAATTTCCAGTCTGGAAGATAAGGAGCATAAAAGTCACTACTTCATCCTGACAAGAAAGAAGCTAGACAAACCAAAACATAAATTTTTGTAGCCTCAGTTTTTATACCTATAATATAAGGTAGAAACATCTATTCCATAACAATGTTTGAACATCAGTGTTATAATAAATGTAAAATATTGACCTACCACATGTCTAGGTCAAAGTAGGAAGTCATGAGGAAAAAAATGTTAAGCTTGTTTAATGAGCAATGACAGAAGGAGCAAGATTTCTCTCATAAAAATTATTCTCATCGAGGCAGGACACAGCTTTGGCTTGTTTTATTGAACATTAAGTCATTCGAATAGTGTTAAGTCCTATTCCGAAGGACCATGCTCCCCCAACAAGCTTTGCACCATGCAGTTGAAATTTGGGGTGACTGACCTTTCCTCCAAAATGTCCAGATTCTCAGTTATTTTCCTTTTTTCCACATATTTATATGTCTATTTATAAAGAACTACTTTACCAAAACATGGAAATAAGCAAAATGACCACTGATTTGTTAATATTTTGCAGTGCATTTTTAAAAATGTATTTTTTATTTATTCCAGAGAGGAAGGGAGAAGGAGAGAGAGATAGGGACATCAATGATGAGAGAGAATCACCTATCAGCTTCCTCCTGCATGCCCCCCACTGGGTTCAAGCTGAAACCTGGGAATGTACCCTAACCAGGAATCAAAGCATGACCCCCTGGTTCATAAGTAGATACTCAACCACTTAGCAACTCAGGCTGGGCTGAAATGTATTTCTTGTAAGTACACCTAATCTCATCTAATTCTCTCAAGAAATATATGTTGGATGTTTTCCAGCCTCATAAAGTTAGAAGTTAACATACTAAAAATGACAAATTATAATGTGCGTGTGGCCTGTAGAAACAATGACCCAGAGCTTGTGATTTTGTTGTTCTATAGAAATTTAACCTTTTAGCTGACTTGACATTCTTATTTTCTCACTTTCCTTAATGAGTGATTCAGGTACCTATAAACACCATGTACTGTCTTTCTGCTGGTGTCTCATTAAAATAAAGTTCTGGAACATAGCTGTGCCCATGTTTCCTTACTATCAATAACTACTGTTAGGCATGAGCCACAAAACCTAAAATATTTTCTCTCTGGTCATGTACAGATTGTGTTTGCTGACCCCAGGTCAAGGGAAAAGCCTTGAGAGACCCGCTACTTCCTCAGCCTAGATTATAACTTTGGCGATTTTAACCCCTCCAGCTAGCCACAAGATTCAGAAGATGACAGCACATTTAGCCATGATTATTAGCCAGGATCCCAACAAGAAACATGGGTCACCCAAATTAAAACTATTTCAAGATGGTTTATCAATAAAACCAGTACTTATAACTATGGATGAGCATAAAAAAACAATAATAATTTTATATCTATCCTATATAATAAAGAGATAATATGCAAATGGTAGTAACATATTTATTCCAGAGAGGAAGGGAATGGGAGAGAGAGATAGGGACATCAATGATGAGAGAGAATCATCTATCAGCTTCCTCCTGCATGCTATGATCATACATGCATGCATGAATAAACAGGAGCGCAGGTCAGCGAGCTACGTGCAATGGATAGCTACAGCGGCAGTGGATGGGGTGGCCAGCTGAGGCAAGCAGCAGTGAGCTACTCGCACACAGAATCATGCACAGGGCCACTAGTGTGTGTGTGTGTGTGTGTGTGCGTGTGTGTGTGTGTGTGTGTGTGTGTGGTATATGTGAACAAGAAAGGAGCAATAATGGCTGAGGAGTTCACTCTGATGTCTGAGTGCATATGCACATGCAGCAAGATATAGTATAGCCCAGCTGGCATGTCTCAGTGGTTGAGCATTGACATATGAACCAGGAGGTCACAGTTCCATTCCTGGTCAAGACATGTGCCAAAGTTGCTGACTCAATTCCCCGTGTGGGGCATGAAGGAGACAGCCAATCGATGATTTTTCTCACCATTGATGTTTCTATCTCTCTCTCCCTCTCCCTTCCTCTATGAAATAATAAAAATATATTTGTTTTAAAATGATATAGTATAAATGGAATTTAACTATTTCCCCCTAAACATGTAAATTCCTAACATTATTTGTTCTATAATAGGTTCTCTAGTTGCTTTAGAAGTTGATTGATATTCTTATTGTTTTCTAAAAGTATTCAACCTTTTTAAAATATATATTTTTTATTGCTTTTTCACAGAGAGGAAGGGAGAGGGATAGAGAGCTAGAAACATCGATGAGAGAGAGATATCATCAGCTGCCATCTGTACACCTGCCACTGGGGATGTGCCCACAACCAAGATACATGTCCTTGACCAGAATTGAACCTGGGACCTTTCAGTCCACAAGCCAACACTGTACCCACTGAGCCAAACCAGCCAGGGCAAAGTATTCAACCTTTGAGCATGCTGTTGATTAAGTCACTATCTATAGATTATTTAATAGAGAAATTTTCAGTGGCAACTGTAACCTAATTCAAACAATGACATTAAGTTATGGGGAAATATTCTATGTCTAAAATTATTTATGTAGTTGTAGCAAATATAAATTATCTCAGTAATCTGTAAAATTTTCACTTTTATTTTTATGTCTGGTTTGCAAAAATTAGTTTAAACCCTGGCCGGGTAGCTCAATTGGTTAAAACATCATATATCAATACATGAAGGGTGTGGGTTCAGTCTCTGGTGAGGGCAAATACAAAAATAAACCAATTCGTGCATAAACAAGTAGAACAACAAATATCTCTCCCTCTTCCTCCTTCCCCCCCTTTCTCTAAAATAAATCAACAACTTTTTAAAAATGCATTCAATACTTAAAAGTCTTTTGTTTATTATCCTTTTTGCTAGTCATCACATCACTAGTTGTTCCTATTTCCTCTGCATAGTTCACAGAGTCAGGAAAATCTCTGAACAACTTTGAAATGGGCAAAAAAGGTCAAAAGGTAGTTATCTTTTAGCTATTTAGTCTTTCATTTTTTTAAAATATATTTTTATTGATTTTTTTACAGAGAGGAAGAGAGAAGGATAGAGAGTTAGAAACATCGATGAGAGAGAGTCATCTACCAGCTGCCTCTTGCTCACCCCCTCCTGGGGATGTGCCCGCAACCAAGGTATATCCCCTTGACCAGAATCAAACCCAGGACCTTTCAGTCTGCAGGCCAACGCTCTATCCACTGAGCCAAACCTGTTTGGCTAGTCTTTCATTTTTACCGATCTATTATAATAACTTGTAAAAAAAAAAAAAAAAAAAAAAAAAAAAACTCACACCTGATAATTATTGCAAGTGATTTTTTCCATAAGTATGCAAACAAACTCTGGCCAATGAAAAACAATTGATCAATTCCTGTGGATATTGACTAGTTTTGCATCTATTTGTGAATTTAGTTCACCATTTCTGTGTGCTTCATACAAGTGTGGATGTTTGAATTCTCCTTGAAACCAACTGTTAACAGCTTAGCATTTCCCTCATTACTTGGTTAGTTACATAAAATTTTTAACATGTGACTATTTTATATTTGTACAGGAGTCATGATTTTACCATTTAAAAAAATTAACTTTTACTTATAGCGTGACTAAAGCCAAGACAGTCATTATTTAAACTGGAGGAGGCATTTCAGTTTCTCAAGAAGCTTTAAAAGATGTTGCTGACTCCCTAGAGGGTGGAAGAAGGATCGCTCAGCAGTAGTTCAAGTAAACATCAATTTAAGCACCATAGGCTTTCTTTGTCAAGTTGATAAAAGAAACGACTTAAAAAGACAAACATATATAATGCTTCTTAACTTGATCTGTGATTTTTATGAGCAACTACAGTGTTTAAAAAGCCTGTTGTGTAGTACTTCGAAAATACCTCAGAGAGTGACAGGGTTTGATTTCTGTTCTTTTTTATGGCAGAGAAAAAAGTAATTTTATTGCTGTTTGAATATTTTTATACACATCCTTCACACTTGGGCTGCCTTGTCACGAAAAGTGTGGGTTTCTGACTGCTCCGTATTGTTATCAGGTTGAGGAGAAAAGGTTTCCATCTCACGCAAGATTAATTAGGTTTTTGCCAATTTAAAAGGTATCATCTGTATCCTGCAGGTTCAGAAAGAATGTGGCAGCATCTTCAATCACTTCCCAGTGTGCCTGTATACTTGTGTATATAAATAATCTGAAGGTGAGCATGCTTTGTGTTTAGGTACAGAGAACTTCTTCCTTTGAAAGATTTAAAATTCATGTATCTTGGATAATAGCCCAAAGTTTCATCCTATACAAAGTACCAACATGAAGCAAGTATACATTTTTTAATTGGTGTTCTTTGAAATGGGAATTATGCTTAATGCCATGAACTGTAGATATGTGAGATGAGCAATTAGAAATAAAAATTCAGATGTATTCAATTATTGCTAATTGGTACTTTGCTTTAAACAAACAAAAATAAAACAGTATTGGTATGGATTTAGATCAACTAACCCTTTTGAAATATAAGCACATGTTAATAGAAATTATATCCATTCAATGTTATTGCTATATCCTGTTAAAAAATCAATAGAAGTATACTTTCCTGATAGTTTAGCTGCTAAGGGATAGAGTAAAATTCTTACTCCATCCTCATTTTCTACAGACCCTAAAGCAGGGGTCCTCAAACTTTTTAAAGTGGGGGCCAGATCACGGTCCCTCAGAGAGCTGGAGGGCCGGACTATATGAACTACTAATTCCTACTGTAACACCTCGGCTGCACTCACTGCCCAAAAAACCTGGTGGGTCGGATCAGACTCCTCTGCAGGCCCCATGTGGCCCGGGGGCCGTAGTTTGAAGACCCCTGCCCTAAAGCTTTGAATTTATCCTTATGAGTTGATGAAAATAAACACAATCCCCTTCACAGAAAAGGGAACCATTTACAAAATAAAAAGACAACATACTGAATGAGAAATAATATTTGCAAATCATGTATCTGATAAGGGGCGAATATCCAAAATACATAAAGAACTTCCACAATAGAAAAAAAAAACAAACAACCCAATTAAAATTGGCCAGAAGATCTGAATAGATATTTTCCTAAATAACACATTCAGGTGGTGAACAAGTACATAAAAATGTGCTCCACATCTCCAGTCAAACAGGAAAATGCAAATCAGGACCACAATGAGATATCACCTCTTATTTATCAGAATGGCTATCATCAAAAAGACAAGAAATAAATCCTGGCAAGGCAATGGAGAAAAGAGAACCCTTGTGCACTGTTGGTGGGAATGAAAATTAGTGCAACCACTATGGAAAACAATATAGAGGGTCACCAAAAGATTAAAAATAGAACTACTATATAGTCTAGCAATTTCACTTCAGGCTATTTATCCAAAGAAAATGAAAACACTGACTCAAAAAGATATCATTATCTCCACATTCATTATAACATTATTTATTTTAGCCAAAATATGGAAACAACCTATGTGTTGATGAATGAATGAAGAAAATGTGATATATATAATTAAATATTGTTTCACCATAAAAAAGTGAAATTTTGCCATGTGTGACAACATGTATGAACCTCAAGGGCATTATGCTAAGTGAAATAAGTCAGACAGAGAAAGACAAATACCATAAGATCTCATATGTGGAACCTAAAAATAAAACAAACCTCCTTCCCCCAACAAGCTCACAAATATAGAAAATAACTTGGTGGGTACCGAGAAAAGGGGTCAGAGGAAAGTAGAAGAAATAGGCGAAGGGGTCAAAAGGTACAAACTCTCAGTTATAAAATAAGTAAGTCCTGGGGATGTAATATATAGCATAGTGACTATCCTATATATTAAAAGCCTGATATGCTAAGTATCCAGTCATCCAGTGACCAGTTGACTATTCAACCAATCAAAGTGTAATATGCTAATAACATGCTAAGGCTGCTCAACTGCTTGCTATGTTGTGCACTGATCACCAGGGGGCAGACATTCTGACCATAGGTTATCTTGTTGCTGGGCTCTGACTGATAGGGACTGAATGAGATGGGCTAGACATGCCCTGGAGCCCTCTCATGGTCCCTCCCTGGCTGGCTAACCTCCCATGTCTCTTCCCAGCCAGCTGGCCCTGATAGGCCCCAATCGGGACTGGGTGAGATGGGGCCAGACATGCCTTGGACCCTCCCGTGGTTCCTCCCCAACCCTAATCATGCACTGCTGGGGTCCTGCAGCCTGCCCTGTGCCATCTCACAATTCAGGATCCTTCAGAGGATATCAGAGAGCCAGTTTCAGCCCAATTCCACAGGCCACTCCCCTCAGGAGGGTGCCAGATGCAGGGTTCATGATTGGCAAATGCTCCTGCAGTAGTGCAAACCTCTCCTGATTGAAACTGATTGGGCATGGGCCTGTGGCAAGCGCACTGGGGCTGGGATGAGCAGGAGTTATATGTAGGAGATGCAGGCGGAATAGGACTGTGGGTTTCAGCCCAGTCTCCACAGGTCACCCCAAGGGACCCCACCTGTGCACAAATTTGTGCACTTGGCCTCTAGTCTATATATTTATATATATAAAAGCCTAAGCAACCGGTTGACCCATCAACCAGTAGTTATGACATTCACTGACCACCAGAGGGCAGACACTTAATGCAGGAGCTGACCCTACTGGTCATTACACTCTCACAGTGGGAGTGGTACTCAGCTGACCAACAGGCACTGGGCTCAGGGCACCGGGCTCCCAGTCCCAGCATTGGGACAAAATGGGAGGGACCTCACGGCTGCTTCTCCAGCGTTGCACAAGGAGTGAGTCTGAGATGACAAGCAGTGGCTGCATGGTCATGGGCACTTCAATATAGCCCCAGAAGGAGACCACAGCAGAGCAGCAGCAAGCCTACCAAGCAGTAGTGGGGTCAGATGCAGCGTGTGTGTGTGTGTGTGTGTGTGTGTGTGTTTGTGTGTGTGTGTGAGTGGGAGCAGTGCAGTGCCCAGCCCGGCCTCAGGTTCCTCCCCAGCCACCTGCCATTTCGTGCAGTGCTTCACATTGTGTGGGATTGACCTGGACAGTGGGCTGAAACCCCACAAGCTGGTGGGTAAGGCTAGGCTGTGGGAGCATGGAGGTCCACTGATCCCTGCAGGTCAGGCCGAGGGACTCCACCAGTGCATGAATCCATGCATGGGCCTCTAGTCTATAATAAAAGTATAATATGCTAATTAGGCAGGACACCCTTCCAGGTGGTGAAGCTGGGGCTGTGAGGAAGTCTAGGTCCCGGGTGCCTATCAGCAGCCAGAGGGAAGCCCAGGTCCTGGGAGCCAGAGGGGAGCCAGTGCCAGCAGCCGGGGGAAAGAAGGCCTACTCTTGCATGAATTTCATGCATCGGGCCTCTAGTAGTAAATAAAACCATTTTGCATATTTGAAAGTTGCTAAGGGAGTAAGTAGATCCTAAAAGTTCTCATCACAGGAAAAAAATGTATTTTGTAACTATGTAAGGTCATGCATGTTAACTAGACTTATTGTGATATTCATTTCCTAATATATACAACTAACTATCAAGCATTCTGTTGAAACTCGAGAGTTAATTTTTTATTTGTCAATTATACCTCAATTTAAAAAATAAACAAGCAAACATAATCATAACAACCTCTCATTCAAACCAGTGGTGACTTATTATTCCTGACCAAAAGAACAAAATCATCTCCAAAATATTTTTCCCAGCCTCAGAAACATTTGCCAGTTAGTGGTCCTTTAGCAAAGGGTCAATGACCTGTAACAACTTTTTATAGCTTTCTGTGGGGATCTCAATGAGTTCCAACCAACCCTGGAATCTAGTCATAAAAGGGAATTTGGATACTAATAGAGGATAAATAGCAAACAGATCCTTTGATCCTGATGCTAAAAGACTCATTTTCTTTATTTGGGTCAGATTAATAATTTCTATCAAACTGGAAGACTGTCACTCAGAATGATTTCCAGCCATGGGGCAGGCCAAACCTGTAATGTATACACTTGCTCGTAAACAAGGAGATAGTTATGACATCAGCTACTAATGGGATTTCAGATTGAACAATAAGTCTGAAATTAGCTGCTTCTATTTGTGATACCAATAAAAATTTAATAGTTAATTTGACCCAAAAATAATTTTTTTAGAATAATATGTCTCTGATCCCTATTGTATATTGATACATTTCCCTATTATCTCTTCATACAGATGACCAAGGACAACTTCTTGATTTCTACCCTCCTGGGAAAAGTGGTTCTGTCTTCATAGTCATCTAAAATGTTCAGCTTTGTCATTTAGGGTATATGAATGAATGTAAGGCAAAGCATGAAATGCAGACATTCTTCAAACAGTATTCCACCCTTTCTCCCCCTCTATCTCTCTCATGCACATACATACACACACACACACACACACACACACACACACACACACACACACGTGTAGATAAATGATATTGCTAGATTCTGAACCTTCAGATTAACTAACTTTAGGTTTGAAGCCTCTTAGGACAATTAAAACTTCCTTAGTCTTTTGTTTATTGGGCAAACTTTCAATACCAAACTCTGATATACCTACTTCACTAACATACAGGGGTCCTCAAACTTTTTAAAGTGGGGGCCAGATCACGGTCCCTCAGAGAGCTGGAGGGCCGGACTATATGAACTACTAATTCCTACTGTAACATCTCGGCTGCGCTCACTGCCCAAAAAACCTGGCGGGCCGGATCAGACTCCTCTGCGGGCCGCATGTGGCCTGCGGGCCGTAGTTTGAAGACCCCTGGATAATAAAAGTTATGGAGAACTTATACTTTCTACTTATGTCAGGTATACATCACATTGCCTTTCCCTTTTCTGCATCAGTGTGACCATAAGATTGCTTAAATGATTGATGTTGCTTCAGTGGCTTAAATCTTTGCTTTTCATTCTTAATGTATTTGTTTCTACTTGGCCACTCCTAAGAATGGGAGTCACCTTTAAAAGCTGAGCCCTTTGTCCACTTTAGTAGAGATTTTTGAGAGCATCACTGCTTCCCATCATGAATTAAATGGCCCAGGGTCATGTTGCTTTTTCCACCAAAAGGTCTAGTTCCACTTCCTGCCAAGGAAACCCTGATTCTTCATAGTGGACAGCAGGGTAATGAGAAAGGAGTCAGGGCTTGGGAAAAACAGATGCTCACCTGCTGAGGAGGTGACATTAGAGAAGCAGTGACCAACTGAAAGTTTGAACTTTTTAATGTTATGAACTACATGCTTTTCTCATTCTATTGTTTAACATCCGTGAGCCAGTTTAATTATAACATGCTTACGAATGAAGGGACTTAATAGCACCCAACTCTTTACATTCATATCACACACAGTCAAACCCCAATCTTTTACTATCATGTGGGGAAAAAAAAATCTCCTAGTGACTCAAGGCCTAAATTTACATTGAACAGTTCTATTTCACTGGATTCCATTTATTAGCAGCATTTCCATACATCGTTTATACAGACTGACTTATAACAGTGACTATCTGTGTAAGATTGAACCATACCCATCTACAAGGTTTTGTTTGAAAACACATCGAATAAGTGGAAACCATCAAGCAAAATCTTTTATGTATTTAAATTAGCACATAGATCTAATTTGTACTAACTGAAAATAGGAAGCAGATAGAATTGATCTCACTGGGTATCTAGAGCAGCCTACATGTGCTTTAAGTTGTAAAGGAAACAGTCAAATGACAAGCACCGATGCTGCTGACATTCCATTGCTTCTGTCACATTCATATTTTCTGATCCTTCTCTTGGGATCATTTACTCCAAGTGTCTATCATGTGAGAGTGAGGAGTCTGGGAAGCTCTTCAGAGTAACACCACTTCTTATTTAACGACAAACTGCTCTTCTGCCCTTTCCAGGTTGTGAGATAATACATCTTCCCTCCAGACACTGTGGTTGAAACTGTTTAATGGTCAGACAATATTGAACCTCAGCCAGTGATTTTTCCCCCCCTAAATGATATTCCCCATTAGCAACATATAGCATTGTTATTTTAGGAGCCTAATAGTTGCAATTAATTTTTCCCCAAGGCAGGATGCCAACTACTCCAATCTATCCACAGATTATCTACTGACACCTGTTCTCATTCTCCTCTGAGAAGAAAGGCCAAACTGCAGGGCACTCTGATTGATGAAGGAACTGTTCACCAGGTCAAACTGTTTCTAAGAAAAGTCATCTTTTATAAAAACTCTGTCAATGGACCATAGGAAGAGGGTAGGTTTCATAGCTGACGGGAAAGATTGATGCTCACCCAGAGCATGTGATCAAAGAACCCATTGTCTGTGCTTACGCACTTGTTTCAGTGGAGTAAAAAATTTATTCCTGATCTTAGTGAAAATGTATTTAATAAATCCTATCTATTGGGTTGAAAATAACAAAAATGCTTTGTTAGGAAGTGATTACTCTTTATACCTGAGATGACTCCCTAAAGCTGGATGCCCATTACTTAAGTGTGCTTCTGTCTTTGTTTATGGTAATTTCATTTTTGATGTGATACATTATCTATATGCTTGTCAACAAGTCTAAATAGTGATGCCTTAGGAGCAAGCACAAGAAAACCTAATGGGTGTTTTATACAGAGTTACACACCACTTAAATGACAGGGACACATTCTTAGAGATGTGTCATTAGCTGCTTTCATTGGGGTGCAAGCATCAGCATCATAGAGTGCACTTAACCCTTAACTAGATAGTTTAGCCTACTAGACATAGGCTATATACTAGTAGGATAGCTAGGCTACAAGTCTGCGTAACATTTTACTATATAAAACAACAAGACATTAAACCAAGCACAAGAGAAAATGATGTGATCAACAGATGCTGTAAACATCAGATGCATGAGACTTGTATCATAGCATACTGTTTTATAGCAAACATTTTTCTTTAATAAGAGTACACTCTAACAAAAAATAGTAAATAGCAACATGATCATTTATCATTATTAGTCATATGTGCTACACTTTTATCTTTTTTGGATTACAATTTCTTTATTAAGGTATTACATATTTGTCCTCATCCCATTACCTTCCCAACCCCCCCCCCCCAACTCATGCTATCACCCCCCTGTTGTCTATGTCCACTGGTTAGGCTTATATACATGCATACAAGCCCTTTGGCCTTACTTTTATGACTGGCAGCATAGTAGGTTTGTTTATATCAGCATCACCATGAACACTGACTAGGGTAAGCCACACACTTTGGCCCCTTGAGTGTGGCTCTTCCACAAAATACCATGGCCTGGGCCAGTCTATTTTGAAGAAGTGGCATTCAAAGAAGCTTAAGTTTAAAAATTTTAGCTTTCGCCAAAATTGGTTTGGCTCGGTGGATAGAGCATCAGCCTGAGGACTGAAAGGTCCCAGGTTCAATTCCAGTCAAGGGCATGTACCTTGGTTTCAGGCACATCCCCAGGAGGGGTTGCACAAGAGGTGGCTAATTGATATTTCTCTCTCATTGATGTTTCTAACTCTCTATCCCTCTCTTCCTCTCTGTAAAAAAAAAAATCAATAAAATATATATATTTTTTAAAATTTGACTCTCAAAA
Source organism: Pipistrellus hanaki (assembly GCF_964339955.1). Lineage (NCBI taxonomy): Eukaryota > Metazoa > Chordata > Mammalia > Chiroptera > Vespertilionidae > Pipistrellus > Pipistrellus hanaki. The sequence continues at coordinate 61,021,295 of NC_140507.1, read as the reverse complement.
GAAATTTCAATTGTTGTACTGTTGATATTTGGTCCTGTTGACTAATGAGTTTGCTGACCACTGGACTTAGGCAAGGCTACCATGTCACTAAGCAATATAAATTTTCCAGCTCTATTATAATCTTACTAGAGGCCCAATGGAAGAAATTTGTTCAAGGGTAGGCCTTCCTTCCCCTGGCTGCTGGAACTGGCTTCCCTCTGGCCACTGGCAGAGACCTGGGCTTCCCTCACAGCTCTGACTTTCTCTGGAAGGACATCTGGTCTAATTAACATGTTGCACTTTTATTAGTATAGATTAGGGGTGTTGAACTCAATCAGAGAAGGGGCCAAAATCTAAAATCCAGCCTAAATCGCGGGCCAAATGGTTTACTGAACAGTCATAAACTGACAATGTCATAAACTGACAGCGGAGTGCAGTGATGACAGCACGGTGTGGGCCACATTGCAAGGCCTGGCGGGCTGGATTTGGCCCGCGGGCCTTGAGTTTGACACATGTGGTATAGATGGATCAATGGTCATATAAGCCATCTGTCATTGACCCAAAGGTTACCTGACACATAACTATCTCTAACCATTCAATCTCTACTCTATCAAACAGTATTTCATATGTTGTTGTCAGGCTTCAAATCCACAGTATTTCTTTCATGACCTTCATGCTCAGCTGATTAACCTGCTTATTATTTTCTGATAAAATAAAAAGAATATTTCATAACATTTTGCCATCCCATTTATTCACTGATCTGCCTCTGGGTGCATGTACAATGACCTTCATCTTATTACTTTTTAAAAAAATATATTTTTACCAGAGGCCCAGTACACAAAATTTATGAACTCAGGGTGGGGGTCCCTCAGCCCGGCCTGCACCCTCTTGCAGTCTGGGACCCCTCAGGGGATGTCCAACTGATGTCTTAGTGCTGCCACAGAGGCAGGAGAGGCTCCTGCCCTACCACTGCTTCACTCACCAGCCATGATCTTGGTTTCTGGCTGAGCAGTGCTCCCCCTGTGGGAACACTGACCACCAGGGGGCAGCTCCTGTGTAAAGCAAGATCAGGCCAAAATGGTCTCTCTGACATCTCCTCAAGGGGTCCCAGATTGCAAGAGGGTATAGGCCAGGCAAGGGACCCCACTGTTGCACGGTCACTGGGCCGGGGAGGGACACAGGAGGTTGACTAGCCAGGGAGGGACTGTAGGAGGGTCCAGGGAGTGTCTGACTGGTCTCTCTCAGTCCCAATGGGCTGGACCACAGCAGCAAGATAACCTACCGGTTGGAGTGTCTGCTCCCTGGTGGTCTGTAATTGTCATAGTGACTGGTTGACCAGTCAACTGTCTGCCCCTTGGTGGTCAGTGCACATCATATAATTGATTGAGTGCCCTTAGCATGTCATTAGCATATTATGCTTTGATTGGTTGAACAGCCGACCGGATGACAGGACACTTAGCATATTAGGATTTTATTACATAGGATTTTATTATATAGGATTGAGAGGAAGAGAGAGATAGAAATATTAATGATGAGAGAGAAACATTGATCAAGCCCTCAACCTGGCCATGTACCCTGACAGGGAATTGAATGGTGACCTCTGGTTCATAGCTTGGTGCTCAACCACTACGCCACGCTAGCCAGCCATTTTATTATTTTAGGTCTACCTAAGTAACACACGTGAGTTATTATCTAAGACCAAACTTGCCATTTTCCTTAGCTTTCACTCTTCTTGCTCACTCAGCATATTGCTTCAGTGAGACTCTTGTATATTTTATGCATTATTAATTTTTACCTCTTAATTGGATTATTCAAATCAGTACACGGACATTACCTAATTTCTCTCATACTGAAAAGAAAGACACAAAAAACTTCTCTGGACCCTCACATATGTTTCAAGATACCACACCATTCCTCTGATTTTCACTGAATCCTGTCTCCCATGTAACACTTCAATCATCTCTAAAATCTCTAAATTCCACCAAGATTTTGTCTTTGTCATTCTAATTAACTGTTTTCTTTAGAGTTCCAAATTACCTCCATATTCCTAAATTAATGGCAATTTGCCTGATTTCGCCACACTTGATTTAACAGCATTTGGCTCATTCTAGCGATCCTTTGAAATTCTTTCTTCTTTGAACCTCTGAGACATAACACCTCTTACAAAACAAGAATAGAGTGTCATGTCTGAGGCTGTGAGCAACTTAGGAAGCATATTTTAAAGGGTTTTATAAATTGCATTAAGAAATTGAACTTTAACTAAACCACCCAGAGCCAGAGCAGAAATTTAAGAAGTGTGATACAATAGGATTTGTTTTGAAGAACAGTTCTGCAAAGAGTCTTATTAAAACACAAACAAACCATGGAAAATTGTAGAATTGGTCTCCTAAATTTACTTCTCCCATGTAAGAAAATTATACACTTTTCCATAAGAAGCAAAGTATCTTTCTCTAGGCAGATGACACGTCCATATCTATTGTTAGACGTATCCATGTGACATTCTTGGGCCAATGAAATGTAATTGGATTTGAATTATGTCGCGTTCAAGAGCGGCTTTAAATGTAACTGTGGTTTAGCTTGTCTTACTCTTTTCTTGCCTTCTGGAATGAGAATAGAAGGCTACAGAGTAGTTGTTCCTCGTTTTAAAAAAGGAAAAAAACACATAGGTTAGAAGCAAGTCAAGTTTAGCAGTCACAGCCAATCCAGCAACGTATAAGTTAGAAGTAATATTTATTATTTTAAATCACTGTGCTTTGGAGTTGGAGGCCAAATGTAAGTGTTCCCAGTATAAATTCAAAAGAATTTGGTATTGATCATCTGAAATATAAGCAAAACTGGGGAGTAAAAAAAGCTAGCATGTTTTTAAGGGAAAAAGAGTTTTATTTCAACAATGTATGAACAAAGTTAGAGATATAGTGAACTTTCTCCAGAAATCCTATGTAATAAAAGGCTAATATGCAAAGTGAACAAACAGCAGAATGACCAGTCGCCATGACACACATTGACCACCAGGGGACCAACACTCAACAAAGAAGCTGCCTCCTGGTGGTCAGTGCTCTCCCATAAGGGAGCACCAATCAGCCAGAAGCCAGGCTCACAACCTCTCCTGCCTCTGAGGCAGTGCTAAGGACTCTTTGGGTAAGTCCAACTACTGGCTTAGGCCCATTCCTGTGAGAGGGCACAGGCAATGCTGAAAGACCACTCCTTCCCCCCCCCCCCCCGCCCCCCCGCGTCAGTCCATGAATGTTGTGTACCAGGCCTCTAGTATATTGAGAACAACAACAAAATACAATGGATATAAAATTAACCTTACATGAAGCCAGAAAACATTGGTATGGACATGAACAGTCATCCTCAACTCAGTGCAGATCCATTTGTGGTGAGAGAAAATTAAGGTCCTTGGAAACATTATAATGTGTGTTGACTTGAATGTAACAGAAAAAAAATATCACTATACGAATTATTTCTAAAATAACTCCACGCTCAGGCTAAAGAATGACAAACTTTATTTCTAACACCGGAGTTCAGGACTCCTCAGGGGATATCCGCCTGCTCGCCTAAGGTGGCAGTCAGACATCACTCTCACAGTCCAGGGCTCTCATAGTCCAGAACCCCTCACACCTTATCACCTGCCTGCAGTAGAGGTGGGAGAGGCTTCTGCCACCACCCTGTGCTTGCCAGCCATGAGCCTGACTTTCCCTGTGAGAGTGCACTGACCACCAAGGGACAGCTCCTGCATTGAGCGTTGGCTCCCTGGTGGTCAGTGCACATCACAACAACCAGTCATTCCACCATTTATTTGCATATTAGGCTTTTATTATATAGGATTATTCAGGAAATTAAAGCAGTATTTTGGCTCAACAGTTCATTAGGTTAATGTGCAATTCAGGGCTGAAATTTTTTGAACTTTTGCTTGGGAAGTATAGGTTGTTCTAGAAACCTGATAGCCAAGGATCCAACTAAAGTTATATAAAGTATCTAGCTAACTATTTTCTATATGATGTGAAGGATGCCCTCAATATTACAAGACAGATGAAGCTCATTGAAGAGAATAATTAAATTATTTTCTTTTTGCCTATTTCAGAAAGGTAAAAATGCATGAGGCATATTAACTGATCTTATTTCAACTTCACCATAATCCTGCTTTACCTGCCTTGTTTTGTTTAATCTTCACAATAACCCGAAGAAGGTACTATTTCTATTATCCCCATCATACAGGTACATATAGGTAATTTTCCCAAGCTCACACAGTAAGATGGGAAGCTAGAGTCAAACCTACATCTGTTTGTTCACTACACACATCTTCTGCTTCTATCAGAACAATGCAGGCATTACAGTGATATTGCAATTTACAGTTTATGGATTTTATTTCATCTTTATTATTAAAGATATTACAGTTGCCCCCTTCCCCCACCCATATCAGTTGTCTCCTCCTCCTCACTCCCTCCCCCTACTCAGGCCTTCACCTCACTATTGTCTAAGTCCATGGGCTTTGCATACATTAAAACAAAAGTAGCAAATGTTCAAGTTATGATATTAGAGGCCCGATGCATGAAATTCATGCACTGGGGGGTTGGGAGGGGAGAGATCCTCAGCCCAGCCTACATTCTCTTGCTATCTGGGACCCTTCGCTCCTAACTGCCCACCGGCTCGATCCTCACCACCTGTCTGCTTGCTTCTTATAGCTTGGGTTGCCATCCTTAGCATTGCCAAGGAGGTGGGAAAGACTCCCGCCATGCCACCACTGCTGTGCTCACCAGCTATGAGCTGGCTTCTGGCTGAATGGCGCTCCTGCTGTGGAAGCGCACTGACCATCAGGTGGCAGCTCCTGCATTGAGCAACAGACGCATCATAGTGGTCAGTGCGCATCATAGTAACTGGCCATTCTGGTAATTCTGCCATAATGGTTGCAGGGCTTTGATATAGATAGATAGATAGATAGATAGATAGATAGATAGATAGATAGACAGACAGACAGATAGACAGATAGAATTTATCTCAGGATGAAGTGAAGATACATTACCTGAATGTAAAGCATTAAGTAGAAGTTAATTATTGTGCTGATATCTACTATATTGCTTAGAGAACAATTTCACCAGACATCCCATTGCCTCCCGACACACACACACACACACACACATAATCAAATGGCCAATTGTTCTCTCATGCTTATGTGATTATCAGGACATCTCTCCATTACTATGCCATTTCTCTGCCCACTATCGTAAGTACTTGTTTGTCCCAGGATATGGTGGGTCTATATTCCAACAGTCAGACTATAGCTCTTGGATTTTGCATTTTTTAAACTATACCTATGAAAGTTTTTCAACTTCACTTTAAAACTAAAGCTATAAGTTAGAAAACTTGGAATGTTTGTGGTCATAAGCTACTCATTGTTTAAAAACAACAGCAAAGCTATTCTGTCTTGGAAAGAAAATAAAACCGACAAGTAGTGAAAAGCAAAAACAAAAATAAGAAACGTAAAAACAAAACACAAAAGAGAAGACCTGGTCATATTCATGGCTCTGGTTCCATTTGCTTCAGTTCCTCGAGGAAATGAATTCCACTTTTGCTTACCCTAGACTTAATTCAGATTCTACCACCTTTAATGGGATCCTCACAAAGATAATGTTTTAGAAAGTTCTTATCTTAATTTACCAAAGCTGTCTCTACAACATGTATTGCATAGGCATTGCAGGATGGGTTCTAAAAAATGAGAGGACAAAGATAAAACATCATGTCTTTCACAATGGAGAAGAGAAAGACATTGATAAGGATAAAATTGCTACAAAGAATATAATGAACTTCGCATACTTTATCTAGTCAGTGGTTAGATTTAACAAAATTCCTGTTGTCTTCCAGGGTGAATATGTGCCCATAACTAATGATGAATTAGCCTATCTTAAAACCTCAATTGATGTGAAACATCGTAACAAGTTACAAAAAAATTCTTCGTTATTTACACATAGAAAACAAAATTCTAGACCAGGATGACTCTAAAGTGCTCAGTCAGTAATGAGGAGCAAGGAAATTAAAATATAATCATAGCCTTTGTATTTCACCTTGAGGTGAATGAGGATTATCGAAGTTTTATCTCCCTTTTATAAAATAAACTGAAATATGAATATAAAACATAGTAAAATATGTATGTATACATATATATGTGCATGTGTGTATGAGTGTATTTTACATTTGCACCCAACTATAACAACTCTTACAACAAACACAGTATCTTCACTTTTTTCTATTTTTCTTTTTTTATTTTATTGATTTTTTACAGAGAGGAAAGGAGAAAGATAGAGAGCTAGAAACGTCGATGAGAGAGAACATCAACAAGCTGCCTCCTGCACACCCCCTACTGGGGATGTGCCTGCAACCAATGTACATGCCCTTAACCGGAATCAAACCTGGGACCTTTCAGTCCGCAGGCCAACGCTCTACCACTGAGCCAAACCGGTTTAGGCACTTTTTTCCATTTTTCAATGAAGCTTAATAAATTGGTAAGAAACTCTCGCACTGCATATTTTCCTTTTTTGTTCCCTGCTTTTTCTCTACTAAACGAAAGCTATTGCTGACACAGCACAAGTATCAATAAAGAACTGCTGAACAACAAATAGATTCTATCAAAAATATTATTAAATAATATTGAAGTGAGATTACTCAAGGAGCAACAAAGAAATTAAGTGTGAATCACAACAATTCATAAAACATTTATATGGATATAGTCTCCGAAAGGTCCAGCCTCTACTTGAGTAGGATGTAAACCTTTATCCCCCAAGTCAGAATTTTTAGTACATTCTCATCTACCTTCATACTACACATTCTAACCAACTGCAATCACAGGAAGAAGGAAGAGGGACAATATCCAGAGGTATTTAATAAACCAGTGAATATATATATCACTGTATGGGAAAAGGAGGGCAAAGTGTTAATTGTGTGGGAGGCAGAGAGTTGTGATGGTTTGTAAGCTTTCTGCTAGAACACATGAAATGCTCGCATTTAGCAAATATAACATGGTTTATTTTGAATGATAGTTATATTCTGAGATTAATTTACAAAGGAAAAGATAAATGAAATTTCCCAACAGAGAAGTATTTATTGAGCATGGATTCAGTAAGCAGCTTTATGTTAGAACAGAAAAGAAATATTTGGAGAAAGATGGTTGGTAGTGTTAGAAAAGGACTATGTTATGTCAAGTAATTTGTCATCAAAATAAAGCTTTGGTTTTGGTCAAATAGTGTTATAAATATTATATTGCATATTATATATATTGTACTACATGTTATATGTTACATATTAATTTAATTAAGAAGTTTGATAGAATAAGGAATCACTAATGAGAATTCAGCAAGTAAATAGCATTTTCAGAAAAGCATAAAATAAACTGTTCTAAAAAAATCTTTGAATTTCTGACTTAGACTTGATCTGTCCCTTAGCAACAGATACTCACTGAGTAACAAACATACTAGTTATTTAACAGTCAATTAGTTAATAAGCTCATATTTAATAAGTATGCCTTTACAGTTACTGAAAAATATATTTGGTAATCAGATACTAGTATAAGAAAATATATTTGAACATTTGAAGTGTAAATCAAGTCATGTTTATCTTTTTAAATCATTTTTATTATAATGCTTGCTAAAGCATAAGTTAAGATGATCAGACTTTCTTTAAGAGAAAACATGTTAATGAAGAATTTGTGTTATGGCTTCTTAAAAGAGTATGAAGGGCTCTGATATTTGCCCGCCAAATACCCAGTAACCTTCAAGATAATACTGAGGTGGGGGAGAGTATATCAATTACTAATGAGATTGATTGGACTTGATCCAGGGCCTATAATAAAAATAAACTGAAAAATTATGAAGTGAAAGAAGAAATCTGATGTCACACATTAAAATGTATTTCTACTTTTGTTCCTCTTGAATTTTTGCTCTTGTCTTCTAATTTTCGAAAATGCTTTAGAATGGTTGCTATACCCTTCCTGTCTCTGCCCTGTCCACGCCATCTGCAGTGTGTGTGTTGGGTGGAAGTGGGAGCCCAGGCTGCTGGTAGCCTCTTTGGGCCCCGGACAGCGGGTCTGCGGAAAGCAGGGGAGGGTGCACACAGGGGTGCCATACATGGGTCATGATGTGTCCATGCCCAAAGTTCTTATATACTTCTTTTATAAGCTGAAAGAAGGTCTACTTTTATGTTTTTTAGGTCTATGAATGGAACGTCGTAAATGCCTGTCAAACAATAAAATGACTGGAAAATGCCCAGGGGGGAAAAAAAAAGTATTTTCAAAGGCTGTTGCTAAAACATCACTACAACAAATAATTATTGAGCATTACATATAATATGCTAAATATAAATAAATTTACTCTTTGATTAAGGTTAAAGATTTTCTTTAAAATTTTATAATGAGTAAATGGCAAAACTGCACTTTAACCTTGTTCCTTTAGGCCTATATTTGTTATTTATTTATATATAATTTCTTGTCCTCCGATCTGAACAATTTGTATCCCTCTCACAGCCAAAATATCCTTTACCTCTCAAGTCCCAAAAGTCTCATTGCATTACAGTGTTAGCTTCTCCTAGTCTAGAATCTCATTATCTAAATTAGGTCCTGGTCGGGGATGGGGTGGCTGGGGTGTAGTTACTTATGTACAAGTTTCTACAGTGTAGTTCTTCACTATCTGTGAAACTAAAGTGTTTGCCTCCACACACCGATATAATCCTGGGATAGGCATAGGATATTTGAAATTTCTGTTCAAGAGCCCAGGAATGAGTCACCAGTTATAGTAATTCTTGACTCCAGCTGGGTGGGCAAATGCTGGAAATCGCTCAGCCTCTGCACACTGGGTTTTGGTTTGTGTTCTCTGGGTCATCCTTTGACAACATCCCCCCAAGAAAAAAACCCCAAAAACTGGCACGGGTTTTTAAGTGAGTAGTTTGACCAACCTGCTTCATGTTAGTTCAATTTTATGGGTCCAATGACCTATTTTTATTTCGTACTGTCCCTATTCCTTTCAGCTAAAAGTGTTATTGTATCTGTAAATATAATTCTCTCAAAATCACTGTGGTCCTTCTATGACTGTATTCTGAGGATTATTCATTCAGCTTTCAAAAGGCACAGCCCCAGTTGTCTTTGTGATAACCCCTCCTTTGCCTTGGGCTCCAATTGTGGCTGCAGTGGTAGAACCACCTCAAGCTTCCTAGGCTTCCAGTTCTTTGAAAGGCTCTGTGAAGCATGCTTTTATCTCCTTAAGGAGCTTCTAGCCTGAGACTACCTTTGGTCTTTTTGACTCTTAAAAGCTTTTACACCCTAGTCACACCCTCAGCTCTGTCATTAGACCAGCAATTGTCAACTTTTTTCATCTCATGGCACAGTTAAACCACAAAAATTCTATGGCACACACGTACAAAAGTATATTTTTTGCTGATCTGACCAAAATCTAGGGATAATTTTGATTCACTCACACAAAATGCCTACTGTTATGTTGGCTGTTTTTATTTGACAATCTAAGGGAAAAGAGACGCATGCCCCTGACTAAACAGTAGGGTAATGCATGTTTTAAAAACACTTGTGGTACACACCAGTTGAAAATATCTGTTCCAGACCATGTTTTCCTGGAAATGTGCTGAATTCAATATTTGCTCAGAAGCCAAATTTGAAATTCTGGCATAATTTGTCATTTTAAAAAGTTAAGAATTTTAAAAACCACAAAATCTTGGCTTTTTTGTGTTTAACAGTCTTTCCCTCAGTATCTCTATTTTCACATTTTCCAATAAGCAGCACCAAGAAATCAGGTACCATATTCAACACTCATTAGAAATCTCTATTGCTGGGTTAAACAGGTAATTAGGTACATTTCTACTTCATGCTCTACTTTAGTGTAGGTGCTAGTGCTGCTAATCTTTTTGGCTTTCCATCAGAGAGATTCGCCTTCCTGAGTTTGCAATGACACATTCCTTATCTTCTTTCGTTGCCTCATTGACACTGTCCTCAATGTCCAGAATTCTATGAACAATCTGCTGAAGTCAATTTGGGCTTTTTTAAAAAAAGAAAAAAATTCCTCAAAATCCTTTCAATCTCTACCCACTCAGTTACAAAGCCATTACAGATTTTTTGTTTGTTTGAAGTATTACAAATAGTAGTACATATATCTCCTTCCCCTCCCCCATTAACTTACCTACAGCTTTCCCCACTCCCCAGTACATGCCCTCACCCCTCTAGTGTCTGTGTCCATTGGTTATACTTAGATGCATGCATATGAGTCCTTTGATTGATCTCTTACCCCCCGTCCCCAACCCTCCTCTGCCTTCCTGCTGAAGTTTGACAGTCTGTTCAATGCTTCTTTGTCTCTATATCTATTTTTTGTTCATTACTTTATGATGTTCTTTATATTTCACAAATGAGTGAGATCATGTGATATTTATCTTTCATTGACTGGCTTATTTTGCTTGGCATAATGCTCTCCAGGTTCATCCATGCCATTGCAAATGGTAAGAATTCCTTCTTTTTTACCTCAGCATAGTATTCCATTGTGTAGATGTACCATAGTTTTCTAATCCACTCATCTGCTGATGGGCATTTAGGCTGTTTCCAAATCTTAGTTATTGTAAATTGTACTGCTATGGACATAGGGGTACATATATCCTTTCTGATTGGGCTTTCTGTTTTCTTGGGATATATTCCTAGAAGTGGGATCACTGGGTCAAATGGAAGTTGCATTTATAATATTTTGAGGAAATGCCATACTGTTCTCCACAGTGGCTGCACCAGTCTGCATTCCCACCAGCAGTGTAGGAGGGTTCCTTTTTCTCCACATCCTTGCCAGCACTTGTTTCTGACAGGGTGAGATGGTACCTCATTGTTGTTTTGATTTGCATCTCTCAGATGATTAAGTGACTTTGAACATGTTTTCATATGTCTCTTGGCCTTCTGTAAGTCCTGTTTAAAAAAGTGTCTATTTAGGTCCTTTGCCCACTTTTTTGATTGGATTGTTTATCTTCCTTTTGTTAAGTTGTATGAGTTGCCTTTATAGGAGATAGATTGACAAATATGTTCTCTCTCATGCAGTGGGCTTTCTTGTTGTTTTGTTGATAGTTTATTTTGCTGTACAGGAGCCTTTTATTTTTATATAGTTCCATTTATTTATTTTTTCCTTAGTTTCCATTGCCCTCAGAGCTGTATCTGTAAAGGTATCACTATGACAATTTTCGGCTATTTTGCTGCCTATGGCTTCTTCTAAGATTTTTATGGTTTTCTGCCTTACATTTGGACAAATATATGCAAAAAAAAAAATGAAAAAAGGAACTAGATCACCAGCTTACACAATATAAAACAATAAAGTCACGCCGAGACCGGTTTGGCTCAATGGATAGAGCATCGGCTTGGGGACTGAAGGGTCCTGGGTTCAATTCCGGTCAAAAGCATGTACCTTGGTTGCGGACATATCCCCAGTGGGAGGTGTGCAAGAGGCAGCTGAACGATGACTCTTTCTCACTGATGTTTCTAACTCTCTATCCTGCTCCCTTCCTCTCTATATAAAATCAATAAAAATATATTTAAAAAAACACACACACACAAAAAAAAACCCCACAATACAGTCACAGTGGATACAGGACTTAAAGCCATTACATTTTAGATAGTTGCTATGGCTACACCCAACCTGCTTACACTAATATCAACATTAGTTATCTATTGCTGCATAAAATATTACTCCATACCCTAGCATAGATTAAATAAAATCAATTATTTTCTCAGTTTCTGCGAGTCAGTAATCTAAATGTGGCTTAGCTGGTAGCCCTGTGTCAAGATATCTTAATGACTAATATGAAAAGATTGATTGATGATTTGGGCTCACCTGAAGACTTTATTGACAAAAATGTTTTCAAATATGCTCCCCTGGTTGTTCGCAGGATCTAGTTCCTTGTGGGCTGTGGTACTAAGAAACCAGATTCTTTAACAGTAGTTGACTAGCAACCTTCCTCAGTTATTTTCCATGCAGGCCTCCCCATCAGGCGGCTTTTAACATGCTAGCTGCTTCCCTCAGAACTGGTGATTGAGGAAGAGAGAGGAACCCCAAGATGGACACCTTAGGATTTTTGTAACTTAATCTCAGAAGTGATATCTCATTACTTATGCCACATTCGGTTTGTTAGAAATGGATCACTTGATCCAGTCAATCCTCAGAGGGAGAAGAGTTTACAAAAGCATGAACACCAGGAGGCGGGACTCACTAAAGCCCACATAAAGGCTGCTTACCACAAAGCTCCAACCCTCGTGTTTCCTCACAACCACATGGCACATTTCTGATTACAGTTATTCTGACCTCTGGCAGCAAGATATCAGAGGAGAAGTACAACTCATTTATGGAATATTTTTATACTGTGTAAAATATAATCAATTTTATAATTATATATTAAGTTTTCATGACTACAAGGTAGTAAAATACCTAAATTAGGCTTTGAAAATATATTATTTTATTATTTCATTGCCACTTTTATTAAGATAAGTATTGTTATTTTAAGATTAATAGAGGCAAAATCTATGGATTCTTCACATTTTTTGCACATCTTATGCATAAGGTACTAATCACAATTTGTTGCTACCTATCTCTGCAATTATTTTTTAGAGCAAATAGCTTTGGAAGGTAGTGTGTCTCTCTCCAGAGCAAAGGTCAGACATACTTATGGCCAATATTTAAATTTTTGTTTCCTAAACTCCACATTCCTCTTCTATAACATAATGTTATGTGCATGCAGCTTTTATGTGGCCTTCTTACTGTGAGAGTTAGTGCTCAGATAAAAAATAATGCTACTATTTTGGTTACTGCCATGGCTGTGAATAACATATTATCTTTCATCTCTGAATCAAGAGTCTTATATCTTCAACCAGCATCTGTGAAACTAAAGCAGGCTAATGTGTTGATTTCTAAGTATGATAAAATCTCAGGCCCTTTTAATTGTTTTGAGAATGAATGGTTTTGGTAAGATGTATTAGGTTTTTTAAAAAAATATTTTATTATTGAAATGGTAATATTCCTTTCTATAAATGTGCTGTTATTTAGCTCATGATTCACCTACTTTTAAACTAATAGTCCTGAAAAGAGATCCGATTTAGTCATTTTGAAATTAAATTGCCTAGAAACAATTGAAATCTGAGTGGAAACATTTTGTCTATTTATGTCATTGAATACAAACAAAAACTGAAACTAACAATTACTGACCATTAGGGAATTATTCTGCTCCTATTACTAATTTTTTTTTATTCTATTAGTGTTTCCATTATGGAAAATACCACAGAATTCAGATTATTCATATGGGAATATGTTAAACAAAAAATGTCTGTATATTTTCTCTTTTGCAATTTAGAAAAATGTCATTATTCATTTTGTTTTCAGAACATCTCAGTCTAGACTGAGGAGCACCTGTTTATCCTGGAGCATAGCCTGAGCGTCACTGCAGTATTCTGTGCACCAGAAAAACAAACACCTGTGCACTTGGTCATGGAGTTAGTAACCTTCTGGCAAGGGAAAGGGGGCTCGGCAGGAGATGTGCTATTGTCAAGCAGAGTCGTGATGGGCTCTTTTATAAAATAATTACATAGTTATTTTGTTAGAAAATGTGTCCATAGGTGATTTGTTCACTTAGTATGTATTTTTTTACTTAATTAACTTCATTTAACATTTTAAAAAATACATTTTATTGATATTTTACAGAAAGGAAGGGATAGGGATAGAGAGTTAGAAACGTGGATAAGAGAGAGAGAGACATCGATCAGCTGCCTTCTACATGCCCCCAACTGGGGATGTGCCAACAACCAAGGTACATGCCCTTGCCTGGAATGGAATCTAGGACTCTTCAGTCCACAGACCTAGGCTCTTATCCACTGAGCAAAACTGGTTAGGGCATCATTTAGCATTTTATTAGTAGAATTCAACCATGAAAACAGAAGCCACTCCAGGTATTCTGAGTGGAAAGATATTAATACTAGAAACTAAACAGGTTTCCAAAGCCTCTGGTAAAGTGAGAGAGAAAACTTAAGAAGATTTCAGAAAATTCCAAACTGTACTGGTATCAAGGTAACTATCACCAATGAACATAGCCACCTGCAACTCCAAAGTGGACCATTCTCAGGAGGAGGCCTGCAAGCCACAGGTGAGAGTTACATCTACTGTCTCCCAAAGTCCATAGGCCTGCTGACAGCAGCATAACAGCATTGCCTTCTCTTTATGTCCCCAGGGTTTTGCAGCCAAAATGTAACTGAAGCATGATGGCAAGCAAGTTTTGATACCAAAGTTTATAGACTTTGAATCCCTACAGTACAAGGGATAACACAGAAAAGTAGAAATGGTATTGAGTATCAACAAATGACATCAAAAGGAGTTCACCCTTTAGCATCTTGTCATCCTTACCCATCCTTCTATAGGAAACCAAAAAACAAATCAAAAGTACAGTGAGTTTCAGAAACTATTACTGATAGATGGATTTCAAATATAGAAAAAAACAAAAGATAAGTCTTGATAAGTAGATGTTGAGCCTGTATATCATCTAAGAAGTTTTATGCAATGGAATTCAAATTCTGATTAAATAAAATATAATTTTAGAATCTGTTTTCATTTTGTTACATTTAGGAAGTCAGTACTCCATTAGCCTTGATTCCAGATCTGTGGGTTATTGATTTCCAGAAAATATCCTGGGGCAACATTCACAAGGTGTTTTGTTTTTTTCCCTCTCTCTCTCAGATGATGCCAAATAAACCATTTCTATATTTCATTAGGTCACACGTTTCTCCTGGGCATTAGGGTTCACGATAAAGATAAAGAATACCTATTATCTAATTTCTCATTGTGATGTGATTTCCTCATTCAGAAGCATTGCTGTGTAGAATACTATTGGGTGGGCAACTAAGTAATTGCGGATTTTTTAAAGAAAATCAAAGACAATTTTTTCATGGAACTAAATAACTTTATTCTGTAATGTATTGCCCATTTTGATCAATGACCTTTTGCCATCTTTCAGGCAGCATCATAATCCCACGTTCAAAAAACTTCTGGTTTTTATTAGCAAAAAACTGAATCAGGTACGATTTGACATCATCATCATTATTGAAATTTTTACCATTCAAGGAGTTTTGTAAAGATCGAAACAAAAAGTAATCAGATGGTGCAAGGTCAGGACTATATGGTGGATGTGGCAAAACATCCCAACCAAGCTCCATTAATTTTTGCCGAGTGACCAAAGATGTGTGTGGCCTTGCATTGTCATGATGGAATACAACACCTTTTCGATTTGTCAATTCGGGCCGCTTTTCTTCAACTGCATTGTTTAATTTCGTTAGTTGTTCAATGTAGACATCAGAATTGATCGTTCCGTTGGGTGGTAAGAGTTCAAAGTAGACAATTCCTTTGTAATCCCACCAAACTGATAACAAAACCTTCTTTTGATGAATATCAGCTTTTGATGTTGTTTGAGTTGGTTCACCTGGCCTGCTCCACAATCTTTTCCGCTTGATATTGTTGTAAACAACCCATTTTTCATCGCCAGTTATCAGTCGTTTTAAAAATGGATCATTTTCATTATGTTTCTTTAGCAAATCGCAGCTGCTAATGCGTTGCGTTAACTGTGATTCTTTCAGTTCGTGAGGAACCCATGTATCGAGTTTTTGAACATAGCTAAGTTGTTTTAAGTGATTTTCAATGCATGTATGTGATACATGAAGCTTCTCTGCAATCTCACGTGTTGTACTGTGACAGTCCAAATTGATTATTGCTTTGATTAGGGCGTCATCAACTTCAACTGGACGACCAGAGCGTTTTTTATCTTTGAGTGAAAAATCACCAGAACGAAATTTGGCAAACCAATTTTGACACTGCCGTTCTTTTAAGGCTTCGTCACCATAAACAGCACATAACTTTTTATGAGCTTGCGATGCGTTTTTCCCTTTGCGGAAATAAAAAAGCAAAATATGACAAAAATGTTCCTTTTGATTTTCCATTTTTCAATGAACGCCAAACGAAAACTACAAAACAGATCAAAAAACTTTTTTTACTGATTAACAGCTGAATAGCCAACTATCAAATAACAAAATGTGTTTTACATTTGTACTACGTCTGCAAACTAAAAATTCAACTGAAGCCATATATGTGTGAAACCCGCAATTACTTAGCTGCCAACCCAATATAATAAATCAAAATAAGTCAAATATACTATAGGTTCAGGCAAAACATGACTGCCATTGGAATAAAAGTTTACAATGTGATTTAATTGAGTACAGATTAGTACCTCTTGCTTTTTGGAAGAAATCCAATATATTTTATTTACTATGTGGTCTCTGGCTTGTTCTACTGAAGTACAGCCACCTTGGTGGTGGGGGTGGGAGGAGCTAAGACAAGTCAGGCATTTGGCAGTGCCCAAGTCATCCATGGTAAAGCAAGGTCATTATTACTGAGCTCATGTATATGTTTTCTATCCCAATTACTATAAACATTCAGTTTGTGAGATCAAATTGGACATTTAGTAAGGAACTTAGAAAAAATAGGCTGACCAAAATATACAGAAAAATTTACCTGGATTACAGATATATCTACCTGTAGTAAGGCCCCTTTGGTAAGCACTCCTATGGGAAACAAATATTAACTAATTGAGCCTATTCTTAAAAGTCAGTTCACTATATTTTCCCTTTTTTAATCATCAATCTTATTTGTCCTTCCAACCCTTGGTTATCTGAGTAATTGTTGACTCCTTGCATCCACCATACCAATTCCATGAACAGGGGAAAATAAGATGCTCTAATATCTTTCGATTTGGAAAATCTACCTTCTCCAATGTCCTTTATAACACCAAAAGTAACTCAAAATGGATTAAAAAATTAGACATAGCCAATACTGTAAAAAATCCTAAAGAAAACATAGGGGGCGAAGCTCCTTGACTTTGGTCTCAGCAATGATTTTTTTTGTTTAGGACCACAAAAGCACAGGCAACAGAAACAAAAATTAACAAGATAAAAACTTCTGCACTACAAAACAGTCAACAAAGTGAAACAGGCAACTATAGAATGGGATAAAATATTTGCAAACCATGTATTAAATAAGTGATTAACATTCAAAATATATATATATATATAAAAACTTATACCACTCAATGGCAAAACAAACAATCTGATTAAAAAAATGGGCAGAGGAACTAAATACACATTTTTTTTTCAAAGATGATGTACAAATGGCCAACAGGTAAATGAAAAGGTGCTCAACATCACTAATCACCAGGAAATTCAAATCAAAACCACAAAACCATACCTCACATCTAGCTAACACCAAGAAGACAAGAGAGAAATGTCAGCTAGAAGTTACAGAAAAGGGAACACTTCTACACTGCTGGTGGGAATGTAAATTGATACATCCACTATGAAAACAAAATGGAGTTCCCTTCAAAGATTTTTACATAGAACTCCCATTATGTTCTAGCCATCCTACTTCTGAGTATATATCCAAAGGAAAACAGAATATTGAATATTATCTGTGATTCTATTTTCACTGCAGGGATTATTCACAATAGACAAACAAGTGTTTGTCAGTAGATAATGAATGAAGATGTGGTATATATCAACACAATAATAATTATTCAGCTTTTAGAAAGAAAAAGAAAAAAGACAACCTGCCATTTGTGACAACATGGATGAACCATAAGGGCATTATGCTACATGATATAAAAGAGAGACAGAACAAGACAAATACTAGTTTGTGATATCACTTATATGTGGGCTCTAAAAAAGCTACACATAAAAACAAGAGTAAAATTGTGGTTACCAGGGGATGGCAGTGGAGAGACAGGACAGATGGTGAATACGGGCATAAATTTATAAAGCATAGTAAATAAGACCTAGAGAGCTAATGCGCAGCATGGTCAATATAGATAATAAATTAAAACCATCAAAATTCCAATAACCAACAAAATTATGTCAAACACTAAAAAGAAATGATAATAATATGAAGTGATAGAGGTGTTCATTATCATTACAATGGCCATCATATTACAATATACATATGTATTAAGTCAACATGTTGTACACCTTAAATTTACATGTTATGTCATATATTTCAAACAAAACTTTTTTTTTTTTTTTTTTTTTTTTTTTTTACTTTTTTGTTGTTAATCCTCACATTTCACAGAGAGTAGAAGGGAGGAAGGGAGAGAAAGGGATATATATATATATCCATGTCAGATAGGTACATTAGCTGGTTGCCTCCAGCATGCGCCTCAGCTGGGGGCAGGGAGCCACCACAACCCAGGTATGTGCCCTTGAGCGGGAATGAAACCCCCAACCCTTCTGTGCTTAGGCTGATGCTCTATCCACTGAGCTACCAGCCAGGGCCAAAAAAACCCCCATTTTTAATTAAATAAAGAAAAACCTTTAGCCTCAAGCCACCCTTATGCTAACGGTTTCAGGATGAGAAACTTCTGTAAAGAGAATGTTCACAATCATGAAACCAAAATGAAAATCAATCACCTATACCTGCTCTCTACCTTTAAACCTAACTAACTCTTATGTCAGTTTCTTTATCCACCCAAGCCACTCCTACTCCCCTGGACTTTTATTTTTAAATCTATAACAACATAATCACATAATTCATTTTCCACTTGGACTAAATTTAAATGCTTCAGAATTACTGGATATTTCCTTTCTCTTCATCTCTGCTTATTCCTCAAGGACTAATATACTATATTTGCTGAAGCTGCAAAATTCAGAAAGACTATATTACCTAAAAGTTAGTTTATGGAGCAAAGTTGCAGTTACATACTTTTGAAAGGAAGAGATTCATTAATTTACATTTGTATTCATTCAAAATAACATTCTACTATGTTTATGACAGACGGTTTAAGGTGAGCAAATAGAATTCTGCAATGAAAAGTAGGAGAACTTGAGTCCCAGTTGAATGAGCCTCAGAGTGAACTGTGTCATTCTCTGGCCTCATGCAGTGGTTGCCAGCATCAGTTCATATTGTTTGAAAGAACTTGTTTGTAAAATGAAAGCTGTCACACTGGAGAAAGAGTGTGGTTCAAGAGCTGAATTTAACCATGCTGATAACAATGATTTGAAGGTCCCCATAGAACAACAATTTATTAGAGAGATTCCAGGCATCTTTTCCTTTTGTATGCAGAGTAGAAGCAAATTTGCATATCATTAACCCATTGCTACATTCTACCTTTCTTGGCCATTAGCCATTACTCTCAGAGTGATCTTGGCAGTTTCTACCCTGAGGAAACTGGTAAAACTGTTTAAAATATAAATTTCAATACCCACTGCCGGAGATTTGGATGAAGGGGTTTCAGTGTAGGGACTGGATGATCCCCAGGCAGCCAGTAGATGTACCAGGAAACAGGTATATCTTATAACCATTGCAGAGTCTGATCTCAGAAGATTGATAAAAATGGACCTACAATTAATTCACAAGTCAGGTTATGGATCTAGGTTAGTGAAAAGACCTAATTCTCTTCATGTAATTTTTCTCTACAAAATTCTCTTCATGTAATTTTTCTCTACAAAATTCTCTTCATGTAATTTTTCTCTAAGGTCTCTATGAAATGTTAAGTACTTTGTCTCTGTAAGGGAACTGACTCAAATAGCATCATAGTATATCTTCAGAATCCTTTTTATCTGATTTTGAGCTCTCATATGTAAAGCTTTTATTTGCTAAATGTATTTTGGGGTATGTATAACAGTAAATGAAAGT
Organism: Pipistrellus hanaki; assembly: GCF_964339955.1. NCBI lineage: Eukaryota > Metazoa > Chordata > Mammalia > Chiroptera > Vespertilionidae > Pipistrellus > Pipistrellus hanaki. Next base: position 61,001,595 of record NC_140507.1, on the reverse strand, counting down.
TGAATTTTAAGGAATATTTTCATCTTAAAAAACAGATTTTTGTTTTCAACATAGAGTTATATTTTGCCTGTGTTTCCTCAGCTATGCGACGGAGGATGTGGTCTGAGTTCACCATTCACTGTATTCTCTCATGTTCCCGTGCAGTTGGCTTTCATTCTGTGTCAGGAGATGTATATGAATGATCTCAATGATTTGAGGAAAAAGTTCAGGGAAGACATATTTTACTTCTTTAGTATATTGTACTGAATCTATGCATTTTACCTAACATTAACTTGACAAGCTATAAGCCGATTGTAACTTACCATGTTTCTAAAGCAAGTTCTCACAATCTTTCACTAAGACAATATTACTGTCAGTCCCGTCAATCCCAGGGAGACCTGGCTCCCAAGTGGTTCTCTTGAAAATCTCACACAAAAGTCTAACCCATTACCTCCCTGATTGACTTTTCCTACAGTGAGTATTCTATTCGGGGGAGCAGTGTTGGGGGTATCAGGCAGTGACTCATTTTTTTCCTTCTCTTTCTTCTCTTTCTTTATTTTCTAGGAGTCCAGGAAAGTTATATGCAAATGCATACTAGTATACTCACTTTCTCGCCTCTAGGCAGAGAAATGATCCTATAAGTGGAACAGTCTAAGAGGAGTTAGGAAAGGCTAAGGTCTTTATCCTTCTAATGTCTCTTTAATATCTGTCTAGGGACAAATACACCATCTATATCTTTTTCTCAGTTTTATTCCACAGCAGTGTCAAAAACTACTACTACAAATGTATAGGCTGAGCAGCATTTAAGGATACAAATCTGTACAAGAAGGACCTTACCTATATCTAGTAAGTTGCTGCCTTGCTTGCACAAGAGTTAATTAGATGAATACCACTAGTAGCTAATGGTATCATTGAATTGTAAGGTGGGAATGGTAAAAATCTAACTTAGTTTTAAAAATAGTCAAGGCATGATCCATAGAAGAGCAGGAAAAAGCACACCGTGTAATTTGAAATAATAGGTTTGGTCACAGTTTGAAACCGATTAAGAACAGTTAAATACCATATAGGTTACACTGATCCCCTATGTCCTCAAAACAAAAGCCAATGAGCCAACCTAAAACTGGAAACTCGCATTTTCCTAGGAACAGTGTTAACATTCGAATGGTAACTCCACTTTAATAAAGGCAGTATTCACCTAAATCCCAAATGCTTAATAACGTGTATATATAGCACAGAGCTACCCATCAGAGCTAAACTAATACCTAGTACGTATTATGACCTTTCCTATCACATTTTATTATATGATTGTTCTTAGTGAAATTTCTCTTATGTGCCTATGCCTTTCAAACTGCAGAGGAGAATATTTTTTTTTTTTTTTTTTTTTTTAAATCACGACAGGAAAAGGTCACACCACTGCACGGTGTGTGGCTCCAATTTCAAGGGAATATGAGATTCAGATACTGGGGAGCTCTGGGTCGCGCGCCCATGGAACCGCCAGGAGAAGGCAGCCGCCTTTAATGATCACAGGCCTCTTTGTTCAATTGAGTGTGACTAGATGAAGCAAGAATTCAAACTGAGTCTCAGCGGTGAGCTGTCTGCTGATTGAGATGTAGCTCAGCCAGAGGAAAATGCTCCTGAGGGATTGCGATTCTACTGAGAAGGCAGGAGCTAAAGCTGATTTCAGGCCTGGGAGTGCTCAATTTGGGTGCAGTGTAGAATTCTAATTCAGTAAATAAGACGTTTTTAAGGTGCACTCCTTTTGGGTCTGGTAGATATTCCAAAAACAGTTTAGGAGATAGTCCTCACTTCTCAAAAATCTCAACAGACAAAAACCATTATTTTATCTTACCCTCCAACCCTACTTAGATTTCTAAATAGTACACATCATTTAAAATCAAAACAGATAAATATTGAAATAGAGCCAAGGAGATAAAACCATTCAACTCATTTTTGTGTGTCTGTATGACGGAAACATGATAAAGCTACATTTTACCATGCCGCCTAAGGTTGGATTGCATCAGATCCAATTTGTGCACTTCACAGATATGCAAGCTGAGTGCCCACAGTACCTTGTAAGTGGCACAATAATCCTCACAATTCATGTGGCTTTCCAGCCACTCTGAGGTTTACCATTATACCATGATGATAGTTAAGAAAGTTCTAGAAATACAAAGTTAGAAAGCATACAAAATTGGTTGTTTCAAAGGTTTGTCTCTGACCAGTAGCATCACCTTACTAGAAATGCAAATTTTCAGGTCCCAGCCCAGAAGTACTAAAATCAGAAACCTTGGGGAAGGCACCCAGAAATCTATCTTTAACAAGCCCATTCCCCACCATGACTCTGACACTCACGGAAACGTGAGAACCAGAAATACTGATGCTTACGACAAAGGCCTGCACACCATACACTTTTTTTTTTTTTCCATGTAGACTTTAGATTAGCTTGTCAAATTCTTCCAAAGGAAATTATTGTGGAGAGATTTTAAATTGGGGTGTTCAATTTACTAACTTTTTTTTTTTTAATATTTGGTCTTTCTATCTAAGAACAGGAGAGAATTTCTCAATTTAAATATCTGTTCGTGTTTTTCGATTAAGTTATATCATGTTTCTCCTTAATATTCCTGCTCCTATTCTGTCAAATGTGTTCCCATGTGTCCTGTTTCTTTGTTTCTATTTAAAATTATATTTCCTATCAGTTTGCTCTGGTTTACTGAAGTGCTATTTTTGTTTTAAATATATCTTTATTTTTGAAAGTACTAAAAATGACCCATTTTTCCTTGCATTGACCCCCTCCACCTTCCTCTAAACACTCCCCAGGACTTCACCAGATTACTGTCTGTGTCCCTGAGTGATACATATATGCATGTAAGCTCTTTGATTAATCTCTTCCCACACCTCACCCTCAGCCCCTGCCTTCCCTCTGAGATTTTTTAGTCTGTTGCATATCTCTGGATCTATTTTGTTCATAAAATTATTTTGTTCATTAGATTCCACATATAAGTGAGATCATGAAGTAACATCGCACACCTGCCAGAATGACTACCATCAGCAAATCAACAAACCATAAGTGCTGGCAAAGATGCGGAGAAAAGGGAACCCTAGTACACTGCTTATGGGAATACAGACTGGTGTAGCCACTCTGGAGAACAGTATGTAGTCTCCTAAAAACATTAAAAATGGAACTACCATTTGACCCAATGATCTAACTCCTAGGAATATATCCTAAGAATACCGAAACATCAATCAGAAAGAATGTATGCACCCCTATGTTCATAGCATCATTATTTACAATAGTTAAGGTCTGGAAATAGCTCAAGTGCCCATCAGTAGAAGAATGGTACGTTTATACCATAGAATACTATGCAGCTTTTAAAAAGAAGGATCTCTTATCGTTTGAAGCAGCATAGGTGGGGCTGGAGAATATTATGGTAGGTGAAATAAGACAATCAGTGAGATGCTTTTTATATACTGACTAGAGGCCTGGTGCACAAAATTCATACGAAGGGAGGGTTGTCCCTCAGCCTAGTTTGCACTCTCTTCAATCTGGTACCCTTCAAGGGATGTCTGACTGCCCATTTAGGCCTGATACGGGTAAGATCAGGTCTAAACAGGCAATCGAATATCCCTCTCACAATCCAGGACTGCTGGCTCCCAACTGCCCACTGCCGCCAGCCTGATCACCCCCTAACCACTCCCCTGCCAGCCTTATTGATGCCTATCTGCTCCCCTGCCAGCCTGGTCACCCCTAACTGCCCTCCCCTGCAGGCTTGATTGCCTCCAACTGCCCTCCCTTGCAGGCCTGGTCCCTCCAAACTGCTCTCTCTGCTGGCCATCTTGTGGTGACCATCTTGTGTCCACATGGGGGGAGCCATCTTTGACCACATAGAGGCAGCCATATTGTGTATTGGAGTGATGGTCAATTTGCATATTACTCTTTTATTAGATAGTATCTTAAACCCAGAACCCTTCTGAAATATTTATTTCAAATAATTGATCTGTATACTGGCCAAAAATCTAGTGCTACCATATGTAAATTAAAAATTATGATAACAGAAATGATGTCCTGTGACTGTTCTCTTTCTATTTCCTCTTCTCTTCCTTTATTTCCTCTCCTTCCCCTTTGCTGTCTAAAGGGTTTATATTATATTGGAATTAGCTGAGCTTTGAAAAATTTATGTTATTTATATGAAAAGTCATTTGGGAGAATTGTTTTATTTGCAAGAATATTTCAAACTACTGATTCTACTTATTTACTTACTAATGGATTATCCAGAATTTCCAGTTCTTTGAATATCTATTAGAGTACACTTTCTTTAAATTTTATGATGTTTCTGAATTTTCAACTGTAATGCTAACAGCTGTTTATATTTTTTTTAACTTTTTAGAAACAGCTGCGTTTTTAGTTAAATACTCTTTTTACTTCTTAATATTATTTATTTGTGCTTTTTTGTCCAATATAATGCTATATTCCATTTTGAGGATAGATATGAAAAGTTAGTATATGTGAAATGCATACTTTTTTTTAAGTTCAATGTAGATGTAGAAAGTATGGAAAACATTTGGTAAGCCTGCAATTGGCCCCTTCTTCAGAATATTTATATGTATTCTTTTCAATGTTTGACTTATTTTTAGAGTGATCACACTGCTAATTTAGGAGGGAAATAAGTTTTATGACATGTGGTGTTATTTATACATGAAATATATTTGGCACTTCTAGAAATATAAGGGTGAGCAAAAGTACGTTTATAGTTGTGAGTATGTGAAACAGAGTTTATTTTTATTTTATTATTTATTATTTATTGTATTACTCCTTTGTATTATAACTGTAAACCTCCTCTTGCCCACCCTGTATATTGCTAAGAATAAACTTCTACCCAAGACTTAGTAATGGATGAAATTTATAGGAGACAAAAACAGGCATGGGGGGGTAAAAGTCCCCAAGAGTATCTTTTCTTTATCACCACTTACACCTTTTTAATGAAAACTATGAATTAAAATTAGACCATTTAATAGATGTGAATGAAAAAAAAATGAAATTACAAGTGCAGGTTAGAACAACATTGTTTGCATAAGAGCCAAAATAGCAAAGTGAATAAAGAGGCTCCCTAGCATTACACCATGGATAAAGAATTGCTCAATTACTCATAGAGACACCTATATAGCAATGTACATTTTCATAAATTTTAAACACTTAAAACCTACTTTCTTCGGTAACAGAATGGTACAATACCTAGATAAATTCCTTTAAACCCAATAAAATGCAAAATTTTATTAATTTTCTATGATAATGTTATTTTAAAAAACTGGATAATTACATTACTAACTCTCAAATTCTGACAAGTAAAATTGTACAATGGACATCTCCCATTAGTTAAAACTAGAGGCCCAATGCAAGAATTGGTGCACTGGTGGGGTCGGGCCAGCACACCCCAATCGGGGCTGATTGGGCCATACTGGCTGGGAGTAGGGGCCATGGGCAGTTGTCCGGCTGGCCCTACTCCTAGTCTAACTCCTGGTTGAACTCTCAGTTGAACTCCCAGTAGAGAGGATAATTTGCATATTAGTCTTTTATTATATAGGATTACTCCCTTTTTTAACCCATACTTCCAACTTAGATTATTAGTTTATTTACACATTAGATTTACTTTGTTTAGAGTTTTAAGGGAGAGTTACAAATTATGTATGTCACTTACCTGAAAAACCAATGAGACATAATGTGTCTACCAGGATAATTTGTTCTATGATATCTTCTCAACCTTATGCTCATAGATTCCTGGCTCGCCTGAAGAATGATTTACTCAATTTACAAAAGAAAGAGAGCTCAACAGAATCTATTCATTCAAATCAATGTTGCCAGGCACCTGTTTATGGAAATATTTATTAAATAAATTCTATATGTTAGGGTTCAAAAGTAGAAATATCTTTACCCAGCTTCTATGGACCACTTTCTCCTTAACTTTCACATTTTCATTCACTCCAAAGAAATAAATGTATGTTTATGGATTAGAACATCTAGTCCTTTGTAAAAGAAAAACTCCACATTCTCAGTTTAGTATAACCTCCTTCCCTAGCTTGGTCTGTTTTATTTCACCCTGGGAAGCCTGTAGCTATAAAAGCATGTGATCCCTTTCTCCTCTAAATGTCCTATCGAAATCTAGAACTGGCCCTTAGTATGATACAGAAAATGCTAACTGATGCTTACCACTTTTAGCTTAGTTAGTTGCTGCATCTCAATATGCAGGTGAATGTTATTCTGCTGGTATCACCTTGCCTCTGAAAACAAGGCCCTTTTATGTTGGGTCCTTTTCAAAATATCTCATAGCTGACTGCATTTGGCAGGGTCTATGTTGCATTCCCTAAATCCTTTGTTGATCTTCAGTCACAAAGCAGACAGCGAACTAGCCATTTCGCTAAACTAGTCCATCTCTAAAACACACATTTGTGGCCAGAGTCCACAAATGTTTATCTAAGACTTTTCCTCACACAACTGAAAGTGATGTAGGTCCATCTCCAAAGCACCATAAACAAGGAAATTCTCCTGAAATAAAGTCACATTCTACGATCTCTACAACTTTCAAACTAATTTCATTTATGTTCTGAGTTGGTAATAAGCTAAAAGTCACAAGCCAGTTTCTAAATATTTCATCCTATACTACTTAGGGGATGTAGCACTCATTTACCTTTCTGTACCTCTGGGATTTCTGACAAAACTTTTAAAAACAACCAGGATAGTCTCACTCAACGTATTTATATATATAGATTAACTTTCCCAGACACGGAGATGAAAAATAACACTAATTTTCTTCTGCAAAAGAGGGAAGGTAAAGTAAGAGAAGAAAATAGCTTAGGATTTTACAACGAAAAATGGCAAAAGAAGTGATTAAATTCTGCTATAGATTACATGTAGTATAATGGTTCTGTACCACTTCCATTTGGAGATCTCACAGATAATAGATGTAACATGCACTTATTCTATGTAGATGTGATTTGTTCTATCTGGTTCCAGAATACCCTTCAGAATATGGCACCATGAATACCTATTTATTTCACAAGGAAACAAAGGGTCCAAGGTGTGTTAGTTTCACCACAAGAAAAGGATGGATCACATTGCAAATCCAGGTCGGTCAGAATCCAGAGCCCAAGCATTTCCAAGAGCAATTTTTCTAGTCGGTACTTTATGTACACAGCAATGAAAAGAGAAATGAAATTCCCTGCTTAATCTCCTTAAAATTTTTATAGATCTAGGTTAGTACAGTCAATTTTTAGTATTACTATGACTCTTATTATGCCACCAGCAATTTTTCATCGAGGCATTAGTTTTCTTTCTTAAAATTTTTTTTTTTAAATTTTTTACAGAGAGGAAGGGAGAGGGAGAGAGTTAGGAAGATTAATGAGAAAGAAACATCGATCCTCTACTGGGGAAGTGTCTGCAACCAAGGCACATGCCCTTGACTGGAATCAAACCTGGGACCCTTCAGTCTGCAGGCCAATGCTCTATCCACTGAGCCAAACCGGTTAGGGCATTAGTTTGTCTTTAAACAATGTAAAGTGTTAAGATTGAAAAATTATTATGCAAGATTGAAATGGGTTAATTAAAAGAAGATCTATTTGGGTGATAAGAGAAATCTCAATATGAATGACTCCATAAATGCAGGTTATTAAATTTTAAAAAACTGTTTATTCTAATGTGTGGAATCCAAGGAATATTTATGTATATGCTTATGTATGACATATATTAATATATAGTAGAGAATACATATATATATATATATATATATATAGAGAGAGAGAGAGAGAGAGAGAGAGCGAGCGCAACAGAGAAAGAGAGAGCAGACACAAATATATAACAGAATATGCATTTGCACAAGAGATCAGAATAAAAACCTGAAGATAGACAAAATGACTTAGATTGGTACAATGAGCAGGAGAGAGGTATTTACCTCTCTAGGTGCCTAGTTATTCTAACCACTACGAATATTTTTAGATTCCTACTTTGTAACAGGTGAATAAAATAGACACATTCTCTGTTTATTCTAATGTGTGGAATCCAAGGAATATTTATGTATATGCTTATGTATGACATATATTAATATATAGTAGAGAATACATATATATATATATATATATATATAGAGAGAGAGAGAGAGAGAGAGAGAGCGAGCGCAACAGAGAAAGAGAGAGCAGACACAAATATATAACAGAATATGCATTTGCACAAGAGATCAGAATAAAAACCTGAAGATAGACAAAATGACTTAGATTGGTACAATGAGCAGGAGAGAGGTATTTACCTCTCTAGGTGCCTAGTTATTCTAACCACTACGAATATTTTTAGATTCCTACTTTGTAACAGGTGAATAAAATAGACACATTCTCTGTTTTAATGGGGCTTACATATTATTGGAATCAACAATTAAATAAGAGATAATAAGTACATCGGTTTGGGTCTATGGTGGTTGCCTTCTAAAGGCTCACCACTTTTGTCTGTAATTAGAGGTAATGAACAACCCCTCTGTTTCAGACAAATAATTGTAATTACACTTGCCTAAAGCTTTCCAAAATATTTAGCAATTTACTTTGTTTTGCCTCTTTTGTCAAGAGCCTCTCTTCGATTAGAAAAAGAGAACATTCCCTCAGTGGGCAAAAATAATTCCTTTAGGCAGTGATTTGCAAACTCATTAGTCAACAGAGCCAAATATCAACAGTACAAAGATTGAAATTCCTTTTGAGAGCCAAATTTTTTAAACTTAAGTTTCTTCTAATGCCACTTCTTCAAAATAGGCTTGCCCAGGCCATGGTATTTTGTGGAAGAGCCACACTCAATGGGCCAAAGAGCCACATGTGGCTCAAGAGCTGCAGTTTGCCGACCACGGCCCTAAGGGGAATCCACAAAATGGGCTTTAATGACTAAGGCTATGGAATTGGTCAACTAACATAAATACTTGTCAGAGCCAAATTATTTTGATTTCTGAGACAAGAATTTATAGTCAAAATAATTCAAGAATTGATCAGACACTGTATTTTAAATAGTCCCTCAATGGAGCTGGCTGTTTGAAGGACCTCCATGAAATTTTGTCTCCTATTAAAAACCATTTTTTAATTTAATATTTAAGCATATAGTACATTTCCTTATTGATGTAATTTCAATCTTATTCTCTCTTGGTTATCAGCAAGTTTCTACCCTCACATTGTATGTATTTCCAAAAAGGTATATGCTTTCGGGAACTACTTTTTTTTTTCTTCCTTCTGCCTTTGCTCTTATGAAGTCTATTTCTTTTGAGCATGAGATACCCATAGTGAATTGTCATTTTTCAAACTCAATGTCCACTTCACAAAGCAGATTACCTATTGTAGATAGATTACCTATATACTATCCTATTTTAGAGTCTCAAATGAAGTTTACTTATTATCCATCCTTTGTGTATTTGTTTATACCAGTAGATACTGAATCCATAAATATACTGAAATGAGAAGCATTTTAAGCCATGGTCCTGAAACCCAATTTTAACTCAAGCATGTCATTTTCAAATACAGATAGCTCCTTGGAGATTTTACTTTCTCTTTTGTAGTCCCAAAGCTCTAGGATAATATGTTATGAAGTTGATATAATATAAAATTTTTTATTTGATTTATTTGGTTTCTAGATTTAAGATTCAGAATACTAAAAAGAACACTACTTATTAGTTTTGTGTTTTTCTTTCTTTGCATGTTCATATTCTTATCTTTAATCAAAAGTTGTAATTACATGATTTTATCAGTTTTTATATCTATGCAAATTTTTAAATGGATGCATATGCAGTATCTCCTAAAAGAATAGCAAGCTTAAGCAAAACAACCTTGTATTAATAACAGAGCCACCCTTTGTCTCCATGCTGGTTTTTTGTTTTGTCTTTTGTTGTTTTTGTAGAGCATCTATGAATGAAATAAGAAAACAGCATAGCCTGAAGAGACTTATAACTTATTTTGTTAAAATCTAGAGAGTAAATTAAATTGTTTTATAATCCAATAAATAATTAGATGAATGGATGGCTGAAAGGGTAAATATAATAAAACACATATAGTAGCCCCAAATAATAGCCCAACATTATTCTTGTGTAAATTTCTAAAGAAATTTTTTTCCAGAGCTTTTTCTGAATATAAGAAAATTAATTAGTACAAGAAATATTTATTGGTTATCTATTCTAACAGTTTTAGGCAGAGGAATTACAATAGTGAAAAGGAATAAAATATTTTTAAACTCTGTCATTCTTAGAATACGTTCCAGTAAGAGATATAGGGCTTATGTGTATAAATGAGGAAACAACATAATTTTAGGAAATATTAAGTGCTAAGACAAAAAAAGGTGAAGAATTAATAAAATTAGGTAAGGAATTAGTAAATGATCAGGACCTAGCTTAGCAGTACATGGGGTGGTGAGAGACACAGAGTACTGAGATGATAAATAAAATGGTATTTGAATTTTCTTGAGAAAAATGTGTGAAACCAAGGACCTGGAAGAATAGCATTATAGGTGAGGGGGGAAAAGGTATTCTGAAGACTCAGATATTGAATACAAGCAATATTTTGAATACTGTAGACAGTGTAGAGAGCTAAGAAAAGCTAATTTGGCTGCAGAAATAAAAGCCAGGAAAATACTTAAAGCACATCATAAAAGTGTGCACAGAGCTTGGAATCAGAAGGTCTCTGTTAAATCTTGTCACCACTGTTGCATGACCGTAGGTCCCTCTGAGCTCAATGCTTTAAAATGTCAACTGGAACTAAGCACACCTGCCTCAAATCATCAATGTGAGTACTGAATGATGAATACATTGAAAGACCTCAGAACACATGTATCCTCTACTGCTGCACTGGGGCAGATGAAGACATAGCTTTAGGCGGGATGAGATTCTACCTCACCTTGCAGGCCATATAGAAATTTTGGATTTTATTCTCAATGTGATAAGAACATTGGAGAATTATAAGCAGGTGACAAGTATGAATTGATTTATATTTTGAAGAAGAAAAAATTGGCCCTAGCCAGTTTAGTTCAGGTGACAGAGCATTGCCCTGCAGACAAAGGATCCCGGGTTCAATTGCAGTCAAGGGCACATACCTTGGTTGCAGGCTCCTCCCCAGCCTGGACACTGGTAAAGGGCTCATGCACAAGGCAACCAATTGATGTGTTTCTCTCATTTTAATGTTTCTCTGTCTTTCCCTCTCTCTTCTGCTCTCCCTAAAAACCTGGGGGGAAATATCCTCGGGCAAGAATTAACAAAAAAAATATAAATAATAAATAAATAAATAAATAAATAAATAAATAAATAAATAAATAAATAAATAAATATTTGTCAAGTGTGGGTTGGAGCATGAATAGAAGCAAGGAGGCCAGTTAGAAGACTTGATAATTTCAGCTTAAAGGAGGAGGAGCTGTGCTACCGTGAGATAAAAGTACACTTTTAGTTTTGGTTTAATTGACCATAAATTGTCTCCAGGTCTAAAAAAATCTCTTAGGCTTGGGACCAAATGTTTGAGACATTGAAAAACTATCAATAAATATAAGAAAGATACCTTGATTTTAGTCCTACATCTACACTGTTTTAACTTGAGTCATTTGATATCTTTAAAATTTTACATAAAATCAGTCATTAAGCTTGATAATAATGGAGATTACTTCTGGTTCTATAAACATAATAAATTTTATATGGAGTTTTTAAAATGTAATTTAATATGAAAAGGGAAATAAAACGCTACATATTACATTAAAAACTTTTAAATTTCCACTTAAATTATCTCTTACTTCAAATGAATTTTTTATGTGTGAAATAAAAACATTTTATGTCAAATAATTATTTTTAATAACCTAAAATTTTTAATTTTTAATAAAGCATGCATAATTCCTTAATTTTAGGGTCATGGATTAGGATAAGGTACTAAACATTTCTAAAATTTGCATTTAAGAAATTGCTCAATTATTTTCAGCACTTTGCATGATCATGTCTAAATATCTCGTCAGTCTAAAATTATCAGGACTTCCCTAAAATATCTATTTAAATTTATTCCTGAAGACCACAGTCTCTCATTAGCATTTATTCTACCTCTGCTTCTCCTGTGTCAGCTATTCCACTCTTCCTTCTTCTCCATTTAGTTCCCTATCTCTTGAATATCCCTAACTATAGCCAAATACCAACCCTTCTAAATCAATTAATTCCCTCTTCCATTTTCTTAAGGTATCTCATGCTATTGAGCATTAGGGCACTTTATGGAAACAAATAGTCTCTACAGCCTTAGTAATAAAATTGAAAAGCCCCCATGTCTTAGAGTTATAATTCCTTCTGAGGCTTTAAATTTCCTGGTTATTTTTATTAAACCTTAATATTAATATTTTCCACAAAAATATAGCCATTTTTATTTGCTATATGTTTCATACTTTATGTTTTACCAAATGATAGCATTAAAAATTGTAGCTATAAGCTTTTAGGCATGGATGCTAATTATTTAAACTATTGTGTTGTCTGTGAACATTTAATCAAGGACACTAGCATTAGGTTAAATTGATTTGTGTAATATTCACTTAATAGTAATTTTCCCTACATAGAATACAGAATTCATTTTCTTCCAATAATATGTTGATGGGTGTTAGGAAGTATAAAATAGTTAGCTTTTTTTGGACCTAATGTACATTTTACATCTTTCCTGTTTTATCATTTTTATAACTTTATACAGAAAAAAAGGTTATCTATCTCAGTAATTTTTAATTATTATCAAGTACATTTTTGCAAACATATTCTTGATCTTTTGATAATATATTTAATCAAAAGTGTTCTTGGAGAAAATACAAGGTACTGATTCGGGTTATCTTATTGAGCAGGATGTAAGAGTGATTCCTTTTCCAGGTCCTTGTCCATATGGATTTGAAGAGTGAAGCCATGGACAAAAGGTGGTAGGTGAGAAGTACAGAAACTTTATTGGAAACAGATACTATCTCTAAAACTATAATCCTAAATTTCTAAATCCTAAGACCCTGACCCTCCTGGCACACAGGGACATAGGAGTCCCCTAAGAAGGGTGGCTGCTGCTTTCTTTGTCTTGAGGCGTTATATAGGCTGTAGTTCTTTGTCTGAACTTGACCCTTCCTAATTGGACTCTTTCTGAACTTAGGATCCCCGTGCTTTCCTCATTGGTCACTCTGCTAAGGCCAAAGCCTAAGTGGTGCTCACCCCCTCCTTCTTTCCCCTTACTCCCCTGTGTTTTTTCTTTGTCTTTTACATATTCATCTTATTTGTTCAAATTGAGGTTACTTTCTTATGGTACCTAGCAACCGTATCCTGCCAAGCCTTGAGACTGAAACTGCTAGCTTCTCTGCTCAAAAGAGTAAAGTGGCCTCTTTTTTTCTTTTTTTCTCTTGGCCAGAGATTTATTACCCCAACTGCTCAGGCTACAGATATTGCTGTCTTTGGTTTATGGGTGTTTCAATTGCTCAGGCCAAGATGCCTCCATCCTTTCTGGACCCCCTCCCTTTCTGTCTTAAGCCAGCTAGTTAACCCTTTTCAATTCCATCAACACTTAAAAATGACTGCAAAATAACATTTATGAGAAAAGAAAGGAATAATCTTAGTTTCAAAAACATTTTAAAAGTTCTTTGAATATCATTAGAGTAAGTGTTTTTGATAAAAGATGGAAAAGAAACAATTTATTTTTAAAGTGTTTCTGAGCTAAAATAATACCATTACTATAACACTCCATAGAATATTTGAATTTCTATGTTCTCTGAAATTTCAATATAGTGAAGAAAAATCACTTAAATGGAGTCTATAATCGTGTTATCTTAAATATGATGAGGCAATTTTGATCCTTACTAGAATAGAATATTTCTGTGTATATTACCATGTGTTATAATAAAGGGATATACAGTACCCTCTCACTTTTACACATTTTCTTTCTTTGTTAAATCAGACTATAATATAACCAGGTAAGAGAAGAGGAGGCTCCAATGCAATTTTGCTAAAACAAAGGCATCCAGTTCTTCCTCGTTTCAGTGGTGGGAAGACGTGGGAGAATAGCAGAGGAATGCTTGCTGGGCTAAAGAAAGTTTGTGGGATGGAGCCAGGTTTTATCTCCATGACTTATAAAATATTCTCCACTCAATATTTTGGGGGGGAAAATGGCTTTAGAGATCCATGCATTTTGGAAATAAAGGAAAAAACAGTTGAGATTACATGTTTGGTGCCTCTTTAATCTCATTTCTCATGAAGATTCTTAAAATGTTCTCTTCCATAATTTAGTTGTCAAATTAACTTGTAACTGTTAAACAGAGTAGCATCTATAAGGTAATCCACTTATGGTTCATGATGTATGAGGGAAGCTTGCTTTCAAGTTGTAATAATATTTAAGATAATTAAAGACTGGAGATTAATCTATTGAAAAACATAACTCTTACTTATGCTCATTCTCCAAAGATGTCAAATTACAAGTATCTACCAGTTTGGTAGATAGTCTTTTAAATGAAAACTATTATCCAAAACACAGAAATTATATGAAAAATGAAATACTCCCAAACAGTGCACTTCCTTAAATTGGTACTTAGTTTAACCTTTATAATGAAATTTTCTGAGGATAATATAAATGCAAGGTTTAAACATATATTCACATGGGGATAAAGATCTTTTGGTTCATTTAGGGTAAAGGAAGTGGGAAAACATTTTACTTTTATTTATTTTTTATTTTTTTTAAATATATTTTATTGATTTTTTTACAGAGAGGAAAAGAGAGGGATAGAGAGTTAGAAACATCGATGAGAGAGAATCATGGATCAGGTGCCTCTTGCACACCCCCTACTGGGGATGTGCCCGCAACCAAGGTACATGCCCTTGACTGGGATCCAACCTGGGACCTTTTAGTCCTCAGGCCGACGCTCTATCCACTGAGCCAATCCGGTTTGGGCAAAACATTTTACTTTTAAATTGATGTTTCATAAGTTTCCACCTTTGCTTGAATAGAAATTACTAAAACATTTACAGCATAAGCTTACACCAAGGTGCAAGTTTCAGAGTACATTTTAAAATAACAGGAAAAAGTTACTGTATTATTCTTCAATTTCTGTCACAAAATTGTGTATAAGCAAATATCTAAGGTCTAAAGCCTCCTTATAGACTATAAGATTTAGAAAAATATATGTATAAGTAATCCTTGTTCAACTTTGTCAAAGAAAAAAATATTCCCAGATACAGTTAAATAGGCAAGAAAGGCTTTAGCTCAAAGCTATCACAATAGGTGAGAGAAGTAAGACACAGTTTGGGCTTCACTCCACTGAGACAAAGTTCATGAGAATTTTTACTAGTAAGAGCCGCCACAGGAGGGATCTAGGTCATCTGTGTTTTCTAAATGGCCTAACCCAAGGGAAAATTAAGCTGCCTCTTATCTTCTTGACAGGAGGCAGTTTTACAACTTGGAGCAAGGGGCCCACAAAAGTGAGGCTCCTACCAATCACAGAGCCTTGAGGTGCTAGTTTACTTGGTAATTAGATTTCAAAGTATCCTTGAGAAAGACATCCATGGGTTATAAAACTGGCAAGGAACTTTTCAAAAAGATTTACATCTCAAAGGGGCAGAAAAAGAATTGAAAATTTTCTAAGTCCAATTCTCTAAGAAAAAGGAGGTAATGGCCTAAGCCAGAGAGTAGCTTGTCTACAGTTTAATCAAGGCAAATGTTTAGCTCATCTTGGTCAGCATGCACACATGAATGCACATACATGTTATATGGTAAGGATTAAAAAGTGAAATAAAAGTGCTTCAAGAGCCAAGAGAAAGGTTGTCTTTTGTTAATTATTTCTATTGTCATGGAAGTTGCAGAACATAAACTCAACACACAGAAATGAATGGCATTTCTATATGCTAACAACAAAATATCTCTGGGAAAAAATTAAGAAACTATCTTATTCATAATTGCTTCAAAAATAGTAAAATATTTAACCAAAGGGTTGAAAAATCTGTTCAATGAAAA
The DNA here is from genome assembly GCF_964339955.1 of Pipistrellus hanaki. Taxonomy (NCBI): domain Eukaryota; kingdom Metazoa; phylum Chordata; class Mammalia; order Chiroptera; family Vespertilionidae; genus Pipistrellus; species Pipistrellus hanaki. Next base: position 60,985,638 of record NC_140507.1, on the reverse strand, counting down.
CTACAAGAGGTGACAAAAAAAAAAATTGAGGACAAATTGAAAGATATCCCATGTTCATGGACTAACATAAAAATGAACATTCTGATTGTTCAGAATTAACATTAAAATGTTCATACTACCCAAGCCATCTATAAATTCAATGTAATCCCTATCAAAATTTCAATTGCATTTTTTTTTACAGAAATGGAAAAAATAATCCTAATATTTGTATGGAACCATAAAAGACCTCAAATAATCAAAAGCAATAATAGCCGAGACCGGTTTGGCTCAATGGATAGAGCATCGGCCTGTGGACTGAAAGGTCCCGGGTTCGATTCCGGTCAAGGGCATGTACCTTGGTTGCGGGCACAGGTGTGCAAGAGGCAGCTGATAGATGATTCTCTCTCATCGAAGTTTCTAACTCTCTATCCCTCTCTCTTCCTCTCTGTAAAAAATCAATAAAATAATAATTTAAAAAAAAGCAATAATAAGAAAGAAGAAACCTCAAGGTATCACACTCTATGATTTCCAACTAGATTATAAAACTATAGCAATTAAAACACAAAGAAAAATGAAAATGATACTGGTATAAAATTAGACAAATAAAACAGAATTGAGAGCCCAGAAATAACCCCTCCATGTACAGTCAAGTAACATTTGACAAGGAAGTAAAAAAAAAAACATAGTAGAAGCCCCTTTACTTTGGTCTTGGCAATAAATTTTTGGATATAACACCAAAAGTACAAGCAACAAAAATCAACTTGTGAGACTTTAAAGTTATTTAAATCCTCTAAGTAATGTATGTTAGATAGGAATTAGGAAAACCATTGCTAAATTGCTGGTTCATTTGCCTGAACAGTCAATTTTTGCTATTAATAAACAGTGTTCCAGGTATTGAAAGCCTTTAAAAATCAATGCATATTGTTCCTGTGTTATCACCAGGCTTCAGACCACATAGCACTACATCACAGATTTTCAATAAGGTGGTAATTGTGGACAAAATTGCCAATGACAATATGCTCAGTAGTAATGTATTTTCATAATGTCTATGCTCACTGAGAATTGTTTCAAGCTCCATTTTTTAAGGTAGGGCTGAAAAATAGGAAATTATGGGTTGGAGTAAATAGACTGTTAAGATTTTATGATAATAATCAGCCTTGTTCCTTTTAAGGGACAGAGATTTGTCATTATTAAAAATTCCATTAGCCAGGAGAATCTGATTATCTTTTGGGCATCTTACGGCTTAAAGAGTGTTTATTTTTTACTTTCTTTATGAAATATGAATTGTGAAATGCACTTATGTATATCATCATTGGAACTTATATAGCATGTGCATCTTAGAAGGCAGTAGACTCTGTAAAATTTGTCAGTTTATCTCTAGAAGGATGACATGGGCATACCAAAGATGGAAAGGCTATCTGATATGGTCAGAAACATACTACAAAAAGTTATGTTTCCCATGCTTGCAAAAATATTGTATATATGAAAAAAAATTTAAAAGTGTCTATTACTCATGATATTCTCAGGAACAGGCTTCTCTTTCCAATTATTAATTCTCCCTTTCCCTGATTTATTACTTTACTTTAACTCAAACTAAGCTTCTTGTTTTAAATCCACCTTATAAGCCATTGACAGTGTTGATTACTTATTTCTTCCTAAGCATTTTCTTTCACTCGTTTTTCTGATAGAACCATATTGATTTTTCTCTTTAAAAGTAAATTCTCCTCTTCCGCCTTTTAAGTCTTGACCTTGTTTATCAGGTTATTAAATGCTTATGTTCCTCAATTTTAGTTCCTAGAACTTCTTTTTATTCTATTTACTAATAACAAAACATCAACATCTACCTATAAGCACACATTACATTAATGTTTATCCCTAGCCCAGAACTTCCTGTTAACACTAGACTCATATTATAACTTATTATTGGATATTTTCTCTTTGATGACTCACAGGCAACTTACATAAGTTTGTGATCTTCCAAATCTCATCAATTCCTGTGATATTCATCTCACTAAGTGGAATCACACTTAGTACTGTCATTTGTCCATTTTCTCTCCTCTTGCTAATTTTTTTTGTATTTGATTTATCACCAAATATTGCCAATATTATAGCCAATATCTTGGCTCTATTTAATTGATACCATTTCCATTAAATTCATCCTAGCCAATCTCTCTTCTGATTTATTAAATGTGTCTCCACACTATTAACAGCCACATTTGCGCTGTTCTTTCAAGCTCTTCTCTACAATACAACCAATGTGATTACTCCAAATAATGCCAGTATTTTCCTTAAATCCCTTCAATGGCTCCACAGTGGGGCTTATTCAGGAAAATAGAAAATAGCAGTAAGTATTTACTTGAGAAAACTTGCTATGTCCATCTTTGAAAGCAAAAATAAAAATAAAAATTGACATAATCCAGGGTCTGATCACTATAGGTTAAAGGCATTGTTTTCAGCGCAAAGTAAACAATAGGAAAAAACTTAATTTACAACAATTTAAGAGCCCTGTTTAAGCCTCTAAGTGGATGCTTTATTTAGCAGGTATGGAGTGGTGGTAGAGTTTTTAATCTCGCTGCTACTGCTGCTGCAATGCTGATGGAAACTAGAAAACAAGAACAATTATATTGCCCCTCTTCCTACCTTCCAATCTCCCCCTCTATTCCTAAATGGAAGAATCATAAGGCAGGATCTAAGGGCAGAATCTAATCCATAAATAGCAAGATTATGTCTTAGTTTGTTCTGACATCAAAACTAGCATAGATTGGGTGCTTTATAAACTAGAGAAATTTATTTCTTAATTCTGGAGGCTGGGAATTCCAAGCTCGTGCTATGGAAAGATTCAGTGTCTGATAAAGGCATGCTTTCTGGTTTATAGATCCTCACCTTCCCACTGTATCCTCACATGTTGGTGGGGTGAAAGAGCTTACTGGTATCTCTTTTATTAAGGCAGTAATGTGATTTATCTCCCCAAGTCCTCACCTCCAAAAGCTATAACATTGGAGGTTAGAATTTCAACACATGAATATTGAATAAGGGGACACAAACATTCAATCTAGTGCAGTCTTCTTCTAGTCCTTCAAAAGGTATGTCCTTCAACATGAAAATATAGTGATTCCATCCCAATAGCCCCTACATTCTTAACTTGTTCCAGCATCAACTCAGAAGTCTTAACTCTAAAATCTCATTTAAATATTATCTAAATCAGATATAGGCAAACTTCACCTTTACCTGTGAACCTGTGACCCCAATCAAATTATCTGCCTCTAAAATAAAATACAGGGATGAGCATAGGATTTACATTCCCATTGCATAATGGAGAAATAGGAAAGAATAAAGGAGTGACAGGTCCCAGGTAAGTCCACTAACCTAACTAACTGAGCAAACAACATTAAACCTTAAGTGTCTAGAATAATTGTCTTTGACTCAATGCTCTTCAGTCCAGACCTCTTGGAATGGCCACACCATGGCTCTGTGCCTGGGCCCAACAGTACACTTTTTGCAAAGGCCCTAAGCCTACACCTCTATCATGCAGCCCTGTTTCTTTAAATCTAGCTGTCAGCAGCCATGTTCCCATGTCCTGTGCCCTGTGCACACGAGAGATGACATCATGCAGATTTCACTAAAGTTTTCTGTCTGCACTCTCTAGAGAGGCAGCCACTATGGCCCATGCCACTCAGTGGACCCAAAATCTGGGGTAGACGATGGGCATGGCACCAAAGCGTGGCAGTGGAGTCTACAGTGTGAGGTGGCACTGGGCAGCACAGGTGCTAGTGTTTCCTTTAAAACTGCTCTGCTCCTGCCCTCTGTGACCTTTTAACCCCTCTCCCTTCCACTCCACATCATCTTTAGAAAAACACAGAATCTGGGCTTGTGAAAGGAGATGATCTCTGAGTTGCCTTCAGGGTCCTTCTTCCATTGTCTTGGAGAATAGCTCCTGGCTTCTATTGAGATGGCTGGTCTAAGCTAATCTCTTTATCCAGGGGTTCCCTGGCTACACCCTTAGTGTTCTCTCCACTACAGTGTTTCTCATTCTGTTCAATATGACAGGCTGTGAATGTTCTACATCTTTATGTTCTGCTTTCTTTGTCTTAACAGTTTGGTCTGTAAGACATTTCTTCTGGCCTTTTACAATAAGCAGTCAGGAGGAACTAGACTGCTCTTTCAACACTTTACTTAGATGTTTCCTCTGCCAAATAGCCAATTTCATATCTTGCAAAGTTCTACCTCTACCTTCCACAAAACACTAGGACATGAACACAATTCAACCTCATTCTTTGTAACTTTATAACAGGAACCACCTTTATTCCCGTTTCTAATAACACATTCCTCATTTCTGAGGCCTCAGCTGAATTGCTTTTACTGTTCAAATTTCTGCCAACACTTAGTTTAGGTATTTTGTTAGCCAGTGTCAACCCAATAAATTCAATTTAAGAGACAGAGAGACAGGGATAGAGAGAGAGAGAGAGATCCTCTACAAATTCAAAGACTAAATAATTACTTTGGTATCTATACTAATATACTAATAAAAGGGTAATATACTATTGATAATTAGACTGGGAAACCTATCTGGAGACCTTCTGGACATCCTTCCAGACAAAGCCATGGTGGCGGGGCTGAGACAGAGGGAATTAGAGGTGATCAGACCAGCAGGGAGAGCAGTTGGGGGTGAGCAGGCCAGTGGGGTGGGCAGTTAGGAGTGATCAGGCCAGAAGGGGGTGCAATTGGGGGCAAGTAGGACAGCAGAGGGGGGTAGTTGGGGGCAAGCAGGCTGGTGGAGGGAGTAGTTGGGAATGAGCAGGGAGGCAGGGGGCAGTTGGGGGCAATCAGGCTGGGATGTAGAGTGGTTAGGGGCATTCAGGCAGGCAGATGAGCAGTTAGGAGCCAGCGGTCACAGATTGCAAGAGGGATGTCTGACTGCCAGTTTAGGCCTGATCCTACCGACAGTGGTCTCAGATTGGAGAGGGTGCAGGTTGGGCTGAGCACCCCCCCCCATGCATGTATAATATTTTGTGCACAGGTCATTGGTTTACATATAAGACAGAAGCTTCCCTCTCCAGCTTACCTCCTCTTCTTCTGAACTCTCACCAGAAACACCTGCCACAGTCCATTTGTGGTAGACACTTAGACATGAGCAGAGCAAAGATGATGGGCCAGTTATAGAAGGACACCAAGATGGAAAGTCCCAGGTGCCTAACAACAGACAATTGTAGGGTGGGACCTCATCTCTAAGGTGACCTTTCCTCTCCTAGTGTATTGCTGGTCATTCCTGACCTTTCCTCACTAGAGATAAAATCTAGACCTCAGTTGTATTTCAGCCCCAGGCCCATAAAATCAGTAAAGCTAAATAAGCAATGCCCAGGCTGACCTCAGGACCAGATGCATTGACCAAGGACCTCCTGTCCTGGCACTGACTGATCAATTAGAGGAGACACGGTCCCTAAAAAGACACACGTGGAAAACTATTGAATATTCTATTGAGGTTTTCCCCTGGGACCTCTCCTAAAATCTCCACCCTTGAAACTCTTAGGATGGAGGACCCAGCTCACTCTCCTTCCTGGGGAGCATGCCTGCTCCTTTCTGCTCAACATCCCCCACCTCCCATCACTCCAGGTACTTTACCTTCCTCACTTATAAACTCCAAGGGCCCTTCATTTAACTCTTATTTCCTCAGCCCATTTCATCTACAAATTACTTCTTCTACCTCTCTACTTTTCTTAAATAAATGTCCTCTTACAATCTGAATCATATTTCTGAATTCTTTCCTTAGCAGAACTCAAGAACAAAGGTTGCTGAACCCAAGTTCGGTATGATCCCATCAGTCTAACACCTGGTGCCATTCCTACCATTGCCAACACATTCACAGAAATTAGGCTTTTTCTAGCATTCACCTCAAAACTCTTCCACCCTCTACCCATTAGCCATTTCCAAAGCATTGTCCAGGTTTTTTAGTTATTTATTAGAGCAGTGGCCATTGCTGCTACCAATTTCTGTCTTAGCCTCTCCTGGCTGGTATAACAAAAATACCAGACTAGTTGGCTTATTGACAATGGAAGTTTATCTCTCATAGTTTGAAGCTGAGGAATCCAAGAACAAGATGTGAGAAGATTCAGTGTCTGGTGAGAAGCTGTTTCCTGGCTCAAGGATAGCCATCTTTCCCCTGTGTCCTCACATGGTGAGAGGGGATGAGGGGCCCCTCTGTAGTTTTCTTTTATAAGGATGCCGATCCCATTCATGACAGCTATAGGCCCAAGATCATATGATCACCTCCCAAACTGATTACTTCCAAATGCCAGCACATCCATCCTGGGGTAGAATTTCAAAATATGTATTTGTTGGAAAGACAAATATTTAATGTACAGCAGAACCTGATGAACATGATACTTGAATTACTGAAGAACATACTTTTCCCAAGAGTAAATAGTAGTAAAAACTGCTTATTGTAATTCTGAAAACAAAATTCAATTGTTAAATTTTTTGTGTGCTCACACTATGCACACAAAAAGAAAAGGGAGTGATATTAGAACCTTGACCATCACCTATGAGTACCACAGGCACTGTCATCTTTGCCTCTTTTACCACTGACTTGTTAAGTCATTCCTTCTCCATGTTAACTAAGGGTCAAGCTGGAAACAAAGTCATATTACTTGCCCTGATATATTTTTTAAGATAATTAAATGATCACTTAGTGTCCACTCATAAAATAAATTTGAACCCAATGTCTATATCTATGTCTTACTTTATGTAGTCTAGGAACTTATCTCCTTGCTCTGATTCTCATAGGGAAAATATGAAATTTCTTTATGGAGGGATAGTATAATCACTACATTTTTTTTGGAGCTGTAGTTTAGTGATATGTGACATTTTTCATTAGTGGAAGCAGTGTCTAATATGATATAAAAATTAAATTGCTTTAGCCTAAAATTTTCCTTGATAGCATGAAAATTTAATTGGAGAAAATCTTAAGTAGGTAAAAGGCACATTTATGCTGGAAGATGATATAATTAATAATATTTTTTCTCATTAGAAATCCATGGAAGATGTCATATTTATAGTATTAAGACCAATTTAAAGATGTTTCATTTAGTTATATTGCCAAAGTACAAAAAGAGATAGAAATTAATTTGTACTCAAAGCAAAAAGTGTCAATAGGAAGGTTTGTCAAAAGGAGGATTATGTCTTCAGGACTCAATCAAAATTTTAATGAAGAATTACAGCAAGCTAAATTCACCTAAAGTAAAACACTTATTTAAGAATTTTAATATACTTCTTGAATGTATTGTGATTATTTGAAAAAAAATTTTTGTTTGGGCCATTAAGGAATCTTTTGCCAAAATAATTTTCAATACTGTCCCACTATGTAGCATTTTTTCCTTTGATTTTGCAAATTAGAAATCTTTTCTTTTATTATAACTGAAAATAAGTTCATCTCAATTTACATTAATTTTTAAAAATATTAATGCTACTAAATCAATGATTATCTTAATTTTAAAGATGTGGTTTAATTTCTCATGGTTCTAACAATCAGTGAAGCATTGAATTTCACAGTTACTTATATTCATAATATTATTGATATTTATTATTCCAATTTTAAAAAATTGATTGCTCACCTTGCTCTTATGTTTTAAAAAGCCTACTTGAATATCTTAATTTTTAAAAATAAGATTCTAGAGGAAATGATTATAATTACATTTTTATGAATATACTAGAGGTCCGTTGCAGGAAGATTCGTGCAATAGTCCTTCCTTCCCCTGGCTGTTGGCACTGGTTTTCCTCTAGCACCTGGGACCCAGGCCTTCACTGTGACCACAGCAGAGAAGCCAGGCCTCTCTTATCTTCAGTAGTCTTCAGCCTTCAGACTTCACTCCACACCTGTGTATGCAAATTAACCCACCATCTCTGGATTAATTTGCATACTCACTCCTGAATGGCTGGTGGGAGTTGTGGGGTTATGATAATTTGCATATTTCTCTTTTATTAGTGTAGATAGGGTGTCCCAAAATGTATATACGCATTTTGATTACAAAGGCAGTGTTTATTCAAATACATTTCATTTTCAAAATTGAACTATCAGCTGTTAAAATGTATGTACATATTTTGGGAACAACCTACATAAATGTACATCTGACATAAAGCAATAAATTAAGATAAAAATTTCAATGGTAGATTTAATGGTTTCATATCATGGAAAATTTTGGGACACTCATAATCAAAGTACTGGGCTCAGTCCAATCATTTGATTTAAGTAAATTTTCCTTTATTCCAATGTAAAAAACACAGGATTATTCCACATTTTGATATTTACGCTATTGTTGTTTCTTTTGTATAATTGCTTTTTAGAAGATGACACTTAATTTGCATTTAAAAATTTATAAGACTGATTTTCGCTAAGTATGAGACATCTGCAGACACTCTGCTGAGCCTGCCTCATATGGCAAACCATCAGACTAGGCATATTATACATCTGGCATATTTTATAATCTAAACTGCTGCAAGAAGGAACATGCACTTCTATTTTATAATGAAAAGGAAGTGTCTGGATGTCAACTAGCACACATAAAATATTACTATCTGAGTTACCAGGCATGGGTTACCTGACATTAAATGTTTTACCAGCTAATTTTTATGAATTACTGATGTCCTCATCATTTAGCAAATGGATCACATCACTATACTAATGAGCACCCTGCCTCTTCTGCTTATCATAGTTAATGTATCATGAAAGCGTTTAGTTTCAGACTTAAAAAACAAAGAGCTCTGTTTATGTTCCATGGCTAAACAGAAGATAATAATCCTGGTCTAAAGCAGTGTTTCCCAAACCTTTGACATATGTGTACCCCTTCTATAATTTTCGTAATGCTGAGTACCCCTCATATTCATGAGAATGTAAAATTAGGCGCAGCTAAGCACGGTGCAGTGCATATCCCCACCAAACTCCAGTGCAACTCGTACCCCCACCAAACTCTTTCAGTACCCCTGGGGCTACACTTTGGGAAACACTGGTCTAAAGGATAATGTTTAACGGGTTAAGGTCTCCACTGGGTATGTATGAAGCTACCTCTTCTCTTTCAGGTATTTTTGGGGAGGATTAATTATGATCTATTCAATTTTATCATTGGGAAAATGAGAATTTAACATGCTCCCGGGTTATCAAAAATCACATGTCTTCTCACAGTGCAATTGATTTTAGACTGACAGAGGTCAATATTTTCAAAAGTTACCACTTTATAACCAGCTTAACATCTATTATTATTTATTACTAATAGTTATAACTGCAAATATTATACATAAAAATTCCTTAAAATTATCATCTAAATAAAAGCTAAGTACCTAAATCTGATAGTGGATAGTATGAATATTATACTTTCTCTTTTTGGATTTTAACTCCAATTTACAATGCAGTAATAATGCCAAGGCTTCAGGCATCCCTGTCACCTGGGTTACATTTAAGTAAGATGAAAACAATAGAGTATACAAGATTTAATAATCCTCCCACAATTTTAATAAGATTTTGTTGTAATCCTAAAATTTCTTCGGGTATTAATATTGGAAACAATTCAGTTTTTGCAAGTCTAGTATTCTTACTAGTCAAGTAATATTGGTTTCAAATATCCTGTCTTAAGAAAGCCATTTAATTGGGAATAAAGTAGCTCGTCAGCAGTTTGTCCACTTCCACTGGCAATAGAATTGCTTGTGATTATCAGCCAAGTGTTTATATGTGTTTCTAGGTCCCTGGGGTTCTAGGGATATGATGTCAGAAGCCAAAATATACACTCAGAAAAATCTCTGCCTTCTACCTGTGTGCTTCTACCTGTCTCTAAAATAATGAAATTTCCATTTGCCTTTTGTGTATAATACTCAGGCACGGGGCTATCAAACAATAAGAGTTGCTGGAGCAGGAAGTGGCTTTATTGACTGATACTAATTTTATCCCTAATAGCTTGAGGGGTGTGTGTACTTACAGGACAGCATTGCATGGAAATTGTCTTTGCTGTTTGGAGTTAGAAATTTTAGCCAAAGCTGATCCTGACAACCATGAAAAATACATACAAATTTTTAATAGAAAATGTTGAACAAAAAAAGTAGACAATGTAAAACATCAAGTAGAAAAAATTGCAAGTTTATGAATTGGTGTTAAGTGCCTCTATATAAAACTGAAAGCAGTGAATATGAACTCTTTCCATTATAGTTGTGGTTATTGTTGTTTTTTGAAGCATATTCAGCTATATTCCTCACCATTCTTTGATTTCCCTGGAGACCTCTTTAACATAAGCCATAGAGCACACCTCAGACCCAGAATCACTAGGTCTGGGGATCTGTCTGGGGAGACAGCTTGTGATTGCACAAAAACCAGTTCTGTATCATTTGGTGTGGAACTTGGCTGGTTAATCTCTTTTGGATTTAAAACATGAACAAGTTTGTCTCATCTCTATACCTTGTAGAAACTCTTGCATGCAAGCTTAGTCAAAATTCAGGGAGGGAAAGGAAAGAATATGACGAAAGCATCCAGGGTCTGCTGGAGTAATTTTACTGAAACAAATGGTAGGCTGGAAGGAAAGGGTAAAAGAACACAAAAGATAAATGGGAGATGAGAATGTAATGACTGACCTTTCTTTACACTTGGAGTGCAACGGATGGCCAGAGGAATGAAATTACAACATCAGTTTAGGAAGACTAATATTATGTTGATTAGCAGATGTGTTGAGTACAAAATAAAGGCAAGGACACTATTAATTATGACAACAATAAAGATAAATTTGACAAGTTTGGAAACATTTTCTAAAAATCTCAAGAAATGAAATGTCATAAAAAGAAATAAAAATATTCATGTTTAATTTAATAGAGTGTTTTTTTTTTAGATTGGAAAACTACCTTGGAAGCATTTTGAGAGCAACTGAATCACTTCACTTTTATAATCATAGCAAATATAAAAATACATTATGAACAAAATGCCCTTTATACTTCTGCAATGTGGAAGGAAAATAGAAATAGCATTTTCTTATTTATTTAAAAAATTCTACAGTGCTTATGTTATTGCCAATATTGTTAATATCAACTCATTTAATTCTCACAATTTCATGAGGAACATACTGTATATTATATTTATGAATATAATATTATGAATGAATATTTAACAAAGAAATGAACTTAGGTATGGACAGGGTTAAGTAACTAACCCAAGCTAACACAGCTAGTGGATAGTAAACCTGGGATTTGAGTCTAGGTAGTAAAGTTCTAAAGACTAGACTCATAAAACCATTTTACTATGTTGATTTCTATTGCTCCTAATTTAAAAGATGGATACTATGATGTGGTAGGCACATTTAATGATTTTGAGTCCTTATTAATTTTTCTAAAAACACAATTAGTAGATGAAAATGTTATTTTTTTCTGCAAATTCCATCCATAACATTTTGATTTTGTGGGCATAATTATAATTTCTCCATATTGGCCTAAGGTAATTATTGATTTAAAGAATACAAGTTAAAGAGGTCACCAAATTAAAGAAGTTGCATAGGTTCAGTCAACGCTATTTGGCAAGAGGCAACAGGTTTAAATGTAAATAAATTCCACTTGACATATATCTTGAGTGCCTATTATGTACAAGACATTGGGACTGTTAACAAAATATGTAAAATGCAACTTCTCTATTTTCAAGAAGATGGTACTATAGTGGGCACTAAATGATAATGCAGATAATGACTGTGATAATATGATGAGTGCAATTAAATTGTGCAAACACAGTCATCATTTAAATGAGGGAAAAGATCAAACTGAGGTGAAGAGATTACAAAATGCCTGAGGGGAAGATAGTTTTTAATGTCAAGTTCCAAGAAACAAGTAGAATTTCAACAAGCCTAAACTCATAGAAATATTAATCTAGAGAGAAGGAAAAGCAGTGGCTTGACTATTCTTCCTAGTCACACATGCTTCAGACTAGGCTAACTAGGAAATAGTTGTTTTGTTTTTTAAATATACTTTTATTGATTTCAGAGAGAAAGTGAAGGGAGACAGAAACATCAATGCTGAGAATTATTGATCGGCTGCCTCCTGCACACCCCTCACTGGGAATTGAGCACGTAATCCAGGAAAATGCTCTGACTGGGAAGCGAAACAGCGACTTCTTAGTTGCTGGATTGATGCTCAACCACCAACTATCTTTGTTTTGTTTTGGATAATTTAGAGAATAGCAAGGTAGTGAAATAGGAGAGAGATGAATTTCTGAATTAAAATAATTTTGATTTATATATGAAGACTAGGAAAGAGAGACATGTCAAGGGCAACTTTAAGATATCAAAATATTAGAGCTCAATGAGGATGTGGCCACTGGAACTCTCATTCATTGCTGGTGAGCATGCACAATGGTACAGCTACTTTGGAAGGCCATTTGGGGGTTTGTTAAAAATGAACCTACTCTTACTCTGTGAACCCTGCAATCATGCTCCTTTGAAGGAACTGAAAACAGGGACACACAAAAATGTGCAAATAGATGTTTATAGCAGCTTTATTCATAATTGCTAAAATTTGGAAGCAACCAAGATGTCCTTCATTTCGTGATACATAAATTACAGCATGTTCAGACAATGAAATATTACTCCACACTAAAAAGAAATGATCTATTAAGCTATAAAAAGACAGAGAAAACTTAATTTTAAATGTATATTACCAAGTAAAAGAAGCTAGTCTGAAATGGCTACACACTCTATGATTCCAACTAAATGACATTCTGAAAAAGGCAAAACTATGGGACAATGAAAAGACCGGTTATTTCCAGGACTTAAGGGCTGGGGTGAAACAAATAAAAAGGGCACAGAGAACTTTAGGGCAATAAAAATACTCTGTATGATACCATCATGGAATTATGGAAGTTTCAAAAATTCACTTATTTCAAATGGCATTCAATAACTTTCATTATATCTACCCATAAACATTCTATGGCATTATGCTGAAAGTTTTATACAATCCAGAACATAAAGGAATATGTCTTCAGAAAATTGCTTATAAAACCTGGAGAAAATAATATATATTAGCAAAACAGATAGTAGAATCAGAAGAATACCAAAATCTGTACCAAACTTAAAGTCCCGGTCCTTATAAGACACTATAATAATGAATTGTATGGATGTTTGCTTATAGAAGCAATAGTGAATAAAAGTTACAGTATGGATCAATTTTAGAGTAAAAACTTAGGGGTTAAATAGCATTAATTTATGAGATCATTTCAGAAAGTGAAATAATGAAGTCATTTATTTTATCAGTATTTGAGATTCCTCTTTTGGGTGTTTCCCAAGGATTGGGAAGAAAATGTTCAACAAAACCAGCTATGGTCTCGGCCATTATGACGTGCACAACCTTGTAAAATCAGGTACTGGGCAAGTGTTCAGCAGCTTTGAGATCCAAAGGTTGTGTTGAAAAGATTTCTGATGGTACAGATGTTTCTAAGAGGGGGATCTGACCAAACCTTATATTTACTCCTTTTTACATGATTTTATTATAAGCTCTAGCAGTTTAACAAGGAAAACCTTTCTCCCTCTCGCTCCCACACTTCTTTATCCTGCTTTTGTATTTTTCCTTTTCCTCAATGCTGAATTTAAAGGCAACATATCATTATTCAATCTACTCTATTTGAAAGAGGTTATTGCTTAAACTTTTACAAAAATGGTATATGGCTTTGCTTCATGTTTTACGAACCACCTTTCAGCATTCATTTACTTGAATTTATCGTATCTTTCTCCCACCCTGGCTATTGTCTTAGATCTGTCTTCATTTCACTTGGGCTGCTTTCTCAGGAACATGAAACCAGTGTGCCTTACTGAACCTAATTGTGCTTGTCAGAGGAAAATTCTAGTGTCATTTCAAAAATTGTCAGAACAAATTAAGTCACAGAGAATGTGATAATTCATTTGGGAAATCATGTTTTACAATTTGCTTCACTTTGGATAGCTTAACATAATACTTAAAAAAAAAAATGTTTGACACCCTTCAGAAAATGTATGCACACTGTGAAGAATGACAGTTTTATGAAATGTTGTCTCTAGCTAAATGGTATCTACTTACATATTGGAAAACAAATGTACTGTATAGTAAAATTTGATATAAAAATTTTTTTTAAATATATTTTATTGATTTTTTTACAGAAAGGAGGAGAGAGAACTAGAAACGTCGATGAGAGAGAAACATCGACCAGCTACCTCTTGCATACCCCCTACCGGGGTTGTGCCTGCAACCAATGTAAATGCCCTTGACCAGAATTGAACCTGGGACCTTTCAGTCAGCAGATTGATGCTCTACCACTGAGCTAAACCAGTTTCGGCAAAATTTGATATAAAATTTATTATCATTAGCTGCAATGTAAATATCTTAGTCACGTTATTCCTTTAGAAAGCATGCTTAAATTTCTCTGCCAACAAAGTTTATGAGAAAATATAGTTAAATGTCTCACACCCCCTTTCCATCACAAATTCTACATTCACGTTTATCACTGGGCAGAAAAATGAAAGATAAAATAGAGATTATTCAACTTAATGATTAAATCATTTTTAACTTTCAGTGTTTCAAATTATGCATTAACAACTGACAATACCATCATAGATCCTTGACTTAAAAAACAAACAAGATTTTAAGGGTATAATAAATTACATATTAATAAAAACTTTTAAGTTAATATTGTTATCAAGAGAAAACATAGCCCAAAATAACTGTTTGTTTACCAGTGACAAAATATATTCCTATTCATCTGTATGTACTCAATACCCACATGTCTCATCTAAAATGAACATTTTTATTTTATTATTAAGGAGCTAACTAAGGTAATACTTATCAATCAAAAGGAATACTAAGGCCTATCTGGTTTGGTTCAGTGGCTAAAGCATTGGCCTGCAGACCAAAGGGTCTCAGGTTTCATTCCAATCAAGGTAACATACTGTCTTTCCCTCTCTCATCCACCCTCTCTAAAAAATCAATGGAAAAATAACCTTGTGCGAGGGTTAACAACAAAACAACAACAACAACAACAACAACAACAACAACAAACAACTTTCATGGTAAATGACATAACACTATTAATATGTGAAAGTGTTGATGTGGAACAAAGAAAGGCAAAACAAAAAACAGCAAACAAAAAAAGATTAGAGAAACACGTTTTCCAGTGTTCTATACCTATCCCTATATTCTTAAGTGTACACTCAAGACTTGTGCAATGGAAGATGGATCTTCATTGCTCAGCAATGTTATCTACAGATATTTTGATTCTTGGGTAAATGATTTTCTTACCCTCATTTTTATACATGGTTTCCTCTTTGTAATAAAATCTTTAAAAGTAGAAAATTATCAACCAAAGGACTTGTGTGGATACATATGGGCCTAGCCAGTGGCCATGAACAATGGGGGTTGGGGGGGGGGGCATATCTAGGGAGGGGTTTGGGATGGGAATGGGGGAATAAGGACAATTATGTGAGACCATAATCAATAAAATAATAATAATAATAATAATAATAATAATAATAAAATAAAATAAAATAAAAACTGATCCTCCACACATAAAAAAAAAAGAAAAGAAAAGAAAAAGAAAATTAAAAGTTTGCAAGTTTGAAGTTAGTAGGCTAACCAACTGTGGAAACTACTGAAATAAATGGTAAGCAGAATATAACCATGGGTGTGCAGACAAAATAGCAGCTAAGTAGTCCTTCTTATGTAGCTGCAAAATATGCTGTTGGAATTGCTATCAGAGGACTCCATGAGCAAAGCATATGGAATTACAGTATGTGTCTAGGTTCAAGGTCATTAAAATATAAATTAGGTTACAACTTGCATATATTATTGATAGTATATCAGAAGAGTGACATTTTGTATTTACTATGTAAATAGTTATGCATAAAATAGCAATGCGATTAGAAATTTTTTATAGTATGAGTTAATGGTAAAAAGTGGTCATTGAAATAAATAAAATGAGATAATGTTTTTGCTTCTGTGATATTCTAGTCTTGTCACTCATTAATAGTCTTCAGTATAATCACATGAATTAAATCTTAAAGAATGATCTTCCCTCATTTAACATACCGCATAAACACATATTTCCATATTTATCTGCACACACAATTGTTTACTCTGCTGCTTTAAATAATCTATTTTGAACTCATTCTCTGGTATTAAGAAATCTTATCCCTAGCCTATTTAATTTCTATATATTCATGAAACTTCCAAAATAAATTGGGAAATCATTCTCTTTTTGCTGACCCACCAGTTCCTAACAGGCTTACAATTCCACACTCGTTCCCCAAATTTCTTCCTACTATTTGCAAGGAGACCCACTTTATTCCTGCATTCGGAATGTAGTGACTTAAATTTGCTTCATAATTGTGCTACATCTATTCCCCCAATATTGACCAAACTATGTACACTTATATTTTCACTCAAGCAGAAAGTAAAAAAAAAAATAAAAAATGCAGACCTTCTTTGAACCCCGTACTTTAGGTTCCATTTTCCAGACAAAATAATTAATACTCGTGAGAGGTCTCAGCTAGAGTTCACATGTTGCTGCATTTCAACCCAGATACTGTAAAACTCTTCCTGTGTTCATTATATTTTCATTAATTCATGGGAAATTTGATTTTATCTGAAAATTTGGATAATTCTGCAGAATTGTTTTTAAAATCTGCAGGCCTTATACACCATAACTTTTGATACCTCTCTCTTTATATCATGCCAAATTAATATCAAACTACAAATATCCCAATTTAAGCAGTTTTGTTGAAAATCTTTAAAATGATTTTTATTGATTAGAATTGTTAAAAATTAAGTCACTTTGTTCTGGGATATACATTGCAGCAACAAAATTTTGTAACAGTTCATTAGTCCATGTATTTAAATTTATTTCATTAACATCAAAATCGTTAACATTCATAATTTTAAAATTAGATTTTATATTTATGTTTGTGTGGTATAATGTGTATGTAGTTGTGCCTGTGTTTAAGTCTCAAATAATTTTGCATGTTTTTGCAAAGTTTACGAATGTTGGATACTAGTTGTATAATACCCAGTGTTTAAAATCAGCAATGATAACATGTTAGCCCAGTGATTTTCAATTGGTACATCACAGCACACTAGTGTGTCATAAGAATTTTTAAAACATGCAATATCTGCTTATTTTAGTCAGAGGTACTGACCTCTTTTCCCTTAGATTGTCAAATTTAAAAAAAAAATAGCCAGTACAATAGCTGTCTAGTGTGAATGAATTAAAATTATACCTATTATTTGTCAGATTGGCAAAAAATACATTTTTGGTGTGCTCAGAATTTCATTATGTGCCATGAGATGAAAAAAGCTGAAATTTTTGTGTTATCCTAAATTTATCTGCAATGATTGCATACAAGAACTGTATACATGAGCTGATTCAACTTGGCCCATTAACTCACATCTCATTTACCTTTCCCATAAAAACACAAGAACAAGATTCTTAACACTTTTCCCCAGCTACCTTGAGTTTTCTTAAAGATACTTTGCAAAACCATCCCTGCTCTTCCCTCAATATTACCTTCTTTATTTCTTCCTACCATAGCTCCAAGTCCTACCTCTTCTAAGTATAACAAGCTATCATTTATTCTACTTTCACCTGGAATCCTCTTATCCAATCACTAAATATATAATTCCGGCATATTCCTTTAAAATACTAAGTTATTTTTCTATTATAAAGATAATATCAAATTATAATAAAAATTGCAGAATATAAGAATATCTACAGGTCTTTTATTTTAAATTATTAATATTTTGGTGTATTCTCTACCTATTTTCACATTTATAATGTATAAATCTATCTGTGTTACTACTTTAAAAATTTTTCTTATAAAGGTAACAATTGATCATCACAAACACTGGGGAAACTTCAATACATTGATTTTTAATGAAAACACCCAGAATCCCCTTACACACAACTATTATTAGTATTTTCCTAAATATCCTTCTGGTGTCTTATGATTTCAACACCTGTATATACTGAAGATGTTTTTTTAAAAACACCTATGTCATTCTGAACTTTGTTAGAAAATTTCCAAATTCCTGTCTGTAAACTAGAAGGCATCAGTTACATCTGAAAGAAATTATACCAAAATGAAGAGAGGAGGACTAATTGAATATATTTTGAATACTGAATCACCAAAAATATATTTTCCTATTTTATTCTTCAGTCAAGAAGTCAGATGTGCCTTTTTGAGAAATTTGATGAATTTGATTAAAACCTAATATTAATGAAAAAGGAGCTCTCCATTACAATTCCCAATTAGAATACTGAATTGTGAAGTTCACTGTTTTCCATTGTTATCCTCATCCTTCAGAGTTTCCCAACAGATTTGGTCTCTCAGAATAGAGAACAAGATGGTAATCTGGGGCTATCTAAGGTGTGAAAAACATTAGGAAACCTCTCTACAAAAATCAAGCAAGAAACTAAGCAAAATAGTGAAAACAAAACAAAAACACACCCATTTCCTACAGCTCTGGAAACTGAATTTTAAAACTGAATAAAAAAAATGTATTTGCTCATGAAAAATGTCTAGTGTTTTGGGTAAGAAAAATAGGAGGCTGCAGGAGTTAGTACCTGCGTCTCCTCCACATAAGCCACGCCAGGTGCACTTTTACCAGGGCAGAGTTTACCACAAAAACCATCAACATATGGACCACAGGTGGTAGTCTTGATTTTAGTAAAAAAAAAAAAAGGCAAAAAAAAAAAAAAATCATGCCTGATGCCATTTTCAAACATGTAGCTAACACAGGAAGGACTAGATGTGAATACACACTGCTCTTGTAGCCTGAAGCTGTAACCCCACATAGGTTGAGCAGTGTGGTTCAGTCAAATGTTTAACTAAGAGAGAGATCCTGCAGATGAGCAGAGGAAAAGCCGTGGCAGACATAAGACCTGGGTGAACTATGCAGACACTCCCTGATCCACACACAAATTCAGCAGCAAAGAATATTAAGACTGACTGGGCACACCATTTACCAAATTATTAGCCAACCACTAAGCTTTGCTAGAAAAAACGATTTAGCAAAAACTGAACAGAGTTTTCAATAATTGCGCATATCAAAGGAGACATTCAGCCAACAAGTCTTGGCAGAAAAAAACAAACAAACAAAAAAAACAACCATATACACCAAAACAGAATCAGGAAAAATAATTGCTAAAATGTACAATAGTCTATGTAAAATATACAGTTTTCAACAACAGCAACGAAAACAAACAGGCAGAGAAGCACAGAATTAGGACTAATAATCAGGATAAACTATTATTAATAGAAATTGGCAAAAGACTTGGATCTAACTGGCAAACATTTGAACAAACTGTTATTAATATATTCTAGGAATTAAAAAAATCAATATCTGAGAATTTTAAAATAATGAAAAATATACCCATTGGACAGTATTCAGCCTTGCACGTATTTAAACTCAGAAATTAACACAAAATACCATATTTTTCTATTCGTGAATTTATGTGAATTTTAACTATAATTTAGCGAGGGTGTGGTGAATTGAATACTCATTCTTTCATTCTAAAACTGGACAAGTATTTTTTGAGCATCTACGATGTGCCAGGTACTGTTTTTGTTTCTGAGCACACAGCAGTGGGGAAAACAAAATACCTTTTGCTCTTACGGATTTTATATTCTAAGGTAAATGAAATAATAAACCTAAGACATTAAACATTTTTGTCATGATTCAGAAAACAAAAATGTTCCTAGATTAAACAACTCATCAAAATATAAAGCAATGTTTGGGTGTTGAAAATTACATTAGCCAAAGTAAAAGTTTTATAAGTTCCACCACAGATTTGAAACGGCAGAAAGTAACAAAGTGCCAAGAAGACATGTGACAGTACCTCTGGTCTCAGGACGTGCCTGTGAACAGCTTGGAAGTCATCACTCCTCTTCTTATAACATGAAAAATTTTAGTTTCTTAACCGAAATTCGTGACTTTTCTAGGACCCCTCGAAGAACGAAGGTCGCAGAGTACAGAGCCCACCTAAGATGCAGAGAGACGAATTCGGTTATCACAGCTGAGCCCATTTATCCTGAGCAGACGCTACCAGGTGCTCCTGGTTTTCCCACTCCCAATCAATTGGTAGGAATACCTATTGGTCCTTGGTGCGGATTACTAGAAGCTGGAGGCCTGTGCAGTCCAGTGTGAGAATGAAGAGCTCCTGTGGTCCACGGTATGGGGTCATCATATTTTGTGGGAACTCACCAGGTTCTCACAGTTGAAAGCCAGGAAAGATGTCCTTGTGGCTTTGACTAGGAGGGAGGAGCAGTGCCCCTTGTGAAATACTCCAGAGCCTCCTCGACAGGGGAAGAGAGCCTCTCAGAAACTCATCCCACACACCTGGTCTTAAGGTCTTATCTCCAGTCTCTGTTCCGGACAAGTTAGACAAGCGGCAGCACAAGGAGCCATCTCGATCTCAGTGATATAGAAATGCTGTGGAGCCCTAGCTGATTTAGAGTGTCAGCACACCGACTGAAGGGTCTCTAAGGCTTGATTCTGGTCAAGGGCCGGACCTCTGTTGCAGGCTGGATCTCGGCCCTTTTGAGGTGTGTGAGGAAGGCAACCAATCAATGTGTCTCTCTCACGTTGATGCTTCTCTCTCTCTGTCGCTCCCCCTCCCACTCTCCCTAAAAATCAGTGGGAAAATATCCTCAGGTGAGGATAAACAGCAACAAAATAACAAAATGCTGTTGAGTCCAGTCACAGCTTCCATCACTGACTATTCTTGGGCCTGTTTTGCAAGCCCTAGGATGTAGATATTCTAAAAATCAAAATTGCTTTTTACATTCTTTGATAGCTTCCTAACAAAATATTGATATCATTTAATTATTATAATATAAAATATCTTTCGATAATAAAAACATTTTCATAGTGTAGTATCAGAAATGTATTTCTTGATGTTCAGAAATTTTACTTTGTAAGATATGGAGAAACATGAAATCCATGATATTGCACTGATTTATTCCAGAAGGGGAAGAGCTGAATTTAGAATTAAAATATATTAAATAAGCTTTATTTAGGTTTTCTACAGCTTTCTCCAACTCATTACATAACTGTAGGTGATTTATCAATGTCTTCTTTTATTATTGCATGGATAAAGTTACAGTATAATATGTAATAAGCAGCACTGAGGTGCATTGAAATATTGGAAAATGTAATAATTAGCCTTAAGGCCCTTATTTCTGGGAGACCTACAATAATAATTTACATGTGAAGCTCTTTGAAGAATAAACTAATCTTTTTATATAAACTACTTACAATTAAGAGATTTATAAATGCAGTAGAAATTCAAAACACCTTGTGCGCTTGAGTTTGCATAATCATATAAAAATTTATGAAAAAATATAATTGGTAAAACTTGAAATCAACCTTCTTTATAAATTTCCAATAAAATAATTTTCTGTTAAATAATATTTAAAAGGTTAAATAGTTATTACATCATAAATAAGCAAGCCATATAAATGAAAACAAAAAGCTCATGAATTAAGCACTCTCATTTACCAACAAAAGTGAAAATGTTCAAACACAAAGACAATGTCTTTAAGAACTTGCTATGTTCATTTATAATTTTAATTTACATTTTTAATTTATACTTTGCCTCTTTGCACTATTAAAATTGTGTCCAACTAGCAGCTGAAAATATATCAATCAATCAATCAATCAATAAGAAAAATGAAAACATTTTGAATATAATAGAAAATCTAACTTTATCATTCTTGTTTTTGGCTAATAGGTAATCTAAGATGACATAAACTTACACTTCTCCAATTTCAGTCAAAATATTATGGTGTAAATCATTATTGTATTGATATATCTAATGAATTTAAACAAAATCTAAAAGCTATTATACTCAAAAAATTATGGTAACAGCTTTTCTGAGCTATTTCCAGACTCTGAAACTGTCAGATTCCAGATATCACTGAGCTGTAATGCTCTTTAAAGCATACAATGCCCATATTTCAGCAAAATGTGCTTTTAACCTTAAATAGAAAATAGCTAAACAGTTTAAGTTGAAAACTGAGTAACTTGGGACTACAATATTTTTTTAGGAGAGCTATATAATCTTATGAGACTTATCCAAAGAATATAAAAGTGCTGTGAATTAAAAAAGAAATATTTTTAGATCAACTGAAGGACTTGTATGCATGCATATAAGCATAGCCAATAGACGCAAAACTCTGGAGGGTGAGGGCATGTATGGGAGTTGGCAGGAGGGGAGGGGGATGGGCAATGGTAAGATATGTACACATATAATACCTCAATAAAAAAATGAAAAAAAAGAAATATTTTTGAACTATGCTTGAATTGTTTTATAGGGATTAACAAATAAAAAGTATAGAAATAGAAAAATACTAAACATAACACCAATATAAACTAGTTTCACTTTTTCTATGGAAATTAGCAGTGAAATATTGGGTTTTTATATTTTAAATATGTGTGGTAATAACCAGATATTTCACCTAATAATAAACAAACATGTAAATTGACCGTACCTTCATTATGCCACCAGCCAATCAGGATGGTGGTTACTTTGCATACACAGGCATTGAGTGACCCGGGATAGGTTGCAGGTGTTCTGCCCCACCCCTTATCTCTCAGAGCCTCTGGACAGTGTGGGAAGGTGGGGCCAGAGTGGAAAGAGGCGGCTCCAGGGCCTGAGCAGAAAGGGGCTGGGCCAGAGTGGAAAGGCGGTGCTGGCAACCAGGGAAAGGAAAGCCCATTCTAGCAGGAATCTTTGCGCATCAGGCTTCTAATAGAAAATATAATAGGAATTATTGTCTACTAGCTAGTCAGTCTTAGCTTCTGAACATGATCACATCATCATGTTTACAAAAAATATTTCAGTTTTGAAGATACAATAATTAATGAACTGAACTATCAGGTAGAAAATGAAATTACTTCTTCAGAAGAAGTATATTTTAACAAATATGATTTTAGAACTATCAGAGCAATAAATTGCCTTAGATAATTTAAATCAAATATTAATAACACTTAAATAAAAATCAAATCACTCTGATTATATTTGTTCAAAGAATGCATGACATATAATTGTTTCATTTTATGATTTGGAAAGCTTCATGTGTTGCAAAAGTACCTACCTGGAAAAAAAAAAAAAAAGCCTTCTCTCAACTAATTTAAGAATATTTTATTCAGCTCATTTATTCTTAATTGCTTTATTTTAGCTTCCAGAGTTCCCAATTTCCCAAGAAGGGTAAGTGGATTAAACTATTAATGACTAACATATCAATATCTACCATTTATGTCCAATAAATCAACAGGGTTAATAAATGATGTAAAGCTTCAATGCCTGCAATTATACAAATATTTATTCATGTTTTGTCATAAATAATTTTCCCACAGTTGATAAAAAGTATCTGAAGTGAGTATTTTATCTTTTGGGGCATTCCAGAAAATCAAACTTGTTAGGATTATTTCTATATATATATATTTTTTTTCTTTCTGATGTGTGATTTAAGTGGTATGGTGGTTTTATTCATCTGGTCCTAAAATATGAGCAAAAAAACCAACAACTCTCAAAACCTCACATCATTGGATTATAATAACATATGGACATCAAGTCAATCTTTATATGTAATCAAAGAAATATACTTGGTTTTGATTAACAGTTGGTGATCGAATCTATAAAAATTATAATTAATCAATGTTTATGAATGTTTATGAACCACTTGATTGTAAAGCATGTTTCTTTGTTAACATTTAAAGATATGAGTTAACACAAAAACACACTCATCTTTCTATGAAATTGTCTTCATATTCTTCCCTTCAAGGCATCAAAATGTAAGCTCTGGAGAACAGGAACTTGTCTGTCTTATTCTTTGATATATTTCAATTACTAGTTAGAGTGCCCAGAAGGAATTAAATGAACCTTTTTTTTCAGAAAGGAACTCAATATACATATTATCCACCTCTTTTTCCAATCCCTGGATTTTACATTAGGTCATAATCTCTATTCTGACTGTATTTCTTATTCCATCTGAATAACTTTGATCATTGAGCTACAAAATCTTTTTAAGAAACAAAACTTTTAAGAAACAAAATTTAAAAACTTGAAGAGTGTATAGTGTTCAATGTTCTAATGAAAAAGTTATAAAATGGGGGTGGGGAACCATTTTTCTGCCATGAGCCATTGGATATTATAACATCATTGAGCCATACAAAATTATCAGCTTAAAAATTAGTGCCTGCTAGCCTGGTGGCCAGACTCAGTGGTTAAGCATTGACCTATGAGCTAGGAGGTCATCTTTGGATTCCTGGGCTGGGCACATGCCTAGAATGTAGGCTTGCTTCACAGTGGGGGGCATTCAGGAGGCAGCTAATCAATGATTCTCTCTCATCATTGATGTTTCTATCTCTCTTTCCTTCTCCCTTCCTCTCTGAAATTTTATATATGTATATATGTATATATATACACATATGATATACATATAATTAGTAATATAGTATTAATTATATACATTAATTATATATGTTGATTAGCATATATATTAATTAGCCTGCTATATTTGATAAAAAATTTAATTAACTCACCTCCAATGCCTTGGCAGGGTCAGACCAAATTATTTTGTGGGCCTTATATGGCACAGGCCAGATGTTTACCACCCCCATTGTAGAATAGTAACATGTCTAAATTTTTAATAACCAAAAATCCTGATTAGAAATAAAAATAAAGAGGCTGTAGACCAGGGCTTTCCCAGAGCTACCTTCAATATAGCACCCAGGTTTCTTTGTGGAGGTAAACATTTTGAAAGAACCAAGTACAAGGAAGCAGTAGAAATGAGGACATACAGAATACCAAAATGAACCCATACTAATTTTGTCAGAATTATTAAGTTCAGATATGAATCTCTAAGAACACAGCACAATATTTATTTTTTTCAATTCTTTTTGAAGCTTAAGAGAAAATAAGAAATGGATAACTCCAGAATATTGTCAATATGTTAACAGATGGCAGTAGAAAAATTCACCTTTCTATTTAGCTTCCATATTTTCTTTTTTATTATATATATATATATATATATATATATATATATATATATATATATATAATTGATTTTTTACAGAGAGGAAGAGAGAGGGATAGAGTTAGAAACATCGATGAGAGAGAAACATCGACCAGCTGCCTCTTGCACATCTTCTACTGGGGATGTGCCCGAAACCAAGGTACATGCCCTTGACCGGAATTGAACCTGGGACCTTTCAGTCCGCAGGCCGATGCTCTATACACTGAGCCAAACCGGTTTTGGCTAGCTTCCATATTTTCTAATAAAGAAGATAATCTTCAACCTGAAATAACAAAGCAAAATAAAAATAGATTTAAAATTAAAACCCACAGTTGAGGAAGATCTGACAAGAGCCTTTAAGTGAATTTAGGTGTCCTGATTGAGGGGTACTTGACCAGAGGGCCAAAGGTTTGCAAAATGATTTTAAGTCTGGGAACCACAATGCATTTGAGAATTTATAGGCATGACAAAGTTGACAGAAGATTTAATATATACAATTATGATAATTTTTTACAGAAAAAGTTTGTAGTCTCTTACAGACAGCATATATTTGAGTCTTATTTTTATTTTATTTTAATACCTTCAGCTACTATGTGTCTTTTAATTGGAGAATTAAATTATTACACTTAGAGTAATTATTTCTAGGTAAAGACTTCTAATCACCATTCAGATAATGACCTTCTGATTGTTTTCGTTTCCTTTTTACTTTCTTTCTTTGCATGTGACGCAGCCCCTAGAATGACAGGGTGCAGCAGTGGGGGGGTGGGGGGGGTCCTAGGAGGCAGGGGCAATAGCAACATACTTTGGGGATGGTGATTCACACCCTGGTGGAGTAGGGCAGTCACAGAGGAGCAGCAGCTCGCCAGTGATGACAGGTCAAAGCCATGACTTAGAACCCTGAGGTTAGGCACATAACTACACAAGCAGAGCCCTACTTATAGAGGGTCAAAGCCCCAACATAGGACTCTAGGGTAGGACATGGAGCCTTGGCAGATCAGTCCTGGTAATGACAGTTCAACACCACCACCTGAGACCCAGAGGTGGGCCACAGAACAGTGACAGCTCTGGTTTCTCAGATGGCAAGGAGCTTGTGGTGTCCCAAACCCAGAGAGTATGACACAGCAGCAATTGGGCCTCTAGGGACAGGTCCCACTGCAGGGACAGGTTCCACTACAGCTACATCTCCAGCTACAGGGAGAAGACACAGTGGCAAGGAATCCAGGCAGCAATGTCGGCTGTGTTCAACATTGGTGAAGATGTGAGGGTCCTCAGTAGTATAGACTGCAAATATCCATGGTGATGAGGCTTGCTGGGATTCTCCTACTCTCTCTCATAAATATATATACACACACACACACACTAATAATAGAGGAATATGCAAACTGGGCAGGTCGCCATAATGTAATAACCAAAAGCAGGGAACTGAGGCTTCATGGACCTCAGGACTCCTCCCCCACCCCTCCAAGCAGGGCTTGACGGGAACCTCAGGCTGTGCCCCTCACCTGCTGGGGCTTGACTGTGGACCTCAGGCAGCACCCACTGCTCTCATACCAGGCAGGGAAATCTGAGGCTGCCCCCACTCCCTGCCCTAGTGCCGGGCTGAGGGACATGAGGCTATGTCCCCTGCCCTGACGCCAGGCCAGAAGACCTCAGGCCGCACCCCCCACCCCAGTGCCTGGCTGGGATATGTGAGGTAATGCCCCCCCTTCGCCCCAGCGCTGGGCCTGTGGACCTGAGGCTGCACCGCCTGCCTGACAAGGCTTGACAGGAGACCTCTAGCTGTGCCTGCCTACCCCAATGCCAAGACAGGGGACCTCAGGCTGTTCCCTCTACCCCAGCTCCAGGCCAAGGGATCTAAGGCTACACCCCCAACCCAGCAGGGATTTACAGGGGACATCAGGCCACGCCCATCCCTCTGGCACTGGGCCTGGGGACCTCAGGCCCCAACCCTGCCCAGTGGGGCTTGACAGGGGACCTGAGACTATGCCTCCTGTCTGGCACCGGGCTGGGGGTCCTGGAGCTGTGTCCCTCACCCAGAGGGGCTTGATGGGATGAAGCTAGCGAGGGCTGGGTCTCACCCAATGGGGGTGGGTCTGGCTGGGTCTGGGATTCCTGCATTTTCGAAGTGAGCAGGTGGTGGGTGGGGATTTGTCTCTGGGTCCCACAACATGTCCCAGACTCTGACAGGAGGGAGATTTTCACATACATTTTCCTAATTTTCTTTCATCTCTGACATTTCTATTATAAAGGGCAAATAGCAATATTACCGTAAATTATTTCCTCTAACTAATTCCCTTTTAATGTGCATGAATTTTGTGCACTAGGCCACTATATATATATTTACTAAATGGCCAGATTATTATGATCTCTGAACGTATAATAATCTGGCCACTCAGTGTATATCCTATATAATAAAAGGCTAATAATGCAAATTGTCCCCTCGACCAGGAGTTCAACCAGCAGGCAGGCCAGCCAACCACTGATGTCCCCTCCCCCTGGCCAGGCTGTCCAAACCCCCACCCATGCTCGAATTCGTGCACTGGGCCTCTAATATATATATATATTTGTTTTGTGTGGGAGATAAGCATTGGTACCTCCTAACCCTCCATCTTGGTGAAGTCATCTCAGCTTGTCAGTTTACACACACACACACACACACACACACACACACACACTTTCTTTTTGAACTTTTTATTGTAATTACATTGAATCTGTAGATAAATTAGGAAGAACTGACATTTTTACAACACTAAATATTTCTAGCTATATACATCTCATTACAAATTTTAAAATATTCTCTAATTTCTTCAAATAAATTTTAATCTGTGGATATGAGTTACATATGTTTTGTTAGATTATATCCAGACATTTTTTATTTAAAAATATGTTTCTATTGATTTCAGAGAGGGAGAAGAAATAGAAATATTAATGATGAGAAACATAGATCTTTCTGCACACCTCACACAGGCTGGAACCCACTGGTTCATAGTTCAAGGCGCAACCACTGAGCCACATCAGATGGTCTGCTTCTCTCTTTTTAAAAGAACTTATTAGTAATATCAAAAATTACATGGTAGTTTAATTATTTTAGAGATTTAGAGATTTGTTTATTGTTTTTTTAAATATATTTTGATTTTTTTACAGAGAGGAAGAGAGAGGGATAGAGTTAGAAACATCAATGAGAATCATCGATCAGCTGCCTCCTGCACACCCCCTACTGGGGATGTGCCCGCAACCAAGGTACATGCCCTTGACCAGAATCGAACCCGGGACCTCTCAGTCCCCAGGCCGATGCCAAACCGTTTTGGCGATATTTGTTTATTGTGTTTACTCTAGTTAGTGCTCTGTGAACTATTATCTTCAGTGTTTCTTCAGTTTTTATTACTTACTAGAGGCCCAATGCATGAAAATTGTGTAAGAGTAGGCCTTCATTCCCCCAGCTGCCAGCACTGGCTTCTCTCTGCACCTGAGACCCAGACTTCCCTCCAGCCACTGGCAGGCTCCTGGGACCCGGGCTTCCTCATAGCTCCTGCTTCCTCTGGAAGGTCATCCGAAAGGATGTCTGGAAGGACATCTGTTCTACTTAGCATATTATGTTTTTATTATTATAGATTTCTATAAGCTCTTCTTCTTCCTTTGAAGATATCTTTAGTTCCTTGATATTCTTTTTAGGATGACAAAGATTATGAACTCTACTGTTCTCATACAGTTAGGTTACAGAATTCTTTAAACCCCCTGAAATTCCTTAGGTAAACAGATGGTGTGATAACAGTCACTGACTGGGTTGATAATGATAAAGTAATACACCTGTATATGTTGTGGCAAGGTCATGATAGATAACCATTGTGTTTTCTTTTCTTATCAGGGGAGAACAGCTATTTACTTAGGTAGCAATGACTAGTTGTAAGAATATATACCAGCATATTTCTTTTAAAATATTGATACCAGGAAGTAAATAACTTAAAAATAACAAAAAAATAAATAATGATGAATGCTCTGAGAAATGTAGTTTCACACACATGATTGTTACCTGTTTAGTAACTGTCTCTCAATAAAATTTCTTTCGTCATGATAACAAAGGAGTAGAAATGCAAAGTTAGATGATTTAGGAGAGTAGGAAGGGAAAATCAACTGAAGAATTGAAAACACAGCCTCTCTTCTCCCCTAATCCATTTTGGACATGAATCTCAATGAATATTTTGATGAATAAGGAAGTATATTTAATTCTTTTAAGTCAGGAAAACACATCTTTTATTTTGTTGTTGTTTAATATTGAGAGTTCATTATGAAGAAAATAATTGTTCATAGGGAAACTGGTTCATAATAATCTCTCCATATTCTCATGAAGAATATGCAGTGATAAAGTATAGTGGGAAAGGTGTGAATCTTCCCCCCAAAAAAGAAAGATTGGTTTAAACTGGGAATAAATATATGACTGGGCTTAGGTAAGATCAAATGCCATGTATCAAAAATTAACCATTTATCCTTTGGATTAATTTTTATTGTTCTCAAATATTTTTCAAGTACCTACTCTATGAGAGAATATAAAGAAAGGAGGGAGATGGAAAGAAAATAGGAAAAAAAAGATATATGTTTCTTGTTTTCAAGGAGTTCTCATGCAATGGGTATTAAATATTCTGATTTATAAACAGTGTGTGAATGTTAAATAGAAATATTATCATCCTAAAATAAGCCATTGTTTAATAACAGGGACAGTATAATGAGAATTTGATATATATAAATTTAACTGGGTCAGAGGTGAAAGAATGCACTTAATTTATATAAGAAAAATTTGAAACCTTTTCAGTATTAATGAGAAGTCATTGAAAGTGTGCATTCTACAAAAAGTGAGTGGCTAACTGAGGCACATACCTCTTTCATGCACCTGTTCAATGGCAGGTGATTCAGTGGCTGAGTAAAGCAGATAGGAAGGCTCCTGAGTGTTCAGTGGTCCTCAAAGAAGCCCATCTATAAAAATATATTTGCCATATTTTTTATTGGGTATAATTATAAATATAGGTTCTAGAAGATAATATGCATTTTTCAAAGAGTAAAAAAAATGATCTAATATTAGATAAATAGAGAACATTCAAAGTTATGACTTTTTAAGGATTTATCTTTCTGCTTTGAAATGAAACAATAAAGGATAGTTAAGGATATATATATATATATTTTTTTCCCCCTGCCATACATATCACTGTTTATCATTGCTGACTTGTAGCATTATTTCACAAATTAGTTCATTGGGTAACTTTATTTTCTAAGTATTTCAGACTAACACTATTAAGATTCAACAATATCTGAATAATTTTTGTGTTTTAATTGAAGTTAGCAGAAGATATTTCAATCAGTTTCAGAAAGCATATCTAGATTTTCTAAGTATGCCCTAGCCGTGTAGCTCAGTTGGGTAGAACATCCCAATACACTAAGGTTATGAGTTTGATCCCTATCAGGGCACATACAAGAATCAACTAATGACTGTTTTTAAAAAGTGGAACAACAAATTGATGTTTCTCTCTATCCCTGTCTCCCTTCGTCTCTTTCTAATATCAATAAATTAATAAGTTAAGGATTTTTAAAAAAACATTTTCAAAATTTATTTCCATTGATTATTCCTTATAATTACAGATAATTTTTTATTTCCTGATTCTTATTTTTAAGAAAAACATCACTTGGGTTTTTTATATTGTATATATACAGAAACTCAAAGAGAAGAAGATGGGAACCAGCAGGAGGCCCTAGATAGTACATTTTCACTACAGAACTGCAGGCAGTTTCAGAAGAAAATAAAAAAGATAAATCAGGAATTTACCATTAATCATGTAGCATTTATTCTGTGTGATAAATGTTTATTTTAACCATCAAGTACACTGAACAATTAACAATGAACTTAAACCAATAACAGAACATTCAGTGACACATGGAAGCTAATTTTAGCAGTGGCATTAATCTCCTTACATTTAAAAATTTTTAAATTTTATACTGTAGGAAATAAATTCTGGCTGCTTTTTGTGAGATATGTAATAAGGGAAATTGCCACATTGATTGCCTTGCCTTTTCTTAAATTAATATGTAAAGCA
Source organism: Pipistrellus hanaki (assembly GCF_964339955.1). Classification (NCBI taxonomy): domain Eukaryota; kingdom Metazoa; phylum Chordata; class Mammalia; order Chiroptera; family Vespertilionidae; genus Pipistrellus; species Pipistrellus hanaki. The sequence goes on along the minus strand of NC_140507.1, from coordinate 60,954,536 downwards.
CTTGTTAAGCTGTGCTGAAATAAATAAGCTTGCTTTAAAAAAAGAAGAAGAAACATATCAGCGTAGTCATAGCAATCAGCAGATTCTAGTAAATGCTTTAACACTCACTTAGATAAATATTTTCTTTTATTTAAAAAATATTTTGCAAATAGAGAGGGCCTAAATGAAAATGTACTTAAACAGTTTAGACTTTTTATTAAATTTTATTTTATTGTTTAAGGTATTACAAATAGTAGTATATATGTCTAGACTTTCAATCAGATAAATTATACTGTATTAATTTGTGTCAGTTCAGTTTAGAGTTTTATACACAATTTTGTTGTTTAATATAGTAAAACGTGTGACATTCATTCATATATTTGTTTTTCATATAATAACAACATGAGAAATCTGCTCTTAGATAACTATTTATCTGTAGACAGTAAACTCTAGCTTCCAATAGAGTGAAATAAGTTTCATTAACCCTGAACTAATTTTTAACCATTGCTTTTTTTCCCCTTACATAAAAATTTTGCCATAACCAGCTTATTGGAATATTTCTTTGTCAAATAAGGGTAAAATATAGACTAGATTCTAAGAATGTGTATTTCAAGCCTTGTAACATTAACCTCTAAGCCAATAGTACTCTAAGACTCATAAATCATTCTCAATATCTATCTATCTATCTATCTATCTATCTATCTATATTAATTTTCCTTTTCATGTCAATATTTCTCTCCATTGTATATGTTAATGATTACTCTTTCATTTTTTAATTTGCATGATTCCACGATATAAACTCTTTACACATAAAGAACCCAACAAATAATGCTGATTTGACATTATCAATGTTTTTTGTTTCTCCTTCTACTGCCAATCTTAATAGCTACATCGACCATTTCTCCAATGTATGGTTATATGTATTAAGTTCACAATTTCATTTTTGATAGGGACTTATTTAAAAAAATAAATGTCATAAAAAATTAGACACAACATGTATTATTAAACAGAATATTTCTGCCATATAAAAAATCTGGGTAGATGATGTATAGTATATAGTGAGATAGGAAAATTGTGTTGCCTGCAGTCACACAAGGAGAAAATGACAGTATTACCAATGAGCATCCGTAGCGGTGGTGACCTGTGTCAATCCTCCCTTAAATCAATAAAAATGTGTTTGATTGAAGGTTTTTTTTTTGTTTGTTTCACTCAGAGAGGCCCAAACAGTTACTTCACTAATGATCCCAATTCCAACCAGTGACCCAGAAATGAAACACTACATTTCACAAAACTCTTGGAATGCACTATAAACAAGACTTACAAAATGTCATGTCCTTGAAAACATGAAATCTAACATGCTGGTATGTGTCTTATACTCAGAATTGGGTTCAGAAAGAAATTGTTTAATGGGCCACAGAAGGAGGCTAGGTCTATTATTAAAAAGAAACTCCCTTATAAGTAAAACATCAGAAAATCTGAAATGTTGAAGTTTCTGTAGTACAAGATCGACCACTCAATTCCTTTCATAACCTAGTGGTGCCATTTCAAGATTATTTATAGCTCTAAGGAGACTACATGGTTTTTGAAAGGTGTTGATCTGGGAAATCCTAGAGAGTCCAGGTTTGTTCACATACAAAAAGTATTAAATCTAATTTCAGAACTAGCTGATTGCATGATTTTAAAAATTTCAAATGATAATTATGATGACCCATTTCTTAAGAAAATAATTTTGCTTGACAATTTATATCTTGAAATGTGCTGTTTTTTATTCTCATAGCCAAAGAAAAACACAAATTTGAACCTAACAAATATTCAGTTTCATTATATGATATATTAGTGGCCCAGTGCACAAAATTTGTGCATGGGGGAGCTTAGGGGGAAGGGTGTCCCTCAGCCCGGCCTGCACCCTCTCGAATCTAGGACCCCTCGGGGGATAACTGGCAGTTGAACATCCCTCTCACAATCCAGACCTGCTGGCTCCTAACCACTCACCTGCCTGGCTGATTGCCTCTAATTTCTTCTGCCTGCCAACCTGATTGTCCCTAACTGTTCTCCTGAAGGTTTGATTGCCCCTAATCACTTCTGCTTCAGCCCTGCATCGGAGACCCAGGATTCCCTTCTCTAGCCAACTACAAGCACCTGTGATCTGGGCTTCCCTCTCTCTGGTCAACTATAGGCGCCCAGGCCAGCTGCAGCCACAGGGGATGGTGGGCAGGTAGCTTCACCTGGGCTGCAGTCTCCTGGGCCACAGCCAGCCACAGGTACTGGTGCCAGGGACTGCAGGTTGGGCAGTTTTTCCATCTACCAGGCTGTAGCCAGCTGAAGGTGCTGGCGCCTAGACACAGGCCGTGCTTCTCTGTCTTCTCTGGGATGCAGTGTGGGTGACTTCTCTGGATGGCTGTGGACTGGGATCATGCAGCAGGTGGCTTCTTCATCTCCCTGGCATCACCCAGATTCAGGCACTGAAGCTCGGTTTCTCTGTTTCCCCCAGGATGTGGGCAGGTGGGCATGAGCCTTCTGCTGCTGTCTGTGGCCTGGGATCACAGGGTAGGTGGCTTCTTCATCTTCCTGGCTGCAGCCAGCCTCAGGTTCTGGTGCCCAACTTCTCAGACAACACAGGCCAGGAGCAGTTGGGGGGGGCGTGGCTGCAGCCATGTTTTCAGGGTAATTTGCATACTCATTCTGATTGGCTGGTAGTGTAGTAGAGTGATGTAGTTTGCATGTTTCTCTTTTATTAGTGTAGATGAAAATAATGTTAATGTAATTTATTCTTTATCATTTTTATGTTTTTGAGGAATGTATTTTATCATATATTTGATTTGCAAGTATTTCATTGCATCCATGTTTTGCCTCCCCATTCTCTTAACCAGGGGTCCTCAAACTTTTTAAAGTGGGGGCCAGATCACGGTCCCTCAGAGAGCTGGAGGGCCGGACTATATGAACTACTAATTCCTACTGTAACACCTTGGCTGCGCTCACTGCCCAAAAAACCTGGCGGGCAGGATCAGACTCCTCTGCGGGCCGCATGTGGCCCGCGGGCCGTAGTTTGAAGACCCCTGCAACAGTATTTTTTACAGTCTAATTTGTCAGTTTTTTCTGTTATGGATTTTGCTTTTGATATTTTAGTATAAGTAATATTGCTTAAACCAAAGTCACAAAGGGTTTAGTCCTTTTACTCTAGAAGTTTTATAATTTTTTATTCATCATTTAAGGCTGTGGCACAATTTGAGTTAAAGTTTAAACATGACATGCTTCATATGCAGGTTCATTTTTGCATATATATCCAGTTGGTATTGCACCACTTGGTGAAAAAATTCACTGTATGCATTGAATTGCATTTGCATCTTTGCTGACAAACAATGGATGATCTCTGTGTAGGTCTATTTCTGGATTCTCTATTTAGTTTCCTTATCTATACTTGGCCTATACCAGGTGTCAGCAAATTATTTCTATAAAAGGTCAAATAGTAAATATATTAGACATTTTTAAAATTTAATTTTAGTGAATTTAACTTTAAATTTACATAACCACATGGGACCAGTGTATACCATATGGACTGAGCAAGTATAGAAAGAGGTAGACATCTTCTATCAGTATTTGATAACTCAAGGGTACATACTGTAATCACTAAACCAGGGGTCTCAAAAAAAGAAAAAATGTTTAATTACTAAGATTATTAGGTATAAAGATAGAATGATAAAAATATTCATTTAATCTCAAAGAAATCAAGTAAGAAAATAATAGAAATTATTTAAACATGATTAAAGGACACATATGAAAAGCAATATTCTAGAAACATAAACAAAGCTGATTTAACTAATATCATTAAAAATGTAAGTTTTAATGTAAAAAAAAAACTTTACTATAGATGAAGAGGATTTTTACAATGTTAAAGGTTTCAATCTGTGACAACATAACAATTTTACTTTATATACCTTAAAATACATAAAGTAAAACTGGACAAAACTAAAATCAGAAATAGATCATTTGACAATCATATTGCAAGATATTAACAAGCATTATTTACCCTTAATCATGTGGCATTTATTCTGCATCTGTCAGCAATAGGTAGTATATATTATATTTGTTACTAGAGACCTGGTGCACAAAATTTGTGAAGTGGGGAGCATGGGGGGAGATTGTGTGTCCCTCAGGCCAGCCTGCATCCTCTCCAATCTGGGACCCCTTGAGAGATGTCAATTAAATTGTAATAACTATGTGTGGTGCCAGATGGGTACTGGAAATATTGGGAATAACTTTGTAAATATAGGATTCTCTAACCCTTATGCTGTATACACAAAACCAATAAAAAATAATACTGAACATAAACTGTAAATGAAAATAAAGGTTGACACATAATCTTAATTTTTATACTTTTTTGAAGCAGTTTTGTGTAAAATTGTTCAAATATTAATCGCATTGTCGTTCTTCAACAGCATAAATGTTAATTATATGCAAACAAGAAAGTTAAATACAAAGGACTAAAAGCTATTACTTTAATTATTTAAATCTAAGTCTTTTGTCACCTTTTCCTTTCCTATTCCTGGGAATAGATTTATAGAGAACACTAAAGTGAATGTTTAGGCCTGACTAACAAAGAGATGATGAGTGAGTCAAGTATGACTTAGAGTTGCATAGTTAATGGCCACAGTAATTTTGGATGAGGAAATCTTTCATTTAAAGCCAAGAAAACTTGCATTTAGCCCAAAGTAGTATAACTGAATAATGCTTTGATGACTACATATACTAGAATGCTAAAGTTATATTATTAAAATTTCTGTTTGCAAAGAATTTAATCTTTAGAGGTGACTATGTTCTTTAAGAATATATACAAGGCTTCTTTTGATAACTGTGCAAAATGGGTAGGCTTAGCATTCATTTTCTTATAAATTGTCTAGAATTCTAAGGATTTACCTTTTGATTTCTTTTAATACATCTCTCAGTTGGGATCTTAAATTATATAGTAAGCTGTGAAGGCAAAATTATTTTGTAATGGCATTGTTTTAAGATTTATTATGCTTATTAATCCAAATTTCTTATTATCGGGAAAGCTTGATTCAGTTGAGAAAATACTCTGGTTCAATGTTCTTACCAATTAGGTAATGTCTTTCCCCAAAGTTGGAATTTGTCAGTTAGAATTTTTTTAAATATCAGTATATCTTTGACATAATTATGGAACCCAAGTTTTATATGTAGATTCTAAATGAATGAAACTTATTATCTTTACAGTTAGGGGAGTGTTAATTGTCATTTTTGCAGCCTGCCCTGTGAGACACAGATATAATTTATTCCTTAGAGATTTACAAGTACATTCTGTAATTTCATTTTTCACTAATTGAGTAGAGCTATTAAGTCCGTTTGTTTTATTTAATTTTATCTTAGACAAGGATAATATGAATAATTAATGGCCAATTAATAAATATCTTAAAATTCTCCTCACTTGTTAGAGGTACTCTAAGTACCTTTGTCGTCTATGATTTCCAAGATTCTTTTGCACTCTTTTCCAAAACCTTATAAAAACAAAAAATAAAAGCAAATTATTCTATTTGCTCACATGAAAGGAAATACATATTTTAAAAAATCTATTTGTATCTCCCTGCCCTTTTACACACTTTCCTTTACTCAAGCTAAAGCTGGTTTTCAGACTCTATTCTGCCATAACTAAGAAAACATGTTTAAGTAAAACCAATATTTAGATTTTGAATTTGTAAAATAAAGTTGCATAAAGATAAAGATATAATATTTTCCTAACTGATAGGCATTTTAAAAGTAATTTAAAGTAGCATTTTTCAAAATGTAGTCTGTAACTTCCTATGTAATAATCACCTAGGTACATTACACGAACAGGTTTCTGAACCTCGCACCAATATCTGAGCTGCAGAGTGGGAACTTGAAACTATATGGTGTAGGAAGAGTTGTAAATTTAGGATTCTACATGTTCATTCATAATTTTTCTTTACACAAACATTTATTTACCCATTTATATTTGCCAATGATATATCTGATAAAAGGTAAATGTTCAAAATTTATAAAGTACAACCAACACCAACAAAAAATTAAATTTAAAAATGGACAAAGGAACTGTATAGATACTTCTCCAAAGAGAACATACAGATGGCCAATTAATATAGAAATGATGCTCAACTAGCCTTCAAAGAAAGGCAAATTAAAACCACAATGACATATCACCTCACACCTCTCAGAATGGCCATCATCAATAAATCAACAAACAACAAGTGTTCATGAGGATGTGAAGAAAGAGAACCCTCATGCCCTGTTAGTGAGAATGAAGATTGGTATAATCACTGTTGGAAACAGTATAGAGCTTCCTCAAAAAATTTAAACTGGAGCTGCCTTATATGTGGAATCTAATGAACTAAATAAATTAACAAACAAAATAGAAACAGACTCATACATACAGAGAACAGACTGACAGCTGTCAGTGGGCAAGGGTATTGGGGGCCTGGGAGAAAAAGGTGCAGAGATTAAGAGGAAAAAAGGACACAGAAAACACTATGGTGATTGCCAGAGTGGAAGGAGGTCAGGAGAGTTAGAAGAGGTAAAGGGAGACAAACAGCGATGAAAGACTTGACTTTGGGTGGTGATTACACAGTTCAACATACAGATCATATTGAACAAAATCACTGTTCTAGAAGACTTTACAAATGCCTAGGAATTTTTTCCAGTGTGTTTTCAATTGGAGAATTATGAGATGGTGGCATACAAAATTTAGATAAGAGCCCTGGCCACGTGCTCAACTGGTTGAAGTGTCAGCCCCATGTGCCAGGGTTGTGGGTTTGATCCCTCATCAGAGCTTATACAAGGGGAGTGATGAGTGCATAAATGAATGGAACAACAAACTGATGTTTCTCCCTCTCATTCTTTTATCATCTCTCTCTCAAACCAATTTTTAAAAACATTTTTTAAAAAATTCTAACCATGAGAGCCATATATGTCGGTTAAATCTATAATTCTACATCTAGAGTAAGTTTCCCATTTCAGCACAATTTCCACTATATATATATAATATATATATTATTGCGACATGGTTGGCATATTTTACGACACTTAGCAGCATCTCTGGGCTCTACCATTAGATGTCAGTAGTCTCTCCAGCCCATTTGTGACACAATAAAAAAATGTCTCCAGACACTGGCAAATGTTTCTTATGGTTAAAATTACCCCCACTCTGGTTGAAAAACTGGTCTAGGGAAATGATTATAGGAAACATTTACAAATGCTTTATCCTCTGATGGCAGTGAAATCTGGATGGTTTGGGGAATATTTGTTATTGATATAGTTGATATTTCCAGTTTTTATAACAAGTAGCCCACAAAGTTGGTCTACTGCTGACACATTGACTTTTACTAGGAAGACTGTTGTTCCTTTATGATTTCTTGTTTTATTGATCACCCTTTTATTTTACCCAAGTCACATTCCTGCCCTTTAATATTTTTTAACTGAATAAATCAAGAGATTACTTCTTTACATGATCAGAAAAGGATATGAATATGGAGTCATAAGTTATTTCAGAACAAACTGTTTTATCAAATGTAAATGTGCTTTTTTCTTCTTAAAAAGAAGTATAATACTCTGTAATTTCAATCAGATACATTGCCCATAAATTATTGACCGAGTATGACCCGTGGTAAACTAAGACTAGTAATTTTGCATAAATTCCCCAGACTTCCATTAACTGAGTTTCTAACTTGCCCATTGGTAAAGCATTTAGTTTAATGCTACCTTGCTGTGTTGTCCGGTATTTCAGATCTAAAGGTCCCAAAGTCATGGCACTCTCAGTTGCAAAGTTAGCTTTGCTGTTCTTCTGAACTACACAAACAATTCCCTGTTGACATTACTCAAGTCCCACTGAGGACTAGGGACATAAGGCCCTTCTATGGAGCCCTGAGGTTCATAATGAAGAACAAGCCTGAAACATGTCACAATTACGTGACACTATCAGGGAAATTCTAACCAGTGTGGGCTCAGCAGCTTTATTCTCTACAAAGAGTGTCTATATGTAGAGAGCCTCCTACATGGGCATAAAAATGGAAAACAGCACATTCCATTAGTTGGAGTCCTAGAATGTTTAGTGGTTTTCTTAAAATTACTTTCTGATAAGCCCTCATGAAGCACTTTATTCTTTTTTTCCAGTAAAATACATTTAAACTAAAAATTAAAGTAGTTTCATGTGCAAGGAAATATGTTTGTATCTTAAGGATGAAAGGGTGCTTTGTTCTTTTTAAATTACAAAATGCCCCCAATATTAGTAGATTTTGCTGTTTGTATAAAGTTTCAGAAAGCACACTAAGTCCATCAGAAGAAAGGGTAATGATTTGTGTTGACTTAAATCATTGACTTCTTTTTTTTCTAAATACCGTATGTCCCGGCGTATAAGACGACCCCCCAATTTTACAGTTAAAACGTAGGTTTAGGCCTATATTCGCTGTATAAAACTACCCCCCACTTCCGAGGCAACACCAGTTCTTTTTTTAATTAAATTTTTAATGAATGACATTTTTTGAACATACCATAATATACGATAAATGGAAGGTCTCTTCACAAATGGCAATGCCATGAACTTGACTGAGACTTTTTTCGGGATATACTCGGCATATAAGACGACCCCTAATTTTCGGTTGATTTTTTTTCGTTTCAAAAGTTGTCTTATATGCCGGAAAATACGGTAGTTTTCAATGATATAGTAGTTCTATCCTTACACATCTAATTGTTTTTTATGCTTAATTTAGAATTTTCTAAACATGTGATCCTATCCATAAAAAATACTTGTTTGCGGCAAAGTTTTAGGATATTAAGCTCACTTAAAATTATAGTACAAGAAAAGGACTTTTTCTTGAAAATTAGTAGGAATTTCACAGAAAATATGTGTATGTTTTTTAATTTGTGTTTTAGATATGAAATTTTTTGAAATTTTTTTTTTTTCTGCTTATACTAAGAAAAGTGTTGATGAAGCAACCATTTATAAAGGTTTCTTTTGTCAATATCACCAAAAGTGATACATTTCTGTGAAATATAACTTAATGGTATTGTTTTGATGTTTAGTGACTTATACATATTCCTACAGCTATTATAGCAGATCTGACAATAGTTGGTTTATCATATGAAAATTTATATCTTCTCAATATGCCCAGAGCAAATATTAACAGTCCAGCCTAAATAATTTAATACTAATAGATTAAGGGTCATGTTTAATTTAATCAAGTCAAAATATGACAAGTTGTCCATGTATCTATTTTACTTATATACTAGAGGCCCAATGCACAAAATTCCTGCAAGAGTAGGCCTTACATACCCTGGCTGCCGTCACCAGCTTCCCTCTGGGAACCGGGCTTTTCTCTCAGCCTAGCTTGGTCTAATTAGCTAGCATATTACACTTTTATTATATCTAATAATTAGTATATTACACTTTTATAATTATATATAATATGTATAGATTTGCTACATTCCCCTTTCTGATAACTCAATTCAGGGATTCAAAAGGCAATTTAACTTCTAAAACACATTGTGAATTTTTTTATTTTTTTATTTATTTTTATTATTTTATTTTTTTAATATATTTTATTGATTTTTCACAGAGAGGAAGAGAGAGGGATAGAGAGTTAGAAACATCGATGAGAGAGAATCATCGATCAGCTGCCTCCTGCACACCCCCCACTGGGGATGTGCCCGCAGCCAAGGTACATGCCTTTGCCCGGAATCGAACCCGAGACCCTTCAGTCCGCAGGCCGACGCTCTATCCACTGAGCCAAACCGGTCCCGGCAATTTTTTTATTTTTTATTTATTTTTTGCCCAGTGTTTTCCATTTGTTTGCCAATTATGAATAAATTGAATATCTCTTCTGGGAAATTAGTTTACTTTTTTGACCTGTAAGTTTCCAGTCAATTCTAAACTTGTTTTGCTCCATTCCATTTATAATCAGAATTTTTTTCTTTTATTGAAATTCTCTGGATCCAAATACTTTTGAATTTTTTAAGCTGTACAAAAATTAAACAATAAATCAATAGCAAGATTCCATATTACAGAAAAGTAAGTCTGTTGCTCTAAAATGAACCCAATTTTGAAACTAATATTCATAAAGTTTTAAATCATCAATGGCTAGGCATTATTCATAGCATTTGGTATATATTAATGGGAAAAAATGCCTTAGTTACATGATAGTCATGTAACTAAGTTTCCTAGTTGTTGGAAATAAACAATTAACCCTGAGCAAAATGTTCAATAAATTGTATATTAGTTAGAAGGAAAGAAAACATTATGGCAGGTAAGGATTTGTACATTTATTTCATTCTTTTTTTTCTTTCTCCCTGCTGATCCTCTTTAACTGAGTTGTCAGTCTCCACATCAAACTCTGGAGCATTTACAGCTCCATTTTGGTGTTCAGCCCAGGCTGGCAGGAATTTCTCAATGCAATTTTCTAATTCCTGTGGCAGAGAATCTGATTCCTCCAACTCGAGTTAGGGTTTCCAGTCGACTATGGACCAGAGCTGAAACATGGTCTATAAATCTCCATCTAGAGGCTCATCCCTGTGCACAGAGAAGTGCTTCCAGAAGAGAGATGTGGCCTAGACACACACAGCACATTGTGTTGTTATCCTCCGGTTCATAATCGTAAAATGGTTTCCAGAGACCATTCATTACTGCAAGAGAAAGGTTGGCCTGTTGGATTAGAGTCATACCCACATATGGCTTCTTTTTTCAGGAAGGAATGTCTTCTTTCAGGAAGGAATGTCTTCTCCAGAAGTGTCCCTTCTGATTACACATATGTCACTAGTCAGGGATAAGTCATTAAGTTTGAAAAATTAGTATCTGACATTTTGATGCACTTGCTTAGGAGGCAGGCCATTGCCAGCAAGAAGAATGTGATAGAAGGTTTAGGCAACCCAAGATATCAACTAGTAATAGATTACCAGGTGCTGTGACACCCACTAATATATCGGTTTATTTTAGATGCATTGTATCTGTCCTTTATTTGTCACCAACCCTTATGAAGATTAAAAATAAATGGAATTTCTATAACATTTTATTAGGAAAACTAGGCTAATTAAAATTTCTAAGAATCATCAGGAGGTCTGTAAGTTAAGTATTGTAAATACTTATACATCTTATTGAGCATGTAATACTGAAACTAATACTTGCATATCTTATTAAATATGTAATATGTGATAAAGCCTGAAATTTTAAACCTATAATTTAATAATTGATTACTGATTCTTTTACTAAGGCTGGCCCAATTAAAATACCTAAAGTCATATTACCATTAATAAAATCCACTCTAAGTGATCCAATGTCTACTTTGAACTAAATGTATGGCAAACAACTTAGAGTCTATTTTTTAAAAATTAGAAATTTGGGGAGAATTTTTTTTGCATTAAATAGAGAACAAAACTCAAATGTCATTCATGTAAGTATAAATATCTTGTTCTCCATTTTTTTGTGTGAAACACAGGACATGATTTCTAGAATGAAGACCAAAGGAGATAGTAAGCATGTTACTCATTTCCATTTACTAGTTTTTGATTGACAGTTACTATTATGTAGTTTAGGGTTCAATGATGAATTGTATATATACTATGATCATGGAGATCAAAGTCTTCTGGTAAAGATATGTACGTTAAAAATAATTAAAATAAACTAGATAAGTGAGAAAAAATAGACAAAATTGTTTTGTTTGAATACAAAACAAAATATATTCTGGAAGCATAGAGAAGGAATATCTAGCTTTGCATAGTGAAATATAAGTTTTCAGAGAAATGGGGTATCTGAGCTGGTCAAATAAAAATTATTGTCCTAGCCCTGGCCAGGTGGCGTAATTGGTTGAAGCAACAACAACCCATACACCAGAAGGTTGTGGATTTAATCCCCGGTGAGGGCATAGGCAACCAATCAATACTTCCCTCTCACATCTTTCTCTCTCTCTCTTTCTCCCTCTCCCTCTCCTCTCCTCCTTCCACTCTTTCTAAATTAATAAACATATATTCAGGTGAGGATTTAAAAAATTGTTTTCCTAGGTAGTAAAACGGAAGGTTCTTCAATGGAAAGTAATTAACATACACAAAAGCATAAAGATGTGCAAGAAATGAGAAAAATGTAGAGATAAGACTAAAAGTGTGGACACATGTTATAATATATTCTAGAAGTAGGGATTTTATTTTGTAAGCCAGCAGGAAGCTACAGAGCCACCAGAAGTGATGAAAGAGGACACATATGAAGTATTTTATTTCTAAGTTATCATATTGAAAACCTCAATGAGATGCCATTAGATAACAACCAGATGTCAAAAACTAAAAGGACTAGTGACATTAAAAAGTATAAAGGGTATAGAGCAACAGGTGCACTCAATCATTTCTGAGTATAAGTTGTACAATCGCTTTAGAAAAATGATGTTTAGAAAAGTGATTTGCAGCTTTTTACAATGTTAAAAAGTAAACCTACCCTATGACCCAGGAATTCCACTACTGGATTTTACCTCAAAGAAAATGTAAAGATACCTTTGCAAAAGAATGTTCACAGTGACTTTATTCATAACTAGAGGACCAGTGCATGAATTTGTGAACATTGAAAGAAAATTAATTAGAAAAATATTTTGATATCACTATTCGCCTTTTCTCTATAATAGAGTGTCAACCAAGTTCACAATCAACAATGACAGATGGAAACACCTGTGTACGATTGGCACCAGTAAGAAACTTGCATAATTAGACCTGATTTCTGATTTAGCTAAACGTTTTTTCAGTTCAGTGAAGCACCCCAACTTCTCTTTCAGATAATTGTCAGCAACACAACAGTAAATATCAACACAAAGCAGATTATTATTGTAGATCATGCAGGGAGAACAAAGGGTAAAATATTTAAATGCAGCAGTATTTGACTATATCCTATGCAGTGAGAAAACCTGAAGTTGTTTTCAAGGTCCATCATATCTTACTTCTTTTCAGTTTGGTTAAGTTTCTAAGCTTTCTAAATCTCTGTTTTCCAGTTAATGAAAAGAAAATAGGATTCTACTGAGTCTACTACCTACTCTAGGACTTCTGTGAGATTCAAATGAGATGAGGTACAAGAAAACACTTCACAGACATTTCGTTAAAGTGTAAAATGTTTATACCTGGGAAATTGAGGAAAGTTGGTAAGGGGATATATGAAAACTAATTATTTCAGTTTGATGTAGTGTACATATATATTTATTATTCAGGTTAGAAATATAGCAGCAAGAATATATCTAATATCCAATAAGAAATGGATGTACATAGGTATAGAGGAAGAAAAACATAAAACCTATGTTAGAAATCTAAGAAACACCAGAATTGAGAAACAGATGGAAGAACAAGCAAAAGAGAGAGTGAATGAGTAATTCAGCAAAAGTAGAGAAGACACAGAGTAAGTTGTTTTTATGTGAGCCAATGATGAATATGTTCTGTTTTGTCAAATTTTGCAAAAGATAATTTACGAATATGAGAAAACAAGGTGAAATGTAGGCTCCTATTTTTGTTAAAGTGGTGGGATATAAGCCAATTTTTAATGAGTCGAATTAAGAAAATAATTTGGGAAATGAAAGTGCAAGTTCAGAATAATAATTGAAAAGTATGAGAGAGAAAGAGAAAAGGCCAGCCATCACTCTCTTATGACTCATTCGGAAAATGTTAAGGCAGCTTTTTTACTTTATAGGTCTTCAAAAGGTGGACTCAGATCTTTGGTGACGTTTTGTTGTTGCTGATATAGCCTAAATCTACTTAATGTTATTGTAGTGAGTTTTGAAGTGTATCCATAAAATGGATAAGCATATGTACTACTCAATATATAAAGAAGACACCTACAGAATATATTTAGCAACAAGTGATTGACTCTTTTATATGTAATGTTAAATTTTATACTTGAGATATCAAAACAGAATCATATGGAAAATAAAGATAGTTTACCCATTCTTTGTTGACTTCTAATGTATTTAAGAGGAACTAATTTTGAAATCTATAGATTCTAATTTAAAATGATATATTAATTACTACAAAGGCATTTCCCTTATTAAAAACTGACTTCCTAAGATAATCAGGTTGGCCATAATAATTCTGATCAACGTTTAGAGATAATCTGAGTGGTAAATCATACTTTTCTTTGGTTTAGCATATTTATATTACTCTCAAAAAAATTTTTTATTAAATAATAGGAATAATCATATCACTGCAAGAATGATTTAATGAATGACTATGAGATATTCTCTTAGAAATCCTTATGTTGAAATACACTTTAAATATATATTTTAAGAATTTTTTTTTTACTTGACTTTTTTTCTAAATTAGACTGACCAACTCTATGTGTGTCTATATACCCTGTTTCCCCGAAAATAAGACAGTGTCTTATATTAATTTTTTCTCCCAAAGTTGCGCTAGGTCTTATTTTCAGGGGATGTCTTATCTTTCCATACGCTAGGTCTTATTTTCGGAGGATGTCTTAATTTTGGGGAAACACAATAGTAATTATGTTTTAGATACAGAACAAAACATTTTTAAAAATGTAAACTCCATATTATTTAACAGCTCTCTGATTTCACCCGTGTTCCTTCTTCTATAAGGCCTGGCTTTCCTATCATGCTTCCCCTGGCTAACTCTTCCTCTTCAAGGCTCACAAATTTTGTCTCACATTTGACCTGTCTCTCCTGCAGTAATCTATGTAGACCTTTGGTGAAATTCTGTCATATTTTCTACCCTTGATCTGGCCATTTTTGAAACAGTGGTCCAGTTATCAGTGGTACCTCTCATCCTCCTTGGTATAGGCATCTATTCAGAGTTTGGTGTATAACCAAATCAATACCAATGTGATTTAAGATGGGACAATTGAAGCCCCTAAGGTGGGGGCACTGCCCTTTTCTTGTGATTGAGCTGCTAGAAGAGAATCTCTTCTTTTTCTTTCTTTGCAGTGCTTGTCATGTGAGATTTGCAGGTCCTGTGGTCTTTTTTTAAACATCATGAACACATCTGAATTTGCAGAGGTGGAGTTTCATATCACTAAGCTGGCTCATGATGGAGAAATTTGATCTTTAATAGTTTTACTTGAGCTATTGTCTGAGGCCATGCTTATCTCTAAACTTTTTACTTTTATAGAGGGCAATTAACTCACATTTCAGTGTCCTCATATTGGTTCAGGAAGAGACCTGCTTGATATAATTCCTATCATTACTCATCATACTGTCTTTAAATTATTTATATATGTGATTTTTCTCCCTCAAAACAGTGGGAGATTTTTGTGGAATGAGATCATATAGCCGTTTATTCATAGTTTTTTTTTTTTTTTTTCTCTCCAGTTTCAAGTTCACAGCATAGCAGTTAGAGAAAAACCAGTCAATATTTTTAAAGTACAAGAGTCCCAACAAATCTGCAGGAGATACATTCCAAGACCCTCATTGAGTGCTTTAGACAACAGATAGTGCTCAACCCTATATATACTCTGTTTTTTCTATACCTACATACCTATGATAAAGTTTAATTTATAAATTAGGCACAGTAAGAGAGTAATAATAATGACTAATAGTAAAATAAATCATACTTACTAGCATATACTGTAAAAAATGTTATGTGACTCTGGTCCCTCTCAGAATATATTATAACTATCCCTTACTTGCAGTAAGTGCTTTGATGTCACTGGTTTCAGGGATCCCTTGCTGAAGTCTTGTATTGGCTCAGTGTTTTCTGGCACAACATGTTGCCATAAATCAACATCTTTTGTGTTCATGTCTTCCACCCACAAATTTAATGCCTTTTCCATCTTAACTAAGCACTTACCATGCACTGTGGCCATAACTTTTGCAGTTTTAGTTGCAACAGCTATACCAGCACATTTTTATTCCCTTCTTTACAATTTCACTGAAGAAGATTCATTCTTACTGTAGGTCATGGCAACATCAGCCTTTTTTTTTTTCCTTTTTTTTTTCTTACTAAGTCCAGAACTTATACCTTTTCACTTAAAGAATTACTTTAGGTTTCTTTTTGACATATCCGAATTCCAGCATCACTACTCTTGCACTTTGGGGCCAAAGTAAGTAAAATAAGGTTTTAGACTGGAGCACAAACACATACCTCCACAGTCAATCTGATAGCGGTGGTGGCTTCCATGTGACTAATGGGTGGGTAGTGTCTACACCCTGGAATCCCTGGACAAAGGAGTGATTCATATTCTGGGCTGAATGGATGGGGAATCAAGAAATTTTAGCATGCTACTCAGAAAGGCATGCAAATTAGAACTTACAAATTGTCTATATTTGGCAATTTCCATTTAATATTTTTGGACCACAGTTAACTGAGGGTAACTGAAACAACGGAAAGCAAACTGCGAATAAGGGGGGACTAGTGTCAATAGCAAGTTAACTGGTTTTTAACTTTAAGAGAGGAGAAACTTGCATTCTTTGTGAATTGTTTCATGTTTTTGTTTAAGTTTTAGGTAATACTTTCTTTTTTTTTTTTTTTTTTTTTTTTTTTGCTAGGAGGTGTTTCCCGACCTTCTCTTTCTTTTTTTTTTTTTTTAATAAGTTTTTATTGTTCATATTATTACAAATGTTCCTTCCCCCCCTCCCCACCATTGCTCTCCTCCACCAGGTTCCCACCCCACCCTCTGTCCTTTCCCTACCCCCCATTGTCCTCATCCATAGGTGCACAGTTTATGTTCAGTCTCTTCCCACGCCCCCCTCTCCCCTTTTCCCCAAGAATCATCAGTTCACTCCCCTTCCATACCTCTGATTCTATTATATTCAACAGTTACTATTGTTCATCAGATTTTTTTTTTTAATTTCCTTGGTTTTTAGATTCACTTGTTGATAGTTACGTATTTGTTGTTCATACTTTTTATCTTTGTTTACTTTCTCTTCTGAAAGAACCCCCTTCAGCAATTCATATAATTCTGGTTTGGTGGTGATGAACTCCTTTAGCTTTTTTTTATTAGTGAAGCTCTTTATCTGACCTTCGATTCTGAGTGATAGCTTTGCTGGATAGATTATCTTTGGCTGTAGGTTCTTACTATTCATCACCTTGAATATTTCTTGCCATTCCCTTCTGGCCTGCATGGTTTCTGTTGAGAAGTCAGCTGACAATCGTATAGGTGCTCCTTTATATGTAACTACCTTCTTTGCTCTTGCTTCTTTTAATATTCTCTCTTTGTCTTTTGCTCTTGGAATTTTAATTATGAGGTGTCTTGGTGTGGTCCTCTTTGGATTCCTTTTGTTTGGAGTTCTGTGCGCTTCCTGGACTTGTAAGTCTAATTCTTTCGCCAGGTGGGGGAAGTTTTCTGTCACTATTTCTTTCAGTATGTTTTCGATATCTTGCTCTCTCTCATCTTCTGGAACCCCCATAATTCTGATGTTGGTTCGCTTGAAGTTGTCCCAGAGGTTTCTTACATTATTTTCAATTTTCTGGATTCTCTTGCCTTCTAGCTTCTGTGAAGGAGTGTCTTCTGGCTCTTTATGTTCCAAATCTTTGACTTGATTCTTGCGATCTTCCCTTTTGTTTTTAGGACTCTGTAAAATATGTTTTATTTCAGACAATGTATTCTTTATTTCTTGTTGTTCCCTTATCATTTCTTGATGGTCTCTTTTCATATCCTCATAGGTCTTATCCATCTTTTCTAGGAAATTCTTGAAAAACCTTATAAG
This sequence comes from Pipistrellus hanaki, assembly GCF_964339955.1. Classification (NCBI taxonomy): domain Eukaryota; kingdom Metazoa; phylum Chordata; class Mammalia; order Chiroptera; family Vespertilionidae; genus Pipistrellus; species Pipistrellus hanaki. Next base: position 60,936,906 of record NC_140507.1, on the reverse strand, counting down.
CGTAGATTTGAACTCTATATCCAGACGCTTTTTGTCCTCCATTTCTTTTGTTTGTGATTTATTTTGTTGTCGCATTTCGCAGTTACAGATGGGGCGAGGTTTCAGGGTGGAGCCTACAGCTTTGGCTTCCGTCAGCCCCGCCCTATGCGGGTCCTTCAGTGCTCGCTGCCGGCGCCTCTGAGAGAAAGGTGCCCTCGATTTTCGCCTGCTGCCAATCAGTCTATGCTCTCCCCCAATGAGCCCGGTATTGGGGTTCAGTTCAGTTGGAAGTGGAGTTGGAGGTGGCGTTCAGAGCAGTCTGGAGCCCCAGTCTCTTTCCGGCCAGGGCAATCCCGCGGCACAGCCGACCGTCCCTTCTCTGCGCGCAGTGTACGCCGCCGGGACCTCCTTTCGCCGCGGCTTCCCCGGGTCCGCCTTACAGCCCGGCTCCCTATGGCTGAGCCTGGGTCCCCAGGGTCTGGGGAACTGGGGTTCAGAGCAGTCGGGGGCCTAGCACAGTCGGAGTTTTATCTCCTTTCCCCTAGGGAACACCCGCCAGGCACTCCGTCTCCCCCTCCTCTCTGGCTCCGTCCTCTCCGCGCCGCGTCTCCGTACCTTGGGCTTTTCCAGCTCCTCCACGCCTCCTTCTGGTTTTGTCCTTGCTTCTCGCTGTAGAATTTCCAGTCAGTCAACCTTCCTGTAGTTTTGGGCAATGTCCGTTTTATATTTTAGTTGTATTTTATTGAAATTGTTGTGTGCGGCTGCGGCTAGGTGTTCACCTGCGCGCAGCCATCTTGGATGATTAGGTAATACTTTCTATACTTTGAACAAGCCTATAGCGTACAGAATTCCTGACCTTGTATGTATGGACAATAATCACAACTTTTTCTCTCTTTTTAGGACAACTGCCTAACGTGGAGAGAACTCTCCATTTATCCAAGTAGCACTTGGTGTAGTTTTTACACTCTGAAAGTAATGAACTAACAGTAATTTAATAGAAAATAATATATGAAGCTTATTTTGCCTAACCCACTAAACCTAAGTAAACACACAAATAAGTGTTCACAAATATAACATAGAGGATTCTTTGCTGACCTTGACTTAGAAACTTTACAGCCCTTGGAGAACATAATAATCTCCAAGACAAATAACATTCGTAGTTAAAGGAAAATCTTATTTTACACACATTTTTATGTGAATGTTATTACTGCATATTAATGAACATGCAGGTCAAACAGAGTATAAAAAACACATCCTTATTAACCTCAAGGACATAGGTACTTCTAAAAGTCCTGTTGGCCTGTGGAATTTTATGTTTAATAACTTTAGTATAAGAATATGAATTTCTGCCGAAACCGGTTTGGCTCAGTGGATAGAGCCTCGGCCTGAGGACTGAAGGGTCCTGGGTTTGATTCCGGTCAAGGGCATGTACCTTGGTTGTGGGCACATCCCGGGTGGGGGTGTGTGCAGGGGCAGCTGATGGATGATTCTTTATCATCGAAGTTTCTAACTCTCTATCCCTCTCTCTTCCTCTCTGTAAAAAATCAATAAAATATATATTAAAAAAAAGAATATGAATTTCTGTGCATGTGTATAGAAGATATTGTTTAAATATTCTTACACATTTTAATGTACTTTTGTGTCAGAATCTTATACCTTACAATAGAATTTATACTTTTTTAAGTCAACATTCATTAAAGTTAAAAATAGTTTTTAAAAATAGTGAAGAATTATACCTTAATATATAGTAAAAACAATTTTGAATTGCTTAATTGGCCACATTCTAGCATCATCTACTTACTAATCAATTCATTTAACCAGGTTCATCCTCTTATTTAAATGTTGAAAAATGCCTTTTTAAGAATCACAGTACTTGAACTGCTTGATATGCTTCTCATATTTATTAAAGTTTGCAAATTCTGTTTCTATTGAATGTTTTAGATTATGTTCAATCACAGATGGCCTGTTTATCAAATTAATCATCTAATATCTTATAAGCTTCGTAAAGTGTGGTTGGTTTCTGCAAACAACAACAACCAAAAAGCCTGTTATACTATTCTCACAATTCCATTCCAGTTTTCAGAATGTGTTTATGTTTGCTGCCCCAACGAAAATATTAGCAATTACTGCTACCTTATATTATAGTAAAAATACAGATGCTATAAGACTTACATAGTTTCAAAAAAAAAATCTAACATGAAGACAGAATGCTTCTTCTTGGCATGTTTTTGTGATGGTGTTGCCTTTAATTTGCTCCTGAATTTTTAATGCCTAGAGTTTTTCTTTTTTTTTTTTTTTCTTTTTCTAAAATGCCGAATTCAATCTCATAGACACAATTTGGCATATGGCATAACTCTAAATGGTTGATTTTAATAGGTCGCGTATTGTTTCCCTCACCTTATAATGAAATATTTCAGACATGGCTAAATTGTGCCTTTAGGATAACTCATCTATCATTACACTATAGCTTCTGGTGACCACAGACACTCTGTGAAGCCACTTATTGCCCATCTCTCCTTACCCTCCACCAGCTGTCTGTAATGGAAAGGCAACACTTGTTTTTGCAGCAGGAAAGGGAGTCAGTCCGGGCTAATTCCCTCAATCAAGCTGGTGAATTGCCTGCTGTGTTTCAGGCTTGATACTGCTGAGGGCCCTACTCTTGGTAGTTGACAGGGTCATTTGAGACAGGGGCTAAGGTGCCAAGTATGAAAGTGGAGTGACTTCCGCCCCAGTTTAGTAAGCTCCCTGACGTAACCATTTCCTCTTCCCCGACTTAAAGATGAGGCCTGGCTCTTACTGAAATGGAGGTGCCTAAATGCACAACAGGTGAGGAGGAAAGACATGGGCAATTGGAAATGAAGAACATAAACAGGAGATGATCTAAATAGAAAGTTTCTATATATAGGGAGAAAGCCTAGAAGCAGTGTGGCCTAATTGTTGTAGAGAATGTCAGAGGCTCCAAAATCCTTCCTTTGTATTTACTACTGTTGGATCTGGGACAAGCTGTGAAGAATAAATTCATTCTGCATATAAGGTGCCTAGCACTGGGTCTGACATATGAAAGATGTGCAAAATATTGGACCTTTCCTGCAAATCCTCATGATGGTTCAGAATAACTACAGAGTAGCATATTTTTACAGTAGCTGCAAAAGAAAGCAACCTATAAAAGATAACTGTGTGTGTGTGTGTGTGTGTGTGTGTGTGTGTGTTAAATAAAAGTTCTATTACAGTCTTCCTAGAACCTAATCTCAAAGGGTGATAGAAATGGACCAAACACCATATATTTAGTGTTTCTTTTTCTAGAACTGTGACACATTTAAAAATTAGGGTAAGGAAACCTAGAACACAGTGGGTTTAATATAAAAATACTAGAAGCCCAGCACTCGAAATTGCGAGGCCCCACCCACGCGGTCCTATGGTGGTGGCCCGCCCACCTGCTGCCCCACCCATTGCAAAGTAAGTAAGAATTTATAGGCCACCGCCACAGGACCCCAGAGTCCAGGACCCATCAACGCACCTCGTGGTGACCATTTGTTTGGTCGTTTTGATGTTACTGCATTACAGCCACAGGCTTTTTATAATATAGATTCCTAGTAAAATGACTTGCACATATTCAATAAACAATGTTTGTTGATTGATTTACTTAAAATGTAGTGGAGGAAAAGTTAAAAGGATAGAGAAAGGAATTTAGAGCTCATGTTAAAGCTTGGAGTGGCCCTAATTTTGACCTTTCTTACTGTACATAAGCTCTTATCTGGAATGAGGTGACAGAAAGGGGTCTGGGAATCTGAAGACCTGTGTCTTGCTGTGAGATCCAATTTTGTAAAGCATGACCAGAAGGACACCCAGGGCTAGCCCTGCTGCTTACTTTTCTGCTACCACTGTTACTGGGGAGACAATGAGACTTTATTTTATTTTATTTTAAATATATATATTTTATTGATTTTTTACAAGAGAGGAAGAGAGAGGGATAGAGTTAGAAACATGGATGAGAGAGAATCATTGATCAGCTGCCTCTTGCACACACCCTACTGGGGATGTGCCCGCAACCAAGGTACATGCCCTTGACTGGAATCGAACCTGGGATCTTTCAGGCTGATGCTCTATCCACTGAGCCAAACCGGTTTCGGTGACAATGAGACTTTAGTTCTTGTCTTCTTGAAGGAAAGATTTCGATCAAGAGACAAAAGTGTGGCAAAGTAAGTAAGAATTCATAGGACACAGCAAAAATATACATAGGACAGTGAAATAAGGGAGGGCAGGGAAGTGACCTAGGAGAGCCTAGGCAGGCTGCTTCGGCTCACTGAGAAGTCAGAGGAAAGGGAGCCTTGGAGACAAGTCCAGAGGGTTAGCTGGGAGGAGCTGTAGCTGGCCATTGCTCCCCTAGTTGTAAGTATTGTGGATCCCTTAGGAGGAAGAAGGGGGGAGGGGATGGAGTAGCATGCCCCCCTGTGGGACAGGGTGTGCACTGGGCCCTTCACCCTGAGTGTATTTCTCTCTCTTGGGGAGGTCTCACGGGAGGGTCTCAACAGAATATTCATCAGTTTTCCAGGTGTGCTCTTTGAGATCATGGATCTCCACTGATTGGTCATCCCCAGGGCCGGGATCATTAGTCAATGCAGCTGTTCTGGAGGCAGCCATGGCATCGCTTGTTTGGTTTTGCTGCTTTTCTGGGCCTGGAGCTGAAATATAACTGAGGCCTAGATATTATCTTTTTTTGGTGGGGGGAGGAGGGGGGAGAAGAAAGGTCAGGGGGTCAAAATTGCATGACCAGGGATATGCCAGAGAAGGATAGGTTACCCTGGGGGCAAGGTTCTTGTTTTCCCATTTCGGCCCCTTGCTCAGGCTTTTGGCCCGAGTGAGTTTCTGTGTCTGGCCCATTGTCTTCACTCTGCTCCTGCAGGCCTAACTGCCTATACCAACTCCACTCTCATTTCTCCTTTTTTAGCTTTCCCACTTTCCCATGCTGATTCTCAATAAAGTTCGGAAGCACAGCCAGTGAATTTCCCCCCTCTGCATTCACACTGTGCCAGGTTACTAGCTACCCCTTCCATATCTTACCTCCCACCTAAAACTTTTCCTGTACTCTTCCCAGCTGTGTTTTGCTCTCAGCAAGCTTTCAATGAATCCCCATTGAGCTAACTGATAAACCAAGGTGTTTACTGAAGTGCGAATTCTCTCAGGATTTTTTAAAATTTAAAAGCAGGCTCTTTGAAGACCCATGCATCCTGTTATACAGAGAAATGAGAGGAGCCCTTCCTGTGATTAATAACATCACACCATCATACTTAGCAGATGTTTCCTTCCATTACCAACATGCCCAGAAGCTTAGCCTTGACAATGACAGTAGCTGTGGAGAATGGCAGAGGTTTAAGGAGCCCTACTGGCAGAGAGAGATGAGCTGCACCAGAGAAGCTGGAGACAGGCTCATTCTACCTCTTCCCACTCAGAGCTTTTCCGACTTGCAATTTGTGGGTAAATTCTGATCTGTTACCGGATCTGGAGTCTGATACCCTAATAGAGGCTTTTCTCCCAGACAGCATAACTGTCACTGTGTGTTCTTCAACACGTTTTTACATCTTGCAGCAGTCCAGGTGAAGCTGCATTCTGGGAACTCGCCAATAAAAGCTAGAGTTTCTATGAACATGTCAGGTTCACCAGTGAGATTGATGCATTTTGGTGTAAACTGAGGGATAAAAATAAGTAGATATGCTCCCTAAAGTCTAAAGGTGATTGTGTTATTCTGAAATGGCATTTGCTATGCTAAAATAATGATGGATGCCCAAGCTGGAGAGTGTTGGTGTACCATCTCTCATCAAATAGTTTGTGTCAAATAGTACATCTTTTCCAAAGGTAGCTTACCAAGATGAGAAGGTCATGTTTAATTTAGCAATTGCTGACTTGCTGTGCAACAGAGTTACATCTAAGGCACAATTTCTGTACTTTAAGCATCAGATTTAAGTTTTGAAAAAAGGAGGTTTTTAAACATTTAAAAATATTCTCATTGAACTGAATGGAAACTACTTCTTCAAAATTTGAATTAAAGAGGTTTTGCTGGGATGTGGAGCGATGAAGGACCGAAAGCAGGAAGAGGTGAAAGTGAAGGATGGACCTCCTAATGATTGCCTATGATATTCTAATCAAGAATTAGACTAGGCTAAAGTACATGGCATGTCTATCCCTCACTAGGCCAAAATAAATATCTTTGGAGAATAATACATTTCAGTATTTTTTTAAAATATATATTTTATTTATTTCAGAGAGGAAGGGAGAAGGAGAGAGAGAGAGTAACACCAATGGAGAGAATCGCGGATAGGCTGCCTCCTGCATGCCCCCCACTGGGGACTGGAGCCCCCCCTTTTGCCTCCGAACCCAGGAAAGTGTCCTGATCCAGAATAGAACTGGGATCTCCTGGTTTGTAGGTCTAAGCTCAAGCACTGAGATCTGACATGTGTTTACATCAGTCAGGACTTCTATGAATTGTAATTATAAATTCTGGTATTTGTTCAACCTGCCCCCCCACCTCCATCATTCACCACAATGGAAAGGAGAGAAATTGAGGGAAATATCTGAGGGTTTTTTTTTTTTTTTTTAATGGCAGTTTTTTTTCTTTTATTTATTTTACATATTACAGATTTACTTTGAAACCATACATTTAAAAATTAGAAACCAATATTAAGTAATCATTGTGTTCAATTCCCATTTTAATATAGTTTGAAAACATTACACAGGTGTTATGAGATTGACATGGAAAATATGACAAAGTACTGCTGCTATTCAAACAGCTTCTGACTTGTGGAAGCTACATGAACATTTCAAAGGTCATAACTTTGGGAGCTGTTGTTTTGGCTAAAATAATCTTTAATAATTTAATAGAAATACATTAAGTTATTGCAGTTGTTAGCCTCCATAAATCTCTTGATTTGCATATAATAATTACTTCACCAAAATCCTCTAAGTCTGAGGAATAGATTTTCTTTACAGGGGGCTAATCACGGATTTCCTTCCAATTTATTTAGAATACTATATGGAAAAACAGTAAAGAGCCCAGTATTCTGACATAATTGGAGTTTGGAGGGCAAAATTAGTATTAGGTCTTCAAAACTCTCTTCCATATTGCAGGAGGGAGGCACAGATTGGGCTTTTAAAGTTTCTGATTCAGATACTAGAACGTAAAATACAGTGACCCGGGAATTTTTATTCAGGGACAATATCTAATGGTAGTTGGGAGATTTATGTGCACTCAAAAGCCCTACCTGGTTCTTTCTGTCCTTTCTGTCCTTTCTTTCTTTCTTTCTTTCTTTCTTTCTTTCTTTCTTTCTTTCTTTCTTTCTTTCTTTTTCTTTCTTTCTCTCTCTCTCCTTCCTCCCTCCCTCCCTCCCCCCCTCCCTCCCTCCCTTCCTTCTTCCTCTCTTCTCTTCTCTTCTCTTCTCTTCTCTTCTCTTCTCTTCTCTTCTCTTCTCTTCTCTTCTCTTCTCTTCTCTTCTCTTCTCTTCTCTTCTCTTCTCTTCTCCTTCCCCCTTCCCCCTTCCCCCTTCCCCCTTCCCCCTTCCCCCTTCCCCCTTCCCCCTTCCCCCTTCCCCCTTCCCCCTTCCCCCTTCCCCCTTCCCTCTCTCTCTCTCTCTCTCTCTCTCTCTCTCTCTCTCTCTCTCTCTCTCTCTCTCTCTCTCTCTCTCTCTCTCTCTCTCTCTCAAAGAATTCTACCCTCTAATAGGATATATGACTTTCCCATAAGTCCAGGGGATTCTTTGGTCTTTTGGTCTTGGTGATGCATAAAGTTTTCTCCAGACCTGACCTGCAAAATGCAGAGCCAAGGCAATTACAAGAGGCGCAGCGCGCCTCGCATTCCATAAACCCAGGAGCAGAGCGAGCGGCCGGTCTGCGTGCGAACCCCAGAAGCTGTCCGGGCGGGGGAGGTTGGAAAGCTGCTAAGGATTCTCAGGCGGAGAGCCAGCGCATCCTCTGGCTCCAGCCAGCCAGTGGCGCATCCGGAGTTAACTGCAGCTCCGCTCCCATCCAGAGAGAGAGGGGAAGGTAGGATAGGAGGAGGTGGAAGAGGGGAGGGGGAAAAAAGAAAAAAAGGCCGGGGGCGGGAGGGGGTGAGCCAACCGGAGCGAGCGGAGCGCCGCACGCGGGGGGAGCGGGGACGCGGAGCGGAGTGGCCGCTCCAGACGGCGGCGCGAGCGGCGGCTCCCGAGACCCGCGCGTTGGCCGAGCGCCGCCGCCTTTCCAGCCGGAGCTGCGGGCACCGCGCGGGCTCCCAGCAAGGTGGTGCGCCTGGGAGCATCCTTCCCCGGGCTCTGGCTCCCTCCCTTCCACCCCCCTCTCCTCCCCGGGGTCTGCGGGTCTGCGTCCCGGAGTGCCGCCGGGTTTGGGGGGAAAGCCAGTCCCTGCCTGTCTCCCCCCCCCCCCCCCCACCCCGTCCCCGTCCTTGCCGCTGCACGCTCCCCAGGCTCTCCCCGGGCCCCGTGCCCCCGGCCTGACTCCGTCCCCTCCCTCCCCGCTGTGTCTCCTTCCCCAGATGCTCCGGGTGCCGGCCGTGCTGTGTGTGTGCGCGGCCGCCTGGTGCGGCCAGGCTCTGGCGGCCGCGGCGGCCGTGGCGGCGGCCGGGGGGCGCTCGGACGGCGGCAATTTCCTGGATGATAAACAATGGCTCACCACCATCTCCCAGTACGACAAGGAGGTCGGGCAGTGGAACAAATTCCGAGACGTAAGTGCTGCGCGCCCCATCCATCCCCCCGGGCACCCCATCCATCCCTCCCCGGGGAGGGGACGGCCCGGGCGAGGGCCGCAGCGGGCGGGCGGGCGGGCGGGCAGCGGGCGCGGCGTCCGGGAGCCGCCGCGGTGCCGGCGGCCGGCGGGGAAGTTGTGGCCGCTCCGCCGCCCCCTCCCTCCTGGCGCAGCGGAGGGACTTGCGGCCCCGCAGCCCCGGAGGGAGGTCCGGTCCCGCCGGGTCCCCACCTCCCCGCCCCCGCCGCTCCCTCCGGCCTCCGGGGCTTTGCAAAGTGCCGCTCGCCCCGCTCAACTTTTCCGCGGCGCTGCTGGCCCCGGGAGCCCGGCAGCCGTGCTGGGAGCTGTGTGGCCGCGAAAGTCGCTGGGATCGATCCCGTGACCTATGGTCCATTAAGGAATCGGAGGGAGGAGGGAGGGAGATGGAAGATGTATAAATGCCCGCTCTTCAGAGGGCGAGGTGGGGGGGCACCGGTCTGCAGAAGTTGAGCTGCTACTCCCGGTTGCACAAAATTGCTGATCCGATGGGTCCCTCGGCATGCACTTTAAGACAGAACGTGTTCCGATTGCCTTTTAGCCCAAAAGGAACCTCGGGAAATCGGCGGGGTGAGGGGAAGAGGGAGGGGGGGACAGCGTGGAAGCCAAGCCCGCAGGTGGCAGCACCCGAAAGGGTTAAAGGGTAGAGGGTTTGGGGGAGTTTCCTGGCGAGTTCTGGGGCCGGAGCCAGGGGTTGGAGTGGAGGCTTGTTTGCCTTGGGGCCGGGGACCCTGATGGTCAGATCAGCTGTTTCCCCACCTGATGGGAATGAAGCAGCCTGAGAGCTGGTACCGCGTCCAGAGCGCGGATCCTCTGCACGCGCTCCATCCACTGCCCCGGGAGGAGGGGAGGACCGCCCCCAGCCCGCCCTGGAGACCCCAAAGCCTGAGCGGGGGCGGGAGAGAGTCACAGACACCCTGCCCACCCTCTCTGGGACACGTGAGAGCATTTTCCTGGAGTCCCTCTGCAGTGTAACCCTGCGTGCCTGTGACTTAACTTCTCTCATCAGTTCTCACACTGTCAGGATCTGGGAAAAACCAATGGGAGCTGAGACTGGTTTTCATCTCAGCTTCTCTTCCCCTTCTCCTGACACCCCTCACAGGGAATAGCTGATCAGCCAAACCTAACGTGTTAGCTGATTCTGGCACATGGGTTCCTGAAACACTATTTTTTTTAAACTTTAAAATTAGATGTAGCTCATTAACATCAGGCATGGGTATGGGGATGAAAAACGGTAATGATGATCATACTTAATGGAGGGCTTTACTTACATGCTTTATGAGCGAGGCTTGAACATTTTGCTAGATGTGTGCTCTTATAAAAGCAACCTCCTACACGTTTGTTTTATTTCTGTTTATGCTAATATTGAGTATAAAAAATAAAAAATAAAAGTCAAGCAAACAAATGAGATTATTTCTAAACCTGGGGAAAATTTTCCCTTTATTATGCCCTCACTTGGAAAAATTAGTGACATTCTCTCAGTATTTGAACAATGCTTCACTTCACGTATGGCTTTGCATTTCTTAATGGTTGCGTTAAAATATTTTAAAAATGAAATTTAGACTTTCATCTCTAAATTATACTTTAAATCTGAAATATCTTAGTATTCTGACTTTATTCAAATTACTTTATTGAATTATTAAGAGCAACCGGTCTATACTTGGGAAGTTTGCAAATGTGTTTGATTTGAACTACTGAGGCAAGCTGAGCTGCCTGAATGAAGTAATCATTCTAGGAGTTCTTCAGCCAATTTATATAAAGACGGACTAAACTGTTTATTGCTATAGTATTTTCAGTTATTTATATGTGACCCTTGGGGGAAAATTCATCACAATTACATTTTTAAGTGAGGCATTTACTGAAATATTTTTGGCAAATATCTGTTTGGATGCACATGCAAAATGTGAAACTGTAATGATGGTTTATTTTAGTATGGTAATTACATTTGTGTAAGGGTGACTTCCAGAGGGCATGGAGAAGATAAGGGCTATCTTTTTCCCATTAACTACCTGTTGCTTATCATTAACATACTAAAATGCATGCTGACAGTGTGACCTCAAATCAGAGTATATTATAGGCAATCCTTATTTAGACCATCCATCCCATTCATACTTGACATTTTTTCTCTTTCCCCTTTTTGGGAATCACTAGCTTAATACTATTGTTGTGCCTTTGAGGATGTTCTTTTTGTTTTGTTTTGGTTTGTTTTTTTTTGTTTTTTTTTTGTTCCATTTCAGCTGGAAGTCCATGCTTATGAGGCAGTGCTTGAAATCTGTACTGTGTGAATATACCTTTAACTGTTCTGTATCAGCATTGACATCTTAAGTAATGGATTTGAATATTCACTTTAAATAAAGGCACAGAAAGAAGGAACTGTGAACTTCTTTTGTTAACATTTTGCTGACATACTTCTATTTAGTGCTTTAGTCCCATAAAATATAATTAATTTTACTTAGGGGAAAAAACTTTGGATACTTCAGCATAATTAATACTAGAATTAATCCTTACCTTTTGCTATGTGACTGTTTTACACAGCCAGCATTATTGGACAAGTAACTTCTTGATGAGAGTTTGAAGTATGTCTTCTTTTGAATTATATATGAAAAAATGTTTTGAATAATATTGGATAGTATAATTTATCATATTTAACAGTGATTTTTAAAATTAATGTGATGAATATATGTGATGTAAATATATATCAGATATAATAAGGCTTTAGGGATAAAGAGCATGGATAGAAAGTGTTATAGGAGAGTAGATGAATGAAGACTAGAAGCCCTGTCATTGATGACTCATTTTCTCAATTTCCTCCATGTGAAACAGAGAAATTATAAAACCAAATGCCAGCTTACAAAGAATATGTATTAATATAGAAGAAACTTCCAAATAATTTTGACCACTTTATACTAGGATTGCTCTTTGGAAAAAAGTTTTGTTGCCCTGTTAAGTGTATAAAAATGTGATTATATAGACAGAGAACTTTTATATCTTAGAAATTATTAATATATTTTGTTATTTGCATAAAAATGGCTGTAGATATTTTAATTCCCATGTTCGGAAAAATAAAAGTTTAACCTAAAGATATGGAGAAGTCAACACATTTAAAAATAAGTATAGTAACTAGAACCAGCATGCTATTTTTGGGGTATAATTATTTGACTTTAGATAAAGCAAAGGAACAAAAAACCTGAGGCTCATTTGGGAAATTGTTTTAAGAAATGGTTACTACTGCCAAGACCGGTTTGGCTCAGTGGATAGAGCTTCGGCCTGCGGACTGAAAGGCCCCAGGTTCGATTCTGGTCAAGGGCATGTACCTTGGTTGCGGGCACATCCCCAGTAGGGGGTGTGCAGGAGGCAGCTGATCGATGACTCTCTCTCATTGATGTTTCTAACTCTCTATCCCTCTCTCCCTCTCTGTAAAAACTCAATAAAATATATTTTAAAAAATAAATAAATAAATAAAAGAAATGGTTACTATTTGTGTTGCAAAACTCACCATCAACTTCAATATACATTTATTCCTTAAGTTATTTTTAATATTCTTTAGATATATTGAAAGCAGTAGGAAAGCATTACAAGTCACCTTTAAAAATTCATCCTTAATATAAGTTAAAGGACATGTAAATTGAGAATATGTAAAATACAGTGTCTCAGAGGCAATCAAATTATTTATTGACTTTTTAAAAATGCCTGCTTTGGATATATTTTATAGTAAGTAGACTTTTCTTAATTTACTGAAATTCCCTTTTTCATCTCAGTTGAGGTTCTAGAGTGGACAGCTTATTTAAGAGATGATGGTTGTTGAAGGAATATTTCCTGGCATTAGTGGCTACAAGGAATAAAGCCCCCTAAGAATCTATCAACTTTTACTGCTGTTAAAAAGTAAATAAGACAATTGGTTTCTATGCCTACTCCAAGTAAAGCACTGTATTGCTTTATTAAAATTCAAACAGTGAGAATCTTGAAAGAATACTTTAAGTACTTCTCTTAGTTTATGATGTACCATGGCTCTGTTTCCTAAATAGCCAGAATAACTTTAACACTGAGGGATATATTTTAACACTCCTCATTTGTGGTACTATTTTTAAATTAAAACATTTTAATTGAGATATAATTGACAAATGAAATTATATATTTAAGTTGTTCAATGGGATGATGTCATATACATATAGTGCAATGATTACCTTTGAGGTATATTAATTAATGGTAGGCAAGAATGTTGTACTACTTTACTTTTTAAAAAGTAGTGTACCAAGCCGAAGCTGGTTTGGCTCAGTGGTAGAGCGTCGGTCTATGGACTGGAAGGTCCCAGATTCGATTCTGTTCAAGGGCATGTACCTTGGTTGCGGGCATATCCCCAGTAGGGGGTGTGCAGGAGGCAGCTGGTCGATGTTTCTCTCTCATCAATGTTTTTGGCTCTCTATCTCTCTCCCTTCCTTTCTGTAAAAAAATCAATAAAATATATTTTAAAAAAAAAAGAAAAAAAAGGAGTGTACCAAAAATAAAATTAAATCATTAATACTAATTTGAATTTAACAAATAACCAACTATTCCTCTGTTTAGGAATAATTTCTCAATAATGGAGAACCTATTCCTTTTTTTTTTTTTTTTTGAGAACCTATTCTGATGAAAAAAACACACACACATATTTAAGTGTTTCTCATCATGAAGTAGTATGTTTAACTGTGGTAACTATTATCTATATTTTATCATAGCTGAGAACGCAGTCTCTCCATGGGAATTCTTCACAGTTAATTTGTTGCATTCTCATGAGTGTTTCTCTCTCTTTCTTTTTGATCGTTGATTGACTATGGGCCTCAGAGTGTTTAAAAAGTCATAAAAGCCTTTGAATATAGTATGCATATTTACAGATCAGAGCTGGTAAAGACTATAGCATGCAATGTTTTTGATGTTGGACTATTTATATTGTTTAAATCATCTGGGGATGTAATCAAGAGAGAGGCAATTGCCTTCTTGAAAGAAGCATTAGGCAATCTTTGAAGATTTGGGCAGACAATGAGTTACTATAGCAACAAAGGGCTAGCCTCATGCAGCATCCTGTCCTCTATCCTTGTTATGGGGTCCTAGTTAAACAGTGGTTCTGGTATAATCTCCACATCCCTAATTCTTAATGTCCCCCTCACTCCCACCTGCCACCACCCGTACCATGGTCACCAGGCAGGATCTAAGACTGGTTTTGTCTAGTCCGATGTCATCTTAGAATGGCAGGTCAGAGGATGCCCACTGATCTGCTGGTTTCTGGAGAGGGCTGTTAGGAAGGGCTGGTATCACATCATCAGACCCCAACGGGATGTCTGAATTGAATTGGAAATGTAGTCAATTTGGTATGGGTTCATTCTAACAGAAATTACAGGGAAGTGTGCCACACTTTTAACTCTAGCTTTCATAACTTCTAGTGAATTATTAGGAAATTACAATTAAGTCATTTAAGAAATAAGTTGTGTGTGTGTGTATATATATATATATATGTATATATATACATATATAATATATGATTATAGGTATGTATAAGTTGATCTATGCATACATGCATATATACTTTATGTGTTTGTATATGTGTGTCTTCAAATCAGTAACAGCTATAATAATTAGAAAAATCAAGGAGATTATATATTGTGTTATATATTTACTAGCGGCCTAGTGCATGAATTCATGCATGGGAGGGGTCCCTCTGGGTGACCTGCAGGGATCGGGCTGAAACCTGCAGTCCAACGCAGGCACCTCCTACCTGCCGCTCCAGTTCATCCTGGCCCCACTGTGCCTGCTGTGGGCTCGGGCCCAATCAGTCCAGATCAGGAGAGGCTTGTGCTGCCACAGCAGTGCTCGCCAGCCATGAGCCCTGAATCTGGTGCCCTCCCAAGGGGAGTAGCCTGTGGGATAGGGCTGAAACCAGCTCTCTGACATCCCCCAAGGAGTCCTGGATTGTGAGAGGGCAGAGGCCAGGCGGAGGGAACCCACCAGTGCACGATCAGGCCGGGGAGGTGCACAAGAGGATTTCAGGGCATATCTAGGCCATCTCACTCAGTCCCGATTGGCCAGACCCCAGCAGCTAGCTAACCTACCAGTCAGAGCATCTGCCCCCTGGTGGTCAGTGCACGTTACAGTGAGCGGTTGAGCAGCCTTAGCATATGATTAGCATATGCTTTGATTGATTGTTCAGTTGTTCTGCCCTTCAGTCTATTTGCCTATTACTCTCTTATTATATAGGACTAATGGCCCAGTGCATGAAATGCATGAAATTTGTGCAGGGGGTTGAGGGGGTGTCCCTCAGCCCAGCCTGCACCCTCTCCATTCGGGGACCCCTGTGGGATTGGGCCTAAACTGGCAATCAGACATCTCTCACAATCCGAGACCACTGGCTTCTAACTGCTCACCTGCCTGCCTGTCTGCCCTTAACCATTTTGCCTGCTGGCCTGCTTGCCCCCAACTGTCCTCCTTGCCAGCCTGATCTCTCCCAACTGCCCCCCACTGCCAGCCTGCTCACCCCTGTCTGCCCCCTTCTGCCAGTCTGCTCACCCCAACTGGCCCCCCTGCTGGCCTGCTCATCCCCAACTGCTCTCCCCTCCTTGCCTGATCCCCCTAACCACCTCTGCCTCAGCCCCGCCACCATGTGTTTGTCTGGAAGGTCTCCTGGAAGGTCTCCAGTCTAATTAGTATATTACCCTTTTATTAGTATAGATCATTATATAGGATATGCTAATTAGAAGAAGATATTCTTCCTAAAATGTTAAGATATCTGCTAGGTATTTTTTTTTGCATATTGGTTTGTTTGTTTTTTTTTGTTGTTGTTTTGTTTCTGATGAAATATTTTATTCCAAAAACTCAGAACATAATCTCATTTGCTGGTATATGTGTGGTCACTGTGTGCCTTCTGGTTTTTAAGGGCAGTCAGCTTGTTTGAGATTATATGCTTAAACTTTTTAGCTAGATATACAAAGGGAACACTGTGTACTACTATAAAAGCATTTATTTTCCTACTCTTACAATAAGACTGCTTTTAGATCTCATGATTCTGACTCAGAGTGGCATTTGATGTTCTTATACAACTTTACTTTTCATGAGGTGGGCCAGAATCATTTTATGTATCTATTTTTAAAGACTGATCTGTGAATTGTCTTCTCAGCCTGCCCCACTTCTATACGCTGGAGTATGTACATGCCTTTTCCATTTATGAAAATCCTTTTATCTTTTCTACCCCTCCTAGTTCCCATATTTGGCTACCCTATTACACTGTGAACTCTCCACAGCTATATATTTTAATCTCTCTCTCTCCTTTCAAATTCCTGCAGTTCACTAAGCATTAGCACATTGACTGGGGCAGTGTAAGCATTAGAAAAATATATACTAAGTGAAGGAATACCATGTTAAATGCACACTGCCAATTCAACTGTCCTTAGTAAAGGCTTTTAGAACTGAATTGCTTTTTATTAACCATTTTACTTCCATTTCTATCCCCAGCTTAGTTATGTGATTTGAATGAACATTTAATTTTGATAGGATATCAGGTTTCATGTGCTAAACTGCCTTAGTCCATGCGTTCCCAATGGACCAGAATGGACATGCTATGCATGCTATGTCAGAGCTGTCATGTTCAGTTTTAAAGTGGTATCAGTAGATGCTAATTGTTGCATGTTTGTAGTCCCTCTGCCAATTCATCTAATTCTTTTTCCATAGTTTCTCTCTGACCACGTAATTTTGGTGCTCTAAAGTCTTTAAATGTTTTAGTGCTGCCTGCTAAGTAATATCAGAGAGCATTATCTTCCCTTTGTTTTTCAAGTACTCCAATGAAAGGTTATGTAGCTGAATCCAGGTATTTTACACAGTTCGGGTTTCTTTCTTTCCCTTCTGTCTCTTACAATTGCTAAAGTATCACTTAGAAATAGGTTAAATTTCTGCGTAAGGGGCCTGAATTAAGACAGAATTTTATTTCCCAACCACATCACCATCAGGAAGTGAGCTGTCCAGGCTTGGTCTTTCAGGGTTATTCTCTCAGGGTTCTCTATAAATTGACATTTCCTATCCAGTAGGAAGGACTTAAGAGAAAGTCTAGGACAGTGGTTGGCAAACTCATTAATCAACAGAGCCAAATATCAATAGTACAATGATTGAAATTTTTTTTGAGAGCCAAATTTTTTAAACTTCTTCTAATGCCACTTCTTCAAAATAGACTTGCCCAGGCCATGGTATTTTGTGGAAGAGCCACACTTAAGGGGCCAAAGAGCCGCATGTGGCTTGCGAGCCGCAGTTTGCCGACCACGGGTCTAGGCCATGCAGCTTGTCCTAGAATTGACCTGAACATTGTCACCCATTAACTTCTGTGTACTAATATATTCCAAAGACCTGAATTTAGTGATGTGGCTATCGCCAATGTCCTCTCTAATGGGAAAGGATTAATATGGAAAGAAAAAAGTTGAATCTAGTTCTATTAGTAGCTACTGTGTCTGTTTCAGCATCAGATTATCTCTTGAGAATAGTCGCTGTGCCCACTGATAGGCATTTTAAAAAATAATTTCCTGTTAATTGTTTGCTTTGCCCTCAATCCCTTTCTCCTTGCTTTCATATCATTCCTCTGTTCTGTATTCAGGGTAGAACTGGAGCTTCTGGTACCTCAGGTTGTGGGTGTAGGAGCTTGAGAGCCATTAATAGTGTGCTCCTGTCCAAGAGGATATGTTACAAGTCAGAAACAAAGCAAACTATCCACACAGGGTGTTAAGGCCAGCCTGCAACTGCTGAGGAGTCCTGTCTTCCGGTGAAATCCTTTAGCATTGCCTTTTTTAGTTATCTTTGGTCATAGGTCCAGAATGCTCTGGTGCGAGATGGAAAATGGTGATCAGTAGGAAGGATGAAAATTTAACTACCGTTCCCTTAGGTGACAGACAGAATACTCACCAGAGCCAAGGTTGCATGTCCTCTGATTGCCCTGGAATAAATCTGGAAATGATGCCCTTGCTGGATGCACACATCGCTTAGTCCTGAAAGCAAAGACAGCAATTTATTTTAGCATTATTAGTACAGCAGGTCTCTAAATGTCTTTTCATTCAATATCATTTTGTTTTAACATTGATGAGAAGAAAAACAATCAATTCTCAGCCTGGAGCCACAGTTTGTGTGGAGTTTGCACATGTTGGCGGGGGTTTTCTCCAGGGTCTCATGTTTCCGTCCACGGCAGGTGATTGGCGTTCTAAGCCATCCCAGTCTGTGGGAGTGTGGGGTATGAGTGCTTCCTGCAGGGCAGTGTTTCCCAAGCTTTTGACCTATGTGTACCCCTTCTGTAATTTTCGTAACGCTGAGCACCCCTCCTACTCATGAGAACGTAGAATTAGGTGCAGCAAAGCACGGTGCAGTGCATATCCCCACCAAACTCCGGTGCAACGCGTACCCCCACCAAACTCTTCCACACTTTGGGAAACACTGCTGCAGTGGAAGGGCGTATGGCCAGGCTGGGGTCCTGCCTCATGCCCTGAGTTATGAGGAGAGGTTCCAGCCACCCGTGATCCTAAACTGGATCAATGGGTTGGAAAACAATGATCTTACTTGTTTTTTAATTTTTCTTAAATGTATATATAGCTTGTTTTTATTTTGTTGTTTAACATTTTTTCCTATTTAAAAAGTTATATTAAAAAATCTCAATTACAGTTTACATTCAATATCATTTTGTGTTAGCTTCAGGTCTACAGCATAGGGGTTAGATAATCATTTTACTCTACAGAATGTTTCCCCTGATGTTTCCAGTCCCCAACTGTCACCATTTTTATTACAATAGTATTGTTTGACTGTGTTTCCTATGTTACAAAATAGTTTTAGGTCTTTGTTTAGAACTTTGGTGATTTTTTTTTTTTTATAACATGAAATATGCCATAGGAACTTAACTCTTGGTTATATCAATTAGTCTATGGTAACATTGGCTTATCGGTTTATGTCATTTTGCTTAGAGTCACAGTTTCTAAGAACTTATAGATGAGGTTAAGTGAGATCTTACTGCCAGATGTGCCAGAGAGGCTTTGTGCTTCCAGATGTGTTTCATGACATGGGAGATAGCTGAGCTCCTTGCCTGGACCATAGGCAGAGATGGTGTATTGCACTATTTGTCTATCAGTTTGTGTGTTTTTTTGTTGTTGTCCTTGGTTGTTTTTT
This sequence comes from Pipistrellus hanaki, assembly GCF_964339955.1. Classification (NCBI taxonomy): domain Eukaryota; kingdom Metazoa; phylum Chordata; class Mammalia; order Chiroptera; family Vespertilionidae; genus Pipistrellus; species Pipistrellus hanaki. The sequence continues at coordinate 60,918,006 of NC_140507.1, read as the reverse complement.
TTTTTTAAAGAGATGCTTAACTCCTGCCTTGCAAAATGAAAACTTTAGTATTTACTTATCCTTTTGCTCATAAATGTATTTATGACACGACTATGTTATAAGTGATGAGTATATAAATTTGCTTAGCATTTTATTCACACAATTTAGAATACCTTATAATTAAATTTATAGTAATGATACTATAGTGTACAAATATACAAGGTAGAAAGGTAGGTAAAAAGTTTTTATAAAACCATATTCTCATTGCAGTCACATACATGGTGGGCAAGAGTAGGATTACAGATGTGAATATGCAAAATAGTTTATTCTTCTGTAATTATTAATTATAGCATTATTTTCCATATGAACAACTGTAAGCCTACTTTTACTCCACCCTGTGTTTCTCCCAAAGGGTTGGTGTTTTTCCCAATGCCCTTCCAATGGGAGTCACTGACTTTCCATGTCCTACTCATTAGGCTGCTTTTTTTTTTTTTTTTTTTTTTTAATCAAGGAAGCAATGGCTTCAACTAGAAATGTCTACCACTTCTAAACATGGGCAGCAGATTTTTCTATTCAGATTCCAGGAGTGATGGCTTAATGCGAATTTTTATCCCCTCCTTCAGAAATAGTACCGTGACATTTCATTAGTCCATTTAATGGTTTAAAAAGAATCACATTTGCCTAAACTGGTTTGGCTCAGTGGATAGAGCGTCCGCCTGCGGACTGAGGGGTCCCAGGTTCGATTCTGGTCAAGGGCATGTACATTGGTTGAGGGCACATCCCCAGTGGGGGGTGTGCAGGAGGCAGCTGATCGATGATTCTCTCTCATCGATGTTTCTCTCTATCCCTCTCTCTTCTCTGTAAAAAATCAATAAAATATATTTAAAAAAATAAATAAAAAGAATCACATTTAATATTTTAAAAAACGATCTTTAGAATATGAGTGAGGTACTCTTTTTTACATCTAGTTTCTGTGCTTTGGGTATCTTTAATCAGTATTATCACTCTTATTTTGAAATAGGGATAATTAAAGAAAACTCCTGATTTTGTTTTCATGACTCTTGCCTGAGGAACAATGTTTTTGATCATTTAACTATGGGAAAGAAAGTTTTAAGTAACTTGCAGTTGCAGCAATCTGTAATTTTAGTATTTTGTTAGGGTTATAATTCGATAGTTTGGTTTACTAATGACATAATTTAGGAAAGGAATTTAAATTATATATATATATATATATATATATATATATACACACACACACACACACACACACACACACGCACGTATGTATATTTTCTACACACAAACTAGGAGAGAGTGGCAAATGTGTGAATTTTTCCCTATAGACTTCTTTTATGTTATGCTCTTTATATTACTTTAGAAATTAAATGTATGCCAATGTGCCTATTTTCAGATGATTGTTTTAATATTTTGTCAATAAAATAATACTATATCTTTATTAATATTTCTGTACACACAAAGTAAATAAGCTATTTTTAAACTTTGCTAGATTACTATATAATGAAGATTATCTGTTTATCTTATTTTATTCTCTGAAAACTCCATCTGTTCTAATCATGTTGAAATTTAAATATTTCTAATTATGTAATAATTAAATATATCCATATCTATATGTCTATGTCTATATATATATATATCTATTCCTATTTATATATATGTACATATATCAACCAGAATATTAAATAATATATATGTGAAAAACAATGTTAGGGAAACTATAGGTTCAATTATGAGTAAATGCAGCTTTATTAGGCACTTTAATTAGAAATAATATTTTAGTTTAATTCCTAGCTGTTACTCTAATCAAATAATTTTTAAAATAAGTAAATGGATACATTTTCTATAGTTTATATGAATAGGCTACTTTTAAGTGTGGACTCATTATACCTAAAGGGGGTGATATTGGTAAAAATGTGCTCATTCAGAATATCCAAAGACTCAGATATCCTCTATAATAAAAGCCTAATACGCTAAGTCTCCGACCATTTGTTCAACCATTGGACCAGTCGCTATGATGCGCACTGACCACCATGTGGCAGATACTGCGACCAGTAGGTTAGCTTGCTGCTGGGGTCCGGCCAATGGGGACTTGGCCAGAGGGGCCAGACACACGCTGGAGCCCTCCCATGGACCCTCTCCTTTTTATGACTGGCTTGTTTTTACTGTCTTCCTGGTTCATCCATGATGTGGCAAATGGCAGGATATCATTCTTTTTAAATAAAGGCTGAATAACATTTCATTGTGTATATGCCACATTTGTTTATCTTTTCATCCACAGATGTCACTTGAATTGCTTCTGCCTTTTGACTGTTTTAAAAGAGGCTGCTGGGAACATGGGTGTGCAAATATCTTTTCAGAATCTGCTTTCAATTCTTTAGATATAACATACCTGTATAAGATAGGTTAGAATAGATCTAGTTTTTAGAGTCATTTTGTTGTCCATTTAATATGTTAGAGACTTCTCCATTTAAAATTTCAATTAAGTTATTAAGTATGAACTGTTTCATTGAACTTGGATTCTTTGTTGTTAGAGTTTTGTAGCAAAAGCAAAATTAATTAGCTGCCAGTCTGAGGAAAGTATGTATACGTTAATACTCAATTATTTCTATATTTTGTAGTTACTGAAGTTAAATAATACTGAACTTATTTGATGCTAACTTTTACATTAAGTATTTATATGAAATAAATTATGACTTGAAATATTCTCTGATAAAAATATAAAATAGATTTATATGGTCAATTTTGGAATAAGTTGAGTGTTCCAGATACTTCTGTGGGTTCCTATTCATAGTATAAGGAAAAGCCCATTATGTAGCAGGAATGAAAGAAGGAGAGGGCCCAACAATGAAACAATCTAATTGTGTCTCCAAATCTATAAAACATGATTTTATCCAGTAGGCAAAAGGCCTACTGGATAGAGTTACCCCAAAATATTCATTTGATACCCCCTTAATCACGGCTCAGTTTCACTTTTCTACTACCAGCCTGCTTTGTGACTTTCAAGGCATTTACGTAGGGTACTCTGAGCAGGCTACTCTGAAATATGAGCTTGCTTAATTGCCTTGGCACATGGTATTAGCATCTGCTGAAGAACCAGTTTTAGAATATCAGGAGAATATTTATAGGCCTTTCATGGCATGCAGCGTAGTATGAAATCGTAGGCAACCTCTTAGTCTTCCAGGGAGACTGGTGAGGATGCCCTTGGCAACATCTGAGCTTCTCCTCCAATGTCCCTGAGGCAGTCCGATTCATCTGAAATGAACATTCCCGCGAGGCGAAACTTTTCTGGAACATTGCATCAACATCCATTAGCCTAGTGTTACCTGAGAAATGTTTTGGTGACACGAAATATAATAATTTCTTTGAGTTGAGATGCTGTGTACTTTAGTTTTAGAGAACTACTGTGCTGTGTCCAGCTCGCTCAGTTGGTTAGAGCGTTGTCCCGGTATGCCAAAGTTGTGGGTTCGATCCCCCCATCAGGGCACATACAAAAATGAACCAATGAATACATAACTTAAGTGGGACAAGTCAATGTTTCAAATCAACCAATAAATAAAAGAATACGTTTCATGCTTATAGACCAAAACCGTAAAAACAAACGAGCAAAAAACCTACTGGGCTTGTTAGGAAGCTCTGAGATTTGAAAGTAACTCTAGTCAAAGTGATATTTTTTCGTAGATCAATGCATTGGCCACATTATCCCCAGAATTTTATGTTGACTAAATATGCTAACTTTGCTTGCTGATGATATTATCATTTAAAATAATTTTAGAATCAAAAGTTTTTATTTCCCTCCCCCACATATTCTTCTAAGTAAAGAGTTTAAAAACATGGGGAAGTTGCCACTGGGGTATGACTTGTAATTCAAATTTGTAGTAAGGATAAGAGAAGACATCCCACATCATTGTTTTCATCTTTATTGTTGAAAGTATTACATATGTCCCTTTGTCTCCTCATTGACCCCTTCTAGCCTGCCTCCATCCTCTTCTCTCCTCCAACCCCAGGCCTTCACCATCCTATTGTCAGTTACCATGGGTTATGCATATATGCATACAAGTTCTTCCATTGATTCCTTCCCACCCACCCACCCCTGCCTTCCCGCTGAGATTTCACAGTCTATTCCATGCCTTTCGGTGTCCCTGGGTCTGTTTTGTTCATCAGTTTATTTTATTCATTAGAGAGAATAAGAAGTCTTTGGAAAAAAAGTTGTACTTAGAATGTATGCCACATATCAAGTTTCGAGCATCCCGAAAACCACGGCCGTTTATAGGTCAGCGCGTGAGATCTGGAAATCTAATTTCCAGCCGGCTTTGTTTGCTCTGCATAGCTGACAGCCACCTGGCCTTTGCTGCCAAAAGTCTCGTGTTTATTCTGAGAATGAATGCCCCTTTGTTGACATGTGCTGCTGGATTCGGGAGAGTCCCAGAGCAAGCTTGCCATCAGCCTCAGAGGTGACAGTTTATTCCTGGGTTTAGTCTCATGCCAGGTCACTACCCCTGCTGCCAGGATCCCAAAGAAAACATCAACATAGGGCCGAGATAAGGCCTATTGGGATCTGGGGCAGTTATGTTGCTGTTAACACACATTTTTTTTTTTTAAGTTAAAAACAGTTCACTGACTCCCCATGGGTTTGCCTATGGGCCCCTGAATGGCTTTCCAGTTTTATTACTCCATAGCCTGTCATCATGGACTTGAAAAGTAAGTTCTTTGTGAACAATAATCCGTGTAAGTAGTAGGTAGCTGGAGGTATAGGTAGGCTTACATGTTACGAATCCATGTTTGTTGTTAATTCTTCTACTTGGATATGTAATTTAATTTTTTTTTTTAAAAAAAACCTTTCTTCTTTTTTTAAAAAATATATTTTATTGATTTTGTACAGAGAGGAAGGGAGAGAGATAGAGAGTTAGAAACATCGATGAGAGAGTCATCGATCAGCTGCCTCTTGCACACCCCCTACTGGGGATATGCCCGCAACCAAGGTACATGCCCTTGGCCGGAATCGAACCCGGGACCCTTTAGTCCCCAAGCCGACGCTCAATCCATTGAGCCAAACCGGTTTTGGCTATAATTTAATTTTTTAATTTATTTTTGTTGTTGTTGGATTAAACTGTGATGTGGTTGTGGGTTTACCTTTTCTTTTTACTTGAAAGAAATTGCACACTTAAATAGCCTTTTCTTAGATGGCATGATAAAAATTCCACAATTTAATTTTTATAGAGATACAGCAATATTGATATTATATATAACTTTTATTGTGAATAGACCTAAGATTGGTTTTTAAAATGAACATAAATTATATATTCATTTCCAAGTATCTTTCTTAAATAAATATTGGCTAAATCACATAGAAACCAAATTATGCTGTGTAAAATAGCATGATAACAGAATGTGTTTATGTTCCAACTTTTTGTAACATTTTAATATAATTTTGTAAGTTGACCCACTGGTTAAGGAGATTCAAATTATTTTAAACTTGTTTTCTTCTTCAAATCCAAATTTATTAATAAAAAGCCAAATAAAATAGCATCATATATTTTATCACATGTTGAACAAATAAATGTTTTTTTTTTTTTTTAACAAAACCATTAGAATAAGGCAATTTCTGTATGTGTATTTAGTTTGGCATAGAAGTTTATTTCTATGCTCTGATTTTATATTTACTTTAGCACTACCTTGTAATAATGGTGTCCAATTATGAGTGTTTGCTTCTGAGCATCTATACATATAAAGAGGTAATATGCTAATTTGCCATTAAGGTGTCCAAGTCACAACCAGTCTGTGGGTGGGGACTTTTGCCCCCAGTGCTAATGTCACACTTCCTGTGTGCTTCCCAGTACAGCGCTGAGGTGAAGCTGCCTGCCTGCATCCCCAGCTAGGGCCATGATACTGCCTGAGTGCATGCCTGTTCAGTGCTGACATGACTCTGCGGGGAGAGGGGTGGTGTTCTGGGCTTGACAAGGTACCTCCAGGCCTGGGGACCTGAGACTGTACCCCTTCCCTCCCTCCCCCAAAGGCTTGATGAGGGTGGGGGTGGGGCCGGCTGGGGCTGGGTCTCACCCAATGGAGGTGAGGCCAGCAAGGTCTGGGTCTCATTTTTGAAGTGCGTGTGGATGGTGGGTGGGAACTTGACCCTAGGTCCTGCAGCATGCCCCAGACTCTGACAGGAGGGAGATTTTATATACATTTTACTAATTTCTTTTATCTCTGACACTTCTCTTATAAAGAAAGGGCAAATAGCAATATTAAAATATTTCTTTAGTGAATTCCCTTTTAATGTGCAGGAATTTCATGCACCGGGCCACCAGTAATTAATAAAATGTTTCTATATTGATTAAACTGATGTTATTCCAAAGCTAATCCTCTGGGCCAAAAATCCTTAATCATTTTGGGGCATAGAAACTAGCTTTTGAAGACAGCTCTGACCACTTTTCTCAGAAACATTCAGATATATGCAACTTTGCATACAATATTAGGGAATTAATTTGTAAGTTTCTCCTGTGATTATGGGTAACATGGTTGTAAATGAGATGTGCATTACAACCTTTTCTACATAACTTTTGACAGTCTTTGAAGCTGTGCAAAGATCTTTTTAAAAAATCCTCAGCTGAGTGCATATTTTTATTGATTCTATCAAAAAAGAAGGGAAAGGATGAGAGAGAGAGAGAGAGAAACATTGATTGGTTTTGACCAGAGATCTAACCTACAACTCCTGTATGTGCCCTTACTGGGAATCAAACCAGAGACCCTTCTGTGCTTCGGACAATGCTCCAACCAACTGAACCACAGTGGCCAGGGCTATGCAAAGATATTTTGAATGTTCTTGTAATTATAAGGAATGTCTTATTGAGGGTATCTTGGACTCCTGTCTTCCTCCCAGCAATTCCTGATCAAATCACTTCAAGTCCGATCATAGTCTCATCAGTAGTACTGCTCAAATCCCCAACTCTTCACTCCTGGCTCAGATCACCCTTCTCTCTCACTGCAGCTGGTCTTATAGACGACCTTTATGTTTTCAGCCTTTTCCATGCCTACAGCTTCTGTGCTTTATTGATATATGAATTTTTCTCAAATGATAGCACCGATCTTTTTCTCCTCTGTTCAAAAATTTCCAATTATCCTTTAATTATACAGAGTAGTAGAACTGCATATTGTTGCAATAATAGACTTTTGGAGAAAAAAAAAAGGGGGGGGGGATGATCACCCTCCAGGAGCTAAACTGTGGAACTTCCACAAAATGGATTAATTCATGTACATGTACAGTCATCATAGAGGGAGATTATGTGATTCTTAAGTCTATTGGAGTTACTGTAAGTTGTTTGAATATCATAAAACACACTTTGAGGAAGATTGTTCATCAGACGGAATCTGAATTGAGAGAGAAAACCAATTCAAGTAGTCAAACTTTGGCAGTGCTCAGGAGAGAGAGTGGCCTCTTCAATGGTTGGTCTAATGTTCTGGAACATGTGGATGGAAAAAAATTCAGTCTCTGATTTCATGCTCACCCAGCAAACTTCCGATTTTCATGTTGCTCAGCCTCAGGGAGAGAATGTGCCAGTCATGCTGACACGTGTTTTCTCCTGACAGAACCAGGTTTCTGAGGCTTTGGGATGGAACGCTAGATCCTAGGACAGCGGTAAACTTGTCAGGTGATATCACAGTGCTGGTTCTTTGGTGTGTAGCCAGGATCGTCCTGGTGACAGACAGTTCTCACCAGGAGCTTCGTATTTTAAATGGCTGCACTAAATAAAACCCAAATCTCCTGTCCCCAGATCCAGAAGCCCTTTACTACCTACTTCTAGTTGCTTTCATATCCTTATTTTCCCTTTCCTGTGCTCTGCTTACTTATCAAATTGAGTGATCATCTGTCTTTCTGTTACACTTTCTGCTTTTATTTTTGCTATTCATCTGAAATGAAAACTCTGCCCTATTATTTTTCTCCTTTCTAATTCTCATATTCATGATCCATTTTACATTACTTTTTTTTCCCCCTAATCCTTTCCGTAATTTTCATCATCAAATGCAATCTTACCATTTTCTGATCTCCCAAAGCACTTTGGGAGAGGCATTGCTAGCAGTGGAGAGCCACGCTTCCTGAGGTGTGTCCGGGCCCTGCACTCTAGGAGCACAGAAGGAATATTCATGAAATGAAGTCATATGTGGATGAGCAAGTGAAGTGGTAACCAGTCTTTTCCCAACAAGCATAGGAGTTAATAGTTAATATAGGTATCAATACCCAAGTTAATATGAATAGTTGATAACACAAGATATTATTTTATATTTTTCCTAAAGGTTTTATTGAGCATGTCATTTATGGAACCTGTGTTCATTCCTAATATTTAGACAGTCTTTTTATTTTTTTTTTCAATTATAGTTGATATTCAATATCTATATATAAAAGGCTAAAATGCTAAGTGTCACTCCTACCTCTGACCAGTTGCTCTGATGCGCATTCACCACCAGAGGGCAGACACTCAATGCAGGAGCTGCCATGATGTGTACTGGCAGGCAGCAAGGACCTGGTGCTGACAAACCAACACTTGGCTTCCCCCAAGTGGGACACACGCCCCATCACCACCCCGGAGCGACACCCCACCAAATTTCAGCCGACACTGCCAAGACCTCATGGCTAGCCCAGAAATAGTTGCTGTGGGCGTGGGTTAATGAAGTCATGCAGCAATGCCCGGCTTCTTCTCCCTGGTGATGACTAGCCTCCTTGCAGTTTCTGTGGCCAGGAACAGGACATTTACACTGTAACCAAATGTCTGTGATGTGTTTTCATGTGCCTCATCTCAATTTGATACTCACAGAAGTCCTGGAGGAGGTAGATAGGGGACTTGGTGGAATCCTATTTTCTTTTCATTAGCTGGAAAATGGAGATTTAGAAAGTTTAGAAACTCGATCCAACTGAAAAGAAGTAAAAAATGGTGGGCCTTGAAAATGACTTTAGGTTTTCTCAATATAGAAAAACACTGCTGCAGTTAAGTATTTTACCCCTTTTTCTCCCTGCGTGATCTACAATAACAATCTGCTTTGTGTTGCTATTTACTGCTGTGTTGCTGACAATTACCTGAGAGAGAAGTTGGGCTGCTTCACTGGGCTGGAAAAAGTTTAGCTAAATCAGAAAGCAGGTCTAATTAAGCAAGTTTATTATTTATCTATAAAAAAGCTAAGTTGACTCACGCATGTGCAATACATGTAAAGCTCTCACTAGTGACAATCACATGCGTGTGTTTTGAACTGTCATTGTCCATCATGAATTTGGTTGACACATCTATTATAGAGAAAGGGCGAATAGCGATGTTAAAATATTTCTTCTAATTCATTTCCTTTCAAAATGCACTCAATTGTGCACTGGGCCACTAGTTATTTTATACTAGATGCCCAGTGCACAAAATTTGTGCACAGGTAGGGTCCCTAGCAGCTGCCAGCCAGGGCCTCCCTTTGCACCTGCCTTGGCCTGGTGCCACCCACTCACCTCCTCCACCATCCCACCACAGTCCCACTCTCGTTGGGGCCTATCGGGACTGGCAGTACCTCCACTGATGCCCACTACCAGCGTTGCATCACTGACACCCACCATGTTCTGCATCGCCCTTGGTGGTCAGTGCACGTCTAACTCCTGGTTGGTCGAACTCCCGCCTGGGGGGACAATATGCATATTAGCCTTTTAGTATATAGGATTCATGTCAGAAGTACAGTATCGTGGTTAGAGAGTTACATATAGATAGTCCTTCTTAAATTGTCTGATTTCTGCATTTAAGTTCTCATTTATCTAATACGAACATTATTGCATTTCAATATTATTTTAAGCATAGTAAAAAAAAAATACAAAAACAAACCAGGAATATCAGCAAGGGCTTGCTGTGTCATGTGACACATGTTTGCTCTTCCAAGGAGCCAACTCCTGATCTATAATTACTATGAACGTGTCAACGGTAAGCTTCTGGATTTTTGCCATAAGTTATCAAGAAATTAGCCACCCTTGCCCTGACTGGTGTGGCTCAGTTGATTGGAGCATCATCCTGTACAGTTACACCAAAAGATTTCTGGTTAGGACACATACCCAGGTTTTGGGTGTCCACTCCATCAGAGCAAGTGCAAGAGGAGTGCAACTGACCCATGTTTCTCTTTCTAAAACAGAGAGAGGGAGAGAGAGAGAGAGAGAGAGAGAGAGAGAGAGAGAGAGAGAGAGAGAGAGAGAGAGAGAGAGAGAGAGAGAGAGAGAGAGAGAGAGAGGAAGAAAGAAAGAGAAAGAATTTAGACACTCTAAGACAGTGGTTGGCAAACTTAGTCAACAAATCCAAATATCAACAGTACAATGATTGAAATTTCTTTTGAGAGTCAAATTTTTTAAACTTAAACTTCTTCTAATGCCACTTCTTCAAAATAGATTTGCCCAGTCTGGTATTTTGTGGAAGAGCCAAACTCAAGGGGCCAAAGAGCCGCATGTGGCTCGAGAGCCGCAGTTTGCAGACCACGGCTATAAGACAGGCTTCCAAAGCTAGGGAAAGGATTTTCTTTGCCTTACTAAACTCACACCTAGCCAGCGTGGCTCAGTGGTTGAGCGTCGACCTATGAACCAAGAGATGAGGGTTCGATTTCTGGTCGGAGACACATGCCAGGGTTGCCTGTTCCACCCCAGTGTGGGGTGTGCAGGAGGCAGCTGCTCAATGATTCTCACCATTGGTGTTTCTATCTCTCTCTCCCTTCCTCTTTGAAATCAATGAAAAAATATTTTTAAAAAACCTAAGCTCAAACTTTCTAAAAATTCGAATCCTAAGGAAGAAGAAATATTGGTAAATTGCTGTTAAGATCCAAATTATTAATTCATTCACTATATGTAACATTATATAAAGGGGATATTTATAGAGATTTTTCCCCCCTAAAAGAGCATCTGTGGAAAGGAAACATCTTAATGTGATTTATAATAAAAGTAATATGTAAAAAACAATTATTTGGGAAATACCTACTGAAAAGACATACATACTCTGAGATATATTATGTAGCCTAAGGTTTTATCTCATGAATTAAGCATTTATATATTTTTTGTTATCTCAAATGAAATTGAAATTATATTTCCTCATATAAATTTATATTTATATTTTACTTGTAATCTTACATTGTTATGCATTTAGTTTAGGAAAACCTAAAATCTAATGAAAACGGGCAGATTTATAATCTATAACATACTTGGTTAAAGTTACTTATGAAAGGTGACAACTATAGTTTGTGGCTGTTTTATTCTTTAAACTATATAGAAATAGTAATAATAACAAATACAAGGCCAAAGCCAAGAATTATAACCACCATCTATTGAGTGGTTTGCATCACTGTGGTATGCTTTCCTGTTTTCTTAAAATAGTCTCTCAATTTATATCTTGGAAAACATCCTCACCCGACTATCATGGAAGCTGTATCTGCTCCCATAAAATCAAAAGCAGAAACGAGGCCTTTGAGAATGTAGTTTGAAATCAAATCATGTGCTCCACTTACGATATCGCCCTAGCATTTTATAGTACAGCAGTATAGGATTGAAGTATTTTGTCATTATAATAAAAATTCAAACTATTTGAATCATGTCATCTGTGGCAATGCAATAGATCAGCGATTTTCAACCCGAGTGCCACAAGAATTTTTAAAACATCCCAATACCTGACTACTGAGTTAAGGACACTGACCTCTTTTCCCTTCAACTGTCAAAAAAAAAAAAAAAATGACAACAGCTAACACAGCTGTCCAGTGTGAATGAATCACAATTACTAGGATACCTATTTCTTTTGTCAGATGGGCAAAAAATGTAATATATTTTTTGGTATGTCGTAGAATTTTAGTCATTAGTGTGTTATGAGATGAAAAAGGTTGAAAATTGCTGCACTAGATGAATAAATTCATGTGATGAAACATCATCTTGAAACTTACCATTTTTTATAGTGACTGCTTATTAACTTTATAGTATGTTATATTTAGTGTTCTTTTGTAATTTTTTTTTTAAGATTCAAGAATTACAAGCTTAATTTCTAAGACTTTCAGGATATGAAGGTTTATAATACACGTTAAAATTAGTTGTATGAAAACAATGATATTTTGATTTATTATGCTTGTGCTGGTTCATAACCTCGGGAGCTCCCTCAGGTGAAATTTTAAACTCCCCATACTCAGAGGACAAAGAGAGACTGCAGAAAGAAGCAGAGCACTCAGGGTTGGGAGGGAGTAAGTTTCATTAAGGAAGGGAGCTTGCATAGGACAGCTGTCTTAGGCATCAGCAAGATAAATAGATCTCTACACCTACCCACCAGAATCTTAAAAGTTTATATAGAGACCCTAATAGGGTTTAATCATGTACATAGTCCAGATGGTTTCAATAACACATTACTCTCAAGGCCTTGAAGCGGCTCTTAGTGTCATAACCTAGGCAGAAGGCCCATCCCAAGGGACAGGGGATGGGGTGAGGAGCGCAGGTGGCCCTGGTCTAGGTCCCAGGTCAATTGGCTGTCAGATGTTTCTAGGACCTCCACCTACAAGTTGACACTGAAATTGATCATGAGAAAAACGAGATTTTTATTTTATTCATTATATTTAAATGAATAGTTCTGGCAACTGTGTTTCTGTTTTAAACTATAATTCCCATTTCTTGCTTAACATTAAACAACAGCTGATACTAGTGGACAACAAACACGCACACATGGGAATAATGTCAAAATGTTTTTGCTAGATATTTATGTGTTCTAAATTTTTTTGAGAGCTACTTTTTTATTGTTTAAAATATTACATATGTCCCCCCCCCCAATTTATTCCCCCTTTCCACCCACCCTCCATTCCCACCCCGGAGGACAAGCCCCTACTGCCTCAGTATATGTGTCCATTGGTTATGCTAATATGCATGCACACAAGTCCTTTGGTTGATTTCTAACTGCCCCACCTCCTTTGCCTTCTCTCTGAAGTTGGACAGTCTGTTCAGAGCTACCTTGTCTCTGGATTTATTTTTGTTCATCAGTTTATGTGATATTTATCTTTATCCAACTGGTTTATTCCACTTAGCATTCTGCTCTCCAGGTTCATCCATGCTGTTACAAATGGTAAAAGCTCCTTGAGAGCTACTTTTACAATATCACTTACACCATATCTTTTTAGGACTATGATTGATTGTGTTAAATTACATGAAGATAATAGAATAAATATTTAAAGTGTATCTTCATATAAACATCAGAAGATATTTAAGAATGATTCCAACTTTTGAGTATATTATTTTATACTTATAATGACAATATCTATAGACAGTCATTTCAAATTCTATTCAATGGAATTTTGTTAAATAAAATAATCAAATTTTCAGGAAATTTAAAAGTTTGTGATTTAAGTACAGTTAGAAAAAAGTCAGTTATAAGTTAGTCATAAAAGAAGATAGATTTGGGTACCATTTTATAGGTATCAGACATGAGGACAAAATAATAGAAAGGTGAGCATTTACTTAGATTTTTTTTGTTTGTCTATATGAAACACTAATGTCTTCTCCTTTATCCACATACCCTTAAATTTCCTTAAATAAAATGATGTTAAGTAAGGCTAAAGGTAGGTGTTTATTAGTACTATTGTTATACTGTTAATTGATGCATCCACACCATTAACGGTTAGAATAGCTATACATGAATTGGCTGTTTATTTTCAATTCATTACTTTGAAACTATACAGGTAGTCCTGATTTTCCTTTTCTGTACCTCATTATGACTCAGGATGACATCTGCCTTTTCACAGACAGAGGAAACATTAACACATGTAAATAGTCCATTTTATGCTAACAGCAAAACATTAAATATAATTCATTCTCACATATTAATGGGTGAGTTTATTTCACATAGCTACAGAAAAAGGGATGGGGAATCTCATACAACTGAGCACAGGAGGAACTTTGCCTTGCTATTGAATCTGATTTTGTTATGCATTATCTGTTTGTAACAATAACCCCATAGTGTAAATGTTATTATAGATATTTAAGAGAGATCCTATGTAACAAGATGAATAGAAATTACGTCTATGCTGCTAGAATCAGTGTGTTTGCACTCTCTAGAATGTAGCAGCTTGAACAACTTGGTAAATACTAATGGAACTAGCTCTTGAAGTCTCTATTTTATATAGTTACATGAATATTTTATAGCTTTAAAAAGGTATTACTGATAGTGAAATGGAGTTTTAAATCTGTATGCAGGTTTAATATGGCAATAGTTATTTTTATTTTGTTTTTGTTCCTAAAAGTATTATTAAATAAACAGCAAGATAGGACCAATCCTAATAGGACTTAAAGAATGAGACACTGATATATCCTAACTGCGTACAAAATTGATTTGAGGAATTGTGGTAAGTTGCCTGTTAGGATTAGCCACCTCCATTTCCTACTGGTCATTAACAGCCCATTTAAAGAAAGTCAAAGAACCTAGTGCTTGTACTTGGTTTTTGACATAATCTAAGATATTATGTATTGCTGAATAGAGTGCTAATATTTTGTTGAGGATTTTTGCACCCATGTTCATAAAGGATATTAGGAGCCTTTCCTCTTATTGAGTTCTTTTTTGGAATAGTTTGAGAAGGATGGGTGTTAATTTTTCTGTGAATGTTTGGTCAAGTTCATCTGTGATTCCATCCAGTCCAGGAGTTTTGTTTATTGGGAGTTTGTTTGATTGCTTAATTGATACTGTTGTAATAGGTCTCTTCAGATTTTCTGTTTCTTTTTGATTCAGCCTTAGAAGATTGTATGTTTCTAAGAATTTACCCATTTCTTCCAGATTGTCCAACATGATGACATATAATTGTTTGTATTTATTATTGATATAATCCTTTGCATTTCTATGATGTCAGCTGTTATTTCTCCTCTTTCCTTTCTGAATTTATTTCTTTGTGCCCTCTCTCTTTTGCTTGATGAGTCATGTTAAAGATTTATAAATCTTGTTTATCTTTTCAAAGAACCAGTTCTTGGTTTCATTGGCCCTCTGTATATATAGATATATTTTTCAAACTATATTTTGTTTATTTCTACTCTGAATATTATATTTTTTTCCTTCTCATTTTGAGCTTCATTGTTCTTTTTAAAGTTCTTTAGGTGTAAGCTTACATTGAGATTTTTCTTGTTTCTTGAGTTAAGCCTATGTTTCTATAAATTTCCCTCTTAGGATTGCTTTTGCTGTGTTCCATAGATTTGGGGTTACTGTCTTTTCATTTTCATTATGACCCAGCAATTCCACATCTGGGTGTATATCTGAAGAAACTCAAAACACTAATTCAAAGAGACATATGCACGTTTATGTTCATTGCAGAGTTATTTACCATAGTCAAAACTTGGAAGCAACCTAGCACCCATCAATAGACAAGTGGATAAAAAAAGCTCAGGTACCTTATTGGAGGGATTATTCATGAGAGCTGGCATGATTCTTAAGCCCCTTTCAACTAAAATAATCTTGTATATGAGGACAAACTTCTGTAAAATTTAGAAAAAAATTATGAAATAATTTGGGACATGCTAGTCTATCACTGTGTGCTATTTTTGAGATACTGATTAAACATGAATGAGTAGTCAGAGATTTTTAGATTCTGTGACTCATAGAGTCCTAGAGATTATAAGCAGCAATTTCTGAAAGTTCTTAAATTCTGTCCTAATAACATCTTAGGAAAATCAAAGCTTGATATTATTTATCTGATTGACTCCTGGGCTAGATACATTCAACCAAAGTATAGCTAAAAAATATTGTACTTCAGTACACAGTAATATCGAGGGGCCTTATTACAGTCCATAAACATAGCAGAGATGTTATTTATTTAGCTCAATACAACATAATCCTAACGTTGACTATTGTGCAGTTAGATCTAGCTGCTATAATGCAGGTATTATAGGATTACTGTTATCATGCAGTTAGACTTTCTGAGGTTGAACCCTGACTATCACTTGCTATTAGGTTAGTGACATGAGTTCATGTAGCTGCAAAGAGGTTGGGAAAGACGATCTTTACTGTGTATACCTCCAAAGCTGGAGGTTCTATTACTAACACAATGAGAGATATAACAAAATTACAATTAAAAAAATATATATATTTTATTGATTTTTTACAGAGAGGAAGAGAGAGAGATAGAGAGTTAGAAACATCGATGAGAGAGAGACATTGATCCGCTGCCTCTTGCACACCCACCTCCTTTTATTTTATTTTTTACCTTTCTCTTCTAGGAGCTTGCATTTTCTCTTTCTCTTCCCTCTCTCTCCCTGCTTTTTCTTCATAGTGCCTCTAAGGAGAAATTAGAAGTGTCCCAAGGAAGACATTTTATTCAGCTCAGTTGTCTCAGAGCTTGATAAGAAGCTTTAATAATCCATGCATGCAGCAAGAGTTAAAATTAAGTTGTTTAATTATAGCTGATGTGTCTTTTGTGGAGTCCCAGTGGGTGGCTTCTGCAAAGGGATGTATTTTGGATAAAGTACTATAGAGTGCTATGGCAAGAGGATATTTTTTGTGTGTGTGAAATAAAAGATCCAGGTACTTTTGCTTTTAATAAAGAATTGACCTATGACTGGACAGAATTTCCAACTTGTATATGTACTTCCAAGATCAGAAATTGAAAGCTGCTGTGTGGGTTTCTGGGTGACGGTGAAATCAGCAGCTCCTGGAGGCAGTTTGCATCATTTAACCTTCTCTTGCTCTTTCATAATCCGCTCATTATCTGATGACTTTGCTCTCCCTAGGTGTTAGCAGTTGTAATATTATATGTGTGTTATTAAAGTAAAAATGCTGAAGTATGGAATATATGAAAAAGATATTTGTTGGGAGTACTTTACGGTGTATCTAGTGACGGATGGAGTCCATTGCCTTTTCAATGTAGTATTTCCTGATCTTTTTTTTAGTGTGTAATTTCAACCTATGGATTTAGTTGTTAATGAAATCAATGTGGCATCCTTAAACAACATAAAGAGCATATTTCATAATTGCATTGTACCTGTACCTGTTTATAATTTTCCTATGTATTTAGGCAAGGAGTGAATAATGTTGTATTGCTTTGAATACATAGACATTTCTGAGCAGATCAACCAATATAAGCAGGATTTTAATCCATCAAGTAGATGAATCCACTTTATGCTTCCTCTTTTGCATCCTGAATTTTCAGACAGAGAAATGCTTCATGGTAGTTAGTTAATATCTATTGAACAAATTCCATGTTCAGGTGCAAAATTTGCCTTTTAAAGGAATAGAGAAACATAATTCCATGTCCATATGAAAACCATTTGAAAGCATGTATCATATCTTTTGTTTTCTAAGCCAAACATTCACTATTAAATATGTACCTTCCATAGGTTAAATCCTCCGCATGATTTCTTTTTGCATTGTTAAGTAATTATACAGTAATTTCCCCCTGTATTTGTGAGTTTTTTCTACAGAGAGTATTTATATATAAACCTACAAAAATGGCTGGGACCGGTTTGGCTCAGTGCATAGAGCGTCAGCCTGGGGACTGAAAGTTCCAGGGTTTGATTCCGGTCAAGGGCATGTGCCTTGGTTGCGGGCGCATCCCCAGTAGGGGGTGTGCAAGAGGCAGCTGATTGATGATTCTCTCTCATCGATGTTTCTAACTCTCTATCCCTCTCTCTTCCTCTCTGTGAAAAATCAATAAAATATATTTTTAAACCTACAAAAATGTTCAGAGTTTAGGATAGAATATACAGTAAATACACAAAGCACATAGAAGAAGAAACCATTGCTTATGGTTTCATCACCTTGTGGTAACTACGGTTATTTGTATTTACATTTGAAGTTGTTGTTATTTTAAATTTCATGATACTCTAATAGGTTGGGCTACCAGGAAACATTCTGAGATCTGAGTGCAGGAGTCCTATTGTGGAGTGTTCTTAGGAGCACCTGGTAGGGGTGAAGGGAAAAGGACTGAGTAGGAGAAGGAGACCGAGAATGAACTTGCAACAGAAGCCTCAGTAAATTGAGGAACTGTGGGGCTAACAATGATACTTTGGAGCTGAATCACTGAGGCGAGAGGCTAGGCCTTTGGTCCCACAGTCCCACACACTGACTAGTCTGGATGTGCTGGCACCAGGAATGGGGTATAACTGTGGGTGAGGCAGCCGCCTGTGGTGCAAGGCGGTGTCTACAGAGAAACTCACCTGTACACTCAGCAGCTACACACCTCACCGCTGGGGCCTCAGTGTCCCAGTCCGGAAGAGGCCTCTGTGCAGAGATATTTAGCAATTTGTGGATCATATCTTTCTTTTAATTTTTTACATTTAATGATGATTCCTATGACTATGAATTAGAAACGTTAGGCAATAACTGATTCTCTCTTGTAACTTGAGTGCAGCTTTCACTTCTGACTCATTTTTGTGAGGATCCTATAAAATAATGATTATTTCATATATTCAGAAACATACCTATGCGTTATGATATGAAGTCTGACATGTTTTCCATTAAAAAAAGTGAAAGATGTTTTCAGTTGCTCCTAATGAATATTTTCTGGGCCTTCTTAAATCAAGGGATAATTTCAGGGCTATATATTATAGGCCTGAATAAATTACCTTTACTCCAACCTTTTAACATTAGAGTCACTAATCAATTGCGTTTAATTTCTAACGTATGTTTGTGACCGTACAAAGTCTGCACTTGAGTGGGCTGCAATCTCAGTTGTCAGATTTAAACTATGGCTCTAGGAGATTGAACTGACCAAGAGGTGAGGTGGGATTGGTTTGAGATTCAGAGCATAGACCCAGAAGAGACCTAAAAGAAGGTTCAAAAATATAAGAAAAAAGAAAAACACAAATAAAAGCAAACAGAAAAATGACCACATTTCTTCATTTTTGACTTATGTAAATATTATGTGCAAGATTCTAACAGTAGATTATATAGTTAGCCATTATCTCAACTAAATGTGGATTTTGGCACTTCTCTTTGGAAATTTGCTCTTTTAGAGTTGGGTTTGGACTGATTTGGTTAGGGATGTCCATGAGTCCACATTTTCTTGAAAAAGAGGCTGTAGGTTCAATTAATCATGCATTCATTTTTCTCTCCAGAAATCTCTGAAGCATCGTCTATAACCAAATTCCAAGACAAGGCCATTACTTAGCAGGGTCACAAGCTAAGATACTCTGGTTTGGCTTTGGGGACTATGACATGGATCTCCACAGAAATATGTTTTGTTATTGTTTTTTAATGATAATCCACAAGGAAGAGTTTATGATGGTGTTGATAAGACCAAACGGATCTCATCTTAGTCCTGTTTTTACATTCTTATTTTTCAAGAGTAAAATATACTTTCTAAACCTATAATTCTTTGGTTGGCTACAGACATTTATGATCTGATTCCAGATATATTAGAAGGGATTAAGAAAAGCCTTGCACATAAGTCTTTTTAAAACGTATAACGTAAAGTAAAAGCAAGCCAGATACAAATGAATATCAGACACTCTTTTTGGAGACAAGCTGTATCAGCAACTTCATAAAAGCATTGTCAAGAGTCTTGCAAAGCCACTCACAGATCATGCTGCAGCTGAGCCAGGGATAGATTCAGGTTTAATGCAGTTTGGATCAGCCCCTTCTGAATGGTAATGGGAAAGGAATATTTGTTTTAAGGCCTTTTGGTGCCTCATTTCATTTAGTGTGCTTATTTTTAAAGTATACCCTTGAAACATGCATGCATTAGGTGAACTTAAAAATGGAGATAGCTAATTTGTGATGAAAACTTCTTCCTCTTTCTTAATTATTTTAGCTTTACTCAAATAACTTATACAAATGTATTGCCACTTTGATTTGAGAATTCTTTATTCTGATTAAAAGCAATTAAGACATCAGAGTACAGCCTTCAAATAATTTTAAGAGTTAACTTTCAAGTATTTATGCAGAAATTTAAAATAAATGAAATATAGATTTCTTACATTTGAATTTCCAATACTAGTTTATCTTCACCTATAATTTCACTTACCTTGTAAATACAGCTAAAGTTTTCATATATCACATATTAAAGTAGAAGCCTGGTGCTCGAAATTCTTGCATGGGTAGGATCCCTAGGCCTGGCTGGTGATCAGGGCCGACCTGTGGGGTGACTGGCGGGATGATTGGGGGGACCCTTGCTGGCACCCACCTTGACAGGGGAGTGGGCCTAAGCCAGCAGTCAGACATCCCCTGAGGGGTCCTTAGCACTATCATGGAAGTGGCTATGAATATTCTTTAAAGTTTATATAATAACCTTGTCACTTGGGTAAATCTGGGAGAGGGATTGCTGGGCCAAATTGTAAGTACTAGTATATTAACTTTGTAAAAATTGCAAGCCATTTCCAGGGTAGATTACATATATTGTGTTTTAATTTTCATTTAGTTAAAAAAAAAAGTATTCTAATTTTTCCATTTTCATCCTGAATTAATTAGACATAAATTTTTAGACATGCATTGTTCAACTTTGAATATTTGGAGGTATTTATATATATCTTTCTGTTATTGATTCCTAACTTAATCCCTTTATGTTCAGAAAAACATATTGTCTGATTTGAATCCTCTTAAGTTTATTGGAACCTGTTTTATGGTCCAAAATGGGCTTTACCTTAAATTTTCTCTTTGCACTGGAAAAGATTTTACATCCTGTTGATAGTGTTTCAGCCTGCTGATTTTCTCTGTCTTTGTTCTATCAATAACCAAACTAAACGTGATGAAATTTCCATTGCTGAGTGTGGCTTCTTCTTTTGCTTTTCTCTTCCATTCTAATAATTTTTGCTCTCTGTATTTGATGCTCTGTTGACCATTTATTACTATGAAATATCCTTCTTGATCTTTGAAATATACTTTGTATGATCTAGGAACTCAGATTTATTTTGAAGTATCTCCTTAGTATTATTTCATTATTGTACCTTTAACCTCTCTGTGTCTTTGTATCTTCACCTATAATTTCACTTACCTTGTAAATACAGCTAAAGTTTTCATATATCACATATCATTTATATTTATAATGAGTTGATTTTGTATTTATAATGAGTTGATCGTAGATAACATATATTTGGATATGTACTCTCAGTGCATCAGTATCTTCAAATCCTTTCAAATTCTGTCAATGTTGGACCTCGGCTACTTTTACTGCAGGTGATGTCTGTTGTACTACTGCAGTTTTCATTAGTATTCCTTCTGTTTTCAGCAGTCTCTCTTTCTGAACCTGTGGGCTGCAGGTTTCTCACCACTTCTTTCCCTTACCTCTCCCTGCTAGTCAGTGAGGAGCCCAGAGCAAGCTTTCTTCTGCCCCTCACCCTTGCACAATAGCTTCACTTGCCTTGTTTGTATTTGTGCAATGCCTAAGGCACAGTAGAAGGTTTCACATGTCTTTGCACGGTAATAGTGCCCTGCATGGTATCTATGCAGGACCTGGTGCAACTAAGTGTCTTGCTCTCCTGTATTAATGGCAAATGGGTTTTGCTTACTGTCAGTTTAAGCGGGTTTCTTTCTCCTCTCCTGTGGAGGCATCAATTCTTAGTCTGGTGAAAAGTCAAGGACTGGTTCGTAATTATGAAGGGTGTGGGATATGTGGTACTTTCTTCTGTGGTGTCATGTTTTGTCCTTGTTCAGAATAGGGTCTCATCTAACTCATAAGCATGCTTTATAGTCTTTTCCAGCAGCCCATAGAGACTTTCTTGTAGGAGTTCAGGATCTGGGGAATGAGCAGGCATCTTGGCTGCCCCCTAGTTGGTAATCAGTCCACCTTGTACCCATGCAGGGTTTGGAGCTACCATGTGCTTCCACAGGTATTCTTCATTTTGTCAGGCCTTTCATGAGACATTAGGCAAGAGCTCTCTCAAGTCTCTCTCTCTCTCTTAAAATTTCTTTATTGATTAAGGTATTACGTATGTGCCTTATCTCCTCATTACCCCCTCTCCCCCCAACCTTCCCCAACTCATGCCCTCTCTCAGGTCTCTTCTGCACCCTCAATCTATTCTGTGTGCAGCCAGTGGAGGCCTGGGGAAGGGCTTGTGACTGGATGTGGAATCTCCTTGTTTCTGGGACTGTTGGTTCAAAGCTACCCTGCTACCCCATACTCAGCCTTTAAATGTTTTTAAAACTTATGTTGTGTTCCTGTTCCTTACTTGGATGCTAGCATGTCTTCATTCTAAGAAAATTAATGTTTGATGATAAAAAAGTAGAAAGAGTAAAATGAGGGGGCCATATGGGAAATTGGTGGTGGTGATGAGAAAATATCTGGACCCCTAAAATTGTTTTCTAGAAAGAAGTGGCAAAGCTGCAAGCCAATGAGACATTGAAGGTAAAGCAAAAGTTGGAACATGACATCCTGGATGAATGGTACTGTCACCATCCTAACTGAGATGGTGTCCAGTGCATGTTTATGGATGATCTCTGCAATTAAATTAATTATTTTTCATTATTCAATATCAAGTTAAAGAAAATTATGATTTCTTGCCTATTTTATAAATTATATATTTTATACCCTACAGCTGGACTTCTGTCTTGAATGGATTTTTTTTCTTAATTATGTACAACTATTGATGAACCATGAAATATATAAAGCTGAAATATGTATTCGTAAAGCTAAAATAAATATTCAAATTCTTTGCATTTTATATTTTTTGCTTTGCATTTATGTTTCCATATGAACATAACTTTAGTTGTAATATCCAGGTCTAACCTTTTATAATTAATTATTTCATGGGATTTTTGTTTTACCGAATGATGTATACCTTAAAGACAAGCTCTACAGACTGGGTGTGAGGTCTTCTAAATTATTCTTCCACCTATGGCCTTTTTCCAATATCAGTATCATATTTACATATTTGAGAATACTATTGTAAGGTAAATTTGAATAAACAGGATGAGATGAGTATGAAACAAATGTTATTTTTGAGGATGTGCATATGTAGTTTGGAAATATTAAAAAGCATTTAACTGTGCCCCTTCATTTAATACAAAAGTGTTTATCAAAGTGTGTAGGTATCAGAATTTGGGAGGAAGGGGAGGGAAAAGAAGAAAATAACATTCTCATGTTATTGAAAAACATTTTATTTAAAATGGATAAAACCACTGTTTTTAAAATAATTACTTTATCCCTCACTGAACTCAGTGATAGTTCATTGTATTTAGATTTACCATCAGTCAGCACTTTAATTTTTTCCTCTACAATTTGCTGCCAGGATCTAAATTCCAATTTGTGTGAAGGGGCAGCTGTTACTAGAGAGGGCTGCTCCTCCCACACTGTTGGTTTCAGCTGAAATGTGGAGAGCTCCAATCTGTCCCAGCTTTTCATGTTTCTTGTCGTAGGTGTGACTTCACTGGATACTGTATTTTCCTAATCATCTCAATTATTTGTGGGAACAGAACCCATACAGCAGATGGTGTTGACACAGGGAAAATTGAGTCATGGCCATGGCAGAGCGCCGGATAACATAGACTTGGTTCAGTGGTGGAGAAAAAGCAAGTGGAGGGAGGGAAGAGGAATTAAGTCATGAGGAAGAGGACCGGAGAGAAAGCCTCTGCTTTCAAGCATCTGGAGTGAGGTGCCTGCTTCCAGGTGCTGGGATGCTCTTGGAGGCTGAGGTGAGAGGGCCAAGACATTGATCAAGAATGAGGATACACAGTGAAAAATGAATGTGTGACATAGCAGCTGAGGTTAGGCACTCTTTGGATATTAAAAATATTTCCCACTCCTCCTCCCACATTTCATGTCCTGAGGCAAGTCCAAGACTTTAAGAAAGTTCTTAAGATTGCTGTGGATTTCTAGAAACCTAACATTGTCATGGCCACTGCCACATTTTAGTTTCTGTTTCACAGAATTCATTTAACATGACCTAAAGGTAGAACCTGGACCTTTGATTACCAAACATCCACAATGTCCGAAGCAAACCTAATATCATGCACACAAAGGCTGGTGAATGTAGCCAAATTGTTGAAAATATGGAAGGGTAGGGAGTTTTAAAATACAAATTCAAACATCTTAAAATGGAATATCAGGCATCTCTTTTGAAAAATGATTTTTACTTTTCTGCTAAAAATGATTTTTAATTTTATAGACTCAGCTCTCTCTTCAAAATTATATTGCCATCTATCCCATACTTTAAAAAAATAGTTTTATTGTTGAAAGTATTATTGATGTCCCCTCTATTTCCCCCATAACCCCTTCCATCCTATACCGCCACCCCCCTCCCCCCCCCCAGGCCTTCATCACACTATGTTCTGTGTCCATGGGCTATGCATATGCATATAAGTACTTTTGCTAATTTCTCTCCCTCCGACCCTGCCTTCCCTTTGAGATTCATCAGTCTGTTCCATACTTCTATATCTCTAGATCTGTTATGTTCATTCCTTTATTAGATTCCATATTATGTGATTCTTGTCTTTTTCTAACTCCATTATTTTGCTTAACATAATACTCTCCAGGCCCCTCCATATTTATATGAAGTTGATGATAGATTTTTTTGTTCCTTTGCTACAAAAACCAGTTCTAAACTCAGCTTAATTATCTCAGCTTCCAAATAACGTTTTTTAAGGTATTTATCAAATCAAACTGGTCTCTCTCTAAGATGAAATGTGGTAATAACCATTTTATTTTTCAAATTTTTTTAATTTGAAAAATAAAACAGTTAAAAATAAAACTGCCTAGTATATTATCCTGGTTCTTCTATCATGAGTTAGCAAACTAATCCTCATTTCTCTAATCTGTAAAATGGAGATAACAATGGAATCTTTTATATGGTGGTTATAAAGCTTAAAGGAGTTAATTCCGATAAAATGATTATGGTGGTTCTTGGCTTAGTGTGAATGTTCAGTAAAAATTACCTGTTACTAAATCCTATATGAATGAGTTTTTGCTGGAAACAGAAATGCCCATTATGATAGGAGAGAAAGCTATATAGTGAATTAGGAACATTTGAAATACAAATAATCAATGATCATATTATTGGCCTTCTGAATTCCTATGTGTTGAAATATGCCACCTGAAACTGAACTGGCTATTTCTGAATTAAGTTTTGTGATGTGCTCTTGCCAGACTAAAGGAAGAGCTAATGTCCAGCTATATGTCTGATGATTTTTTGTGGAAAATAGGTATAATAGTGAGTAATAGGGATTAATTTCCAAGTCCTGAAAATTGAAACCTCTCTTTAAGAAATATGTTCAATATGTACATAAAAGGCTAATTTTTTTCATTGTATATATACTTAACATGAACAAATTGGAATTTCAGCAAATTACCTTTACAACCCTTTGATTTATTAGTGTCTTAATGACTCGTGAACTATTGGACCTCAAATCAATGATCCTGCTGTCATATTCAAACAGGTTTTTTAATCAATGTTTTATGACAAAGTCAAGTTTCTGTGTCTAGATACTTCCTTTATATTGTCTTTTCATGTACCCTAAGGGTAATGTTAGGTTGATTTTGCTAAGCAATTTTGGCTGAAGACTAGTTTCTGTTATTGTTCTCACAGGCTTTCCGATGATCTCTTATTTACAGTCTGATAAATTGTATGCTTCTCTTCCCTACATTTTCAAAGATATCTTGCATCATTCTGGGAATTCATTTCTTTTAGACAAACTATAATGTTATATGGCTATTGTATGCTAAAATTCTTTGTGGAATAATAAAAGGCTAGCATGAATGAATATCACAAGTCTTCTATTCCTTTTTTTTTCTATTGTGTTTTGTTCAGACTTCTTTATCAAAAAGCACTTCAGTATAACACTTATAGTTTTCTAAGAAGATAATTAATTAGAAATTCTTTCTATGCATTTTTTTTAAAGGTGTCATTTTCTCATGCTGACTATTTTGACCTAAATTTTGATAGGAAGTCATTTCATAGTTCTTGGTTGATGTTTTCTTACTTATTATGGAGAAATCTCCTTTAGGAAGTTTAAAAGGATATTTTAGAAAGAAGGTTATGGTGTTTACTATTAATGCATAACAAACTACTTTAAAACTCAATGGCCTAAAGCAGTGTTTTTCAACCTTTTTTGGGCAAAGGCACACTTGTTTCATGAAAAAAATCATGAGGCACACCACCATTAGAAAATGTTAAAAAATTTAACTCTGTGCCTATATTGACTATATATAAAGTAATTCTCTTGAATAGGAATCAAATAAACACAAAGAAAGTATTTTATAATTACTTTATTATGAAATATTAAGTAAACAAAATAGTGAAAAATTATAAAATTCTTGTCTTGTCTGCACCTACGGCACACCAGGCAACATCTCGCGGCACACTAGTGTGCCGCGGAACAGCGGTTGAAAAACGCTGGCCTAAAGCAATGATCATTTATTTTTTATAAATCTTTATTTTTTTAAAATATATTTTATTGATCTTTTACAGAGAGGAAGAGAGAGGGATAGAGAGTTAGAAACATCGATGAGAGAATCATCAATCAGCTGCCTTTTGCACACCCCCCACCGGGGATGTGCCCGCAACCAAGGTACATGCCCTTGACCGGAATCGAACCCAGGACCCTTCAGTCCGCAGACTGATGCTCTATCCATTGAGCCAAACAGGTTTCAGTAACAATGATCATTTATTATCCTTCAAATGTCTGGGCTTTGCTAGGCTGGGCTCAGCTCAGGGTTTTGTGCTAGGAGGCTCTAATGTGTTTCCACTGCTCTGTGGGCTGGTTGGAGTTACTCTGTTTACAGACCTTTCTCTATTCTTGGACCATCAGGTTAGTCGCAACCTGCTCTAATCATTGGGATGACCAAGGAACAAAGAACTATCAAAGACCCACACAACATCTTGTATTCTATGTTCAGAACAAGCAAATTGTCACTTCTGCTGTTGGTCAAAGAAAGTCATATATGACAGAGCCCAAAGTTAAAGGTTGGGCACCTGCTGCTTGTCAGTAATGAAACCACAGAAAGGATGTGGGAATAAAAACATGTGAAGCATTAAGGTCAGCGATACAAAAAATAAGTAAGAAAGGAAACAACTTCTTACGAGTACTTGTCAGTGTATTTTTTTTGTAATTGTGGGTTTTTACCATTAACTTCCAATGCCTTTTAAATATCCTTAAGCATGAATATCAGAAGCAGATATTTTGTTTTTGTCTTTCTTTGGGCTTCAGAGAACTAATGTTCTTTTGCTCATAATTAAATTTGGGATGGGTGGGTGCAGCTAGGTGCTGGGTAATGTTCTGGCTTTATATTGTTGTACCTAAGTATGCATAAAATCTGTTCTCTTTTAAAAAATGGTAGATAGCTCTTGCTGGTTTGGTTCAGTGGATAGAGCATTGGCCTATGGACTGAAGGGTCCCAGGTTTGATTCTGGTCAAGGGCACATGCCCAGGTTGTGGGCTCGATCCTTAATAGGGGCCTCACAGGAGGCAGCTGATCAATGATTCTTTCTCATCATTGATGTTTCTTTTTTCTTTTTAAAATGTATTTCATTGATTTTTTTTTATAGAGAGAAAGGGAGAGGGATAGTTAGAAAAATCGATGAGAGAGAAACATCAATCAGTTGACTCCTGCACACCTACTACTGAGGATGTGCCCTCAACCAAGGTACATACCCTTGACCAGACTTGAACCTGGGATCTTTCAGTCCGCAGGCCGATGCTCTATCCACTGATCCAAACTGGTCAGGGCTAGGTCCGCTTCTTCTTTTTTTTTTTTAATTTCTTTATTGATTAAGGTGTCACATATTTGTCCTCATCCCCCCATTCCCATCCTCCACCCTCCCCATGCATGCCCCCACACTCCTATTGTCCTTGACCACTGGTTAGGCTCATATGTATGCACACAAGTCCTTTGGTTGATCTCTCCCTTTTATCCCAACCCTCCCTTTGAGGTCCAACAGTCTGACCCATGACTCCTAATCTCTGGGTCTGTTCTTATTTCATCAGTCTATGTTGTTCATCATTTCCCCTAAATGAGTGAGATCATGTCCTACTCGAAATATACTTATAAGAACCTAAAATGAGACAAGCAATAATGGGTATGCTGAAAGGCAAATGAATCAGTCTGTAGTGAGTTTCTTTTTGGGTCAACAGTTATTTTGAGACCCAATTTCAATGTCAAACAATTCCTTATGTGTACATGTCAGCAATGATATTTCAGTTCTGGATAGTGGACAAATGGTGGTAATGCAGGTCTGACCCTCTCTGGTTTGGTCTTGGACAACCTGCAGAAATGCACACCTGCTGACTGCTTCTCTTCTGTCTTCATGGCTGGAGTAGTCAATTCCTCTCTGTTTTCTTGGTGTTTCTATCTCTCTCTTTCTCCCTCTCCTCTCCTCTCTGAAATAAATTTAAAAAATTTATATTTTAAAAATGGCAGATATTACAATCTATGGTTGTATTTTGAGGGCTGGAAATTTAACCATGGATAACAATTAATAGCCAAGGGAAAACTTAAGATTGCTAGACTATATGTGTTCTCTAATAATTTGTTAAAATCATAAAAATTGCTAGAATTTTATGAATTGTAACTCTGTACAAGTTTTAGAAAGTCATGAAAGGATAGTTCAAAACAGGCTAGCACTATTTTTGAAATGATGCCATTATTTAATTCATTCAATGGCTCTTTATTGAGCATCTGATACAAAAGTATGAGGATTACCAGAGGGAACACCATGAATAGTATCATGACCTCTTGCTACTTACATTCTATTGAAGAAAGAACATATAAGCAAACATTAATATAACTTGGGTAGATTGTTGTAATGAAGAAAAAAAAAAGGATGAAGTTAATGAGGGGAAGAAGGCATGCCAAATTGCTTTAGATGATCAAATAGGTCCCCTTTGAAAATGCAACTTTTGAGTATATCTTGGATAAAAGGGAGGAAGGAAACATACATATATTTCAATAAAGTGGTTTCTAGTTAGAGGATAAAGCAAACCAAAAGCACTGCGTTCTGAGTATGGGAATGGAGATATACCAAGGATATCTTTGTGGCTGAAATGAAGGAATCCGAAGGGCAAATTGCGGGAGATAAAGCCAGAGGGCTTTCTACTGAACAGCTGTATGATTTTTGAGTTTCTGTAATTCCTGTGCCTCCTTTCTTTGTAATAAGGAATAGGAAAGTTTCCCTGGTATTTGGGAACTGGCCTGGTCCTCACACCGAGGACTTGGAATTCTCCTGATGGACATTTAAAAATCTCAGAGAACAGTAATATCAGACTATCATTCTGAGACCATCAAAAGAAGAGGCACCTAAGACCAGTTGATAATTTTGTCTAAGTACAAACAAAAAGACAGGTCATTGGTAAGATATGAAACACCTGCTAACATGAGTGCTTGCTGCTTCATTAACCTTGTTGTAGTCTGCCCTCCGGCTAAAATAGATTTATGAATTTACCCAGTGATACAATGTACTCTGCTTTCTGACAGCACCCAACCCCAAGAGAACCCCTGCTTTCTGTAACCCTCTTCGAAATTACCTTACAAAAGCTCAAATCCTTTGGTCACTCCTTCCTAGAATTCTCTGAGGTGCCCCATGGATCTCCTTGGGTCTGCCTTGCTGCAACAAAAGAATTAAACCCAACTTGAGTAAAGGCAAGTGTTTCTCCTGTGGTATTTAGCTAGAGAGCATTGCATGGACAAGGTGATGATGAGAAGGAAGATAAAATTAATATGTGGAAGCACTCAGAAAATGGTTATCATGTTATAAAAAAAATGTGCCATTCACCACCAGTTCCCCATGTCCCTGTATTCTGGGAATTTTTAGCTGTGCCCCCTTAGGTGTGTCACCTGAAGACTTTTCATTTTCTGCCTCTAGTTTCAAACTGCTCAGGCCATAGATTAATAGTTTCCTTGTCCTCAGTGCCAAGAAGATTCTATGGAAATAAGTGCTTTGTTAAATAAGTGCCTTTCTAATTTTTTGAAAAGAGCAAACAATGTTACCTATTCAGTAGATTTTATTGGAAAACTAGCCAGGTGCAAGAAATTTGTGCATGATGGGGGGGGAGGAGGTGTCCCTCAGCCCAGCCTGTACCCTCTCCTACTTGGGACATCCCTCTCACAATCCAGGACTGCTGGCTTCTAACTGCTCAACCGCCTGCATGCCTGTTTGCCACTAACCGCTCCCCTGCCAGCTTGATTGACACCTAACTGATCCCCTGCTGGCCTGATTGTCCCCAACTGCCCTCCCCTACTAGCCTAATTGCCCGCAGCTGCCCTCCCATGCCGGCCATCTTGTGGCGGCCATCTTGGGTTGACAGGAGGGTGTCCTGCAAGGGTGTGAGGACTACCTAGGCTTTTATTAGTATAGATGCCACTAGTTGGGATGTCTTGAAAAAATGCCAATGTCTCTCATCTTCATCATATATTCATTCAGTGATCTGTAACACTGGGGACATGGTGATGAGCAGAGACAGTTCCTCTACTTTCTGCTGCTGCTTCTAGCTCATGTACCACCTTTATGCAAAGTGGCCATGTCTGCAGGACTTGAAAGGGCTCTGCCATGGACCCCTTGACTGGGGTATGCAGCAGTCCTAACTATACTTTTGTTAAAGCTGAGGATAACCCTGCATGTTATGCACCATTTTGTTTCTACCCCATCCAGTATCAGTTCAATTTGAATATCACACCCATTGCCCAGGTTCTGCCTGTCTATCTCCAGGAGACTTGACTGAATATATGATAACAAATGAAATCCAAGAACTAAAAGACTTGGAGTCATTATCATTATATAACAAATTTTTACATGTGGATAATAGAGTCATATTGACAACAACAACAAAAAAAATTTAATTGCATAATTTAGGAAGTTTTAGAGCAGAATCATTCATTGAATAAAAATGCAAAACTTGACATCCTTAGATATAATAGGCAAAATAATGGTATCACTTAAAATGACAGGGAAGATTAAATGAGAAAATTAAGGAAAAGTGTTTAGCTGGATGCTGCTTCATGTTAATCAATATATCTGTGATAGGCAGAAACATGGCTTCCCAGAGTTGATCTTATCCTAATCCATGGAATCCATGCATATGTTATTCTACATGGCAAAGGGGGTTTGGCAGATGAGATTAAATATCCTGATATGGAGTGATGATCCTGAGGTATCTTGTGCAGGACACAGGGTAATCATGAGTGACATTATAAGGAAGGGTGCAGGTCAACCAGAGATGTGATGATGGAAGCAGAGGTCAGAATGATGGAGCACTGAATGATGGAAGCATCTAGAAGCTACAAAAGACAAGGAATGGAATCTCCCCCAGGGCGTCCAGTAGGAAAGCAGCCCTGCTCACACCTGGTCTTCAGTCCAGTGAGACTTCTGACTTTTGAGACCTTAAGAAATGAATTTGTTTCACTTAAGCCATGAAGTCTGTGGTAATTTGTAACAGGAACAACAGGATGTTAGTGCACTTTGTTAGCTTTATCATCATTACAATTATGGAATCAGTTTGTTTGATAGGCCTGCCATTACAAAGTTCCACAAACAGAGTGATTTAAACACAGATATGTATTGTCTCACTATTCTGGAAGAGGCTGGAAATTCAAGATCATGGTGTCCGCAGTGCTAGTTCTTACTGAGAGCTGGTCAGGAAAGGTGTGTTTCAAGTCTCTCTCTTAGATAGCCATTTTCTCCCCTTGCATCACACTGTCTTCCTTCTCTTTTGTGTTTCTGCTTCCAAAATTACCACTTTTAAGAGGATATCAGTCAAATTGGTTTAGGTTTTACCCGACTGACCTCAATTTTGTGCTGATTACTTCTGTAAAGATGCCATTTTCAAATAAAGTCACACTTTGAGATAGTTGAGGGCTAGGACTTCAACATGTGAATGTTGCAGGGTGTGTGTGTGTGTGTGTGTGTGTGTGTGAACTATTCATTACAATTATTTGTGTGCATTTAAAATAAAATCCTTAAATTTGGAAGCTATGACTGTAGCCTCAGAAGCGGAGTGTATAAGAATTATTTTAACGGTAACTTACATTGGACTAAGGCGGTTCCTCTAAAGGGCAGCATGTTGTAGCGGTACCGTGACATAGTGGTTTAATAAGAAGTGGAACCATTGTTACTGCCACCGGGAGATAGTCTCAATTATGGGTAATGACAATTTAATAGTTCTGAAAACAACTCCCTTTTATAATTACAGAGGATTTCCTTAGCATTATCAGAAGTTAAGTTACTCATGTTTCCTCATGAGGCCTCCTAAGTGTGCTGTTACTACATCATTCTGAGTCTCCCCGGTAACTCTGCAGGTGGTAAGCAAAGAAAACATGCTTACTATAGCAACCAGCACGTGCATTCTACAGAGGAAGCAAACCATTTTGGATTTACCAATGAAATTTAACATTCATTATATTTGTCCGGGATCAGTGGGGCTTAAAACTTTTAAAACTTCAAGAACTTCTTTGAGAGTATGCATTAAAAAAAAAAAAAAAAAGTTTTCTTACCAGAAAAGTAGTGTGTGTGTGTGTGTGTGTGTGTGTGTGTGTGTGTGTGTAGGAGAGAGAGAATAAACACAAATTACATTTATGGGTGATATAAAGCTCATGTAGGGGACCCCTCCATAGTCCTGCCCTTAAAAAACCTTTTGTTTCGGAGGCAGATTTTTCTGGAAGGTCTCTTGTTTTCTTTGGCTTCATCTCCAAATATGAGATTTGTCCTCTAGATTCCCAGTTCCCATCAGGGTGCTCTAGGCTCATCTCCTCCCTCTTGTTTCTTTGTGATGCTCACTACCTCGTATTCACCCTCTCTCGTCCTTGGAACTTCTCTGAATACCACACTTCATAAGTTATCTCCTCTTGTCATCCTAGATTATTCCAGGTCAGTCATTCTAAAGCCCTCTATGTTTGGTCAACTTGTTGCCTAAATTATCAGTTTGCTTTAGAAAACTTGTAGATTTCCCCCCCAAAAAAAACTTTAGGGTATAATTTGTTGTGCGTTTGTGAGAAATTTTGCTCCTACATTGTTCCCTGAAATAGAGTTCAGCTTTAAAATGCCTAGGATAGCACGCGTCACTATATTTTCTTACGCTTTTTGTTAACCTTTTAAACATATTAAGATCTTTAAGGAAAATTTTCAATAAAATTGCTATCTGCTGAGAAAAAAAAACACACAGTTCTTGAGTTATAGGTATATCATATAAGACAAATTATATACAAATCAGCACCCTTTTAAATCAAAGTTACATACTAGTAAATTGTATATTTCATTTGGATTGACAGTTCCATTGTGTTCTTTTATGGAGAAGTCATAAAAAGTGCTATTGTTTTTTATCTCCAAAGCTATTAGAAGCAGTAACATGTCTAGGTACACAGATATTAAAAATCAGGAGGAAAATCTTCAATCAAGAAACTTAACTTGAAATGCACACTGCCATTGGTCAAGCTGTTACTGCTGCCTGGAATGTCTGGTCAAGATCTTTCTTCAAGATGCAGCTCTGTCCAGGAAGTGTTTCCTGAACCCCTCAATCCAGTGTGGTGCTCTGAATCTGGGAGTACCTCTTTCAGCAATTACCACATTAGGTTATAATCCTCCCTCCCTCCCTCCCTCCCTCCAGCCCTCCCTCCCTCCCTCCCTCCCTCCCTCCCTCCCTCCCTCCCTCCCTCCCTCCCTCCCTCCCTCCCTTCCTCCCTCCCTCTTTTACTCTCTTCCCTCTTTTTTCCCCATTGTTAGCCTCTCCCACTGTACTCAGATTCTTGAAGTCAAACATGGTTATTATTTATATGCCCAGTGCTTAGTATAGTGTTCTGTACTTAGTTGGCATTTAGCAAATTGCCTGCCAAATTAACAAAAGGAAGCTTAAACCAGTAAAGAAGTAATTGGGATTGAGTTGATTACTCTTCATACTAAAATGTTTCTTTCTTTCTTTTTTTTGTATTGAATAATTTTAGAAAGTCATAAAGAAATTTAGTAACAGTATCTAATATCTTTAGATTCTGAGCACTGGCTAGATATGGAGCAGGAGGGGGACAAACCCTTCTTTTAGGGAATTTACAAAGGATTTGGAAATATAGGTCTTAAGTCCCAGGAAGAAAAGTTACAAAATGCAAAGGAATTTTAAAAATGTGTAAGGCAGTATTGTGCAAGGTATTTACATATATATTGAGAAGCTATAACATCAGTGATTGGCCCCACGGTAATAGGAAAAACAGAAAATAATGAAAAGTAAAAATACAGAGGTATTTTGGTTTTTGTAGCAACATCAAAAGAGTGCCACTTCTGCATAGATAAAGGAAGTGCTTATGGGCATCCATTCCCTGTCTTTCATCCTGGTGAATGAAAAGAGGAAGTCAGAAAATATACCTCAAGGCAAGTAAAACAGAAATGTGGACTGCACTCCTACATTACAAATACTGGTGCTAATTCCTGATGAAAGGAAAGCATTATATTTGTAGGTTCTGTAAATTTCAAGCCTAATTCATGGAAGAATATGGAAGGAAAATGGACAAGAATTTATTTTTTGCAAGATTTGCCACTTTTAGTACATGAAAAAAATGTTTCAATGTTATTTTAAAACTTTTTTTGATCTCTGACAACTTGCCAAATTCCCTGAAACTTTTGGTAAACTGTCTTTCCAATATGAATTGCCTATATGGATCTCTATACATGTACATACATACATACATGCATGCATGCATGCATTAATATGTAAATATATTGATACATATGTTATGTATTGATACATAAAATATATATTCTTTCAAAAATGTTTAAATTTAAATTGTAACCAAGTTAACTTAATTTTTTCTACCCATCTCTACCCCTTCCCTCCGGTGAACACCAGTCTGTTCTCTGTATCTATTGTTTTGTTTTGTTTTGTTTTCTAGATTCCACAGATAAGTGAAATCATATGGTATTTGTCTTTATTTGTCTGACGTATTTCTCTTAGCACAATACCCTCAAGGCCCATCCATGTTGTCTCAAATGACAAGATTCCTTTTTTTTTTGGCTGAGTAATATTGTGTGTGTGTGTGTGTGTGTGTGTGTGTGTGTGTGAGTGAGTGAGAGAGAGAGAGAGAGAGAGAGAGAGAGAGATCACATCTTTTTAATTTATGTCTTGATGAACATTTAGGTTGATTCCATATCTTGATTATTGTAAATAATACTACAGTGAACATGGGGTACATTTATCTTTTATCTTTTCAAAATAGTATTTTTGGTCTCTTCAGATAAATATTCAGAAGTGGAATTTCTGGTTTGTAAGGCAGTCCTGTTTTTAATGTTTTCATGAACTGCTACATGGATTTCTGTATATCTGCACCAATTTACGTTCCCACCAACAGTGCATTACAAGTGGTTTTCTCTACTCTTGTTATCCTTGACCTTTTGATGATAGCCTTTCTAACAGGTGTGAGGGGATATTTCATTGTGGTGATGACTGGCATTTCCCTGATAATTAGTGTGATGATTATCTTTTCATTTGTCTGATGGCCATCTATGTCTTTGGAGAAGTGTCTATGAAGGTCCCCTGCCCATTTTTGAATTGAATTGCTTTTTTATATTTAGTTATTGGGTTCTTTGTTGTACATATCATTTGTAAATATCGTCTCATTCAGTAGGTTATCTTTTCATTTTGTTAATGGGTTCCTTCACTGTGCAGAAACTTTTTAGTTTGATGTTGTCCCCTTTGCTTGTTTTTGCTTTTGTTGCTCTTGTCTAAGCAGGCATATTGAAGAAGATATTGCTAAGACAGATATCAAAAGGTTATTGCCTATGATTTCTTTAGGACTTTTATGATTTTAGTCTTAGAATTTAAGTTTTTAACCCATTTTGAGTTTATTGTTGTATATGGTGTAAAATAGTGGTCCAGTTCCACTTTTTCCTCATTATGTGTCCAGTTTTCCCAACACCATTTATTAAAGAAACTGTCATTTCCCCATTTTATATTCTTCCAGCCTTTGTCATATATTAATTAACCATGTAAGTTTGGATTTATCTCTGGACTTTCTATTCTGTTTCAATGATTGATATGTCTGTTTTTGTGAAAGTAAATTATATTAACTTTTTAAAGTGTCCCTAGATATAATGCTTATAAATTAACTGATTTAATTGATTTGAACAAATAGAAGAAAATTAGTTTGAAATTTCTAATGTGTTTTAGGAAATACGGTTTCTTCTATATTTATGTAAAGTAATTTAAACCATACAAAGGAAGAACATTTGCTAGGGATTTATCTCAATAAACAGATATGTATGGTTGCTGATTGGCTATATAAACATCAGACAGATTCTGCTTTCACTGAAGATGCATTATTTTAGGGAGTTGATGTCTCTTAATTGGGTATTACCTGAAAAATAGTACTAGACAATTGTGCACAAATTGCCAAAGTCAAATTCAATGTAGTCTCTGCCCGGATGACATATATTGAATCAATGAAGTTTATAAAAATTGCCCAGTGAAGAAATGCTAATTATAAATTTTGATTATACTTTTGGGTAACTAATATTCTGCTCATCTTCTATCCCTGATCTCATTGATAATCACTTGATGCCTTTTTCTTCTGACCACTGTTTTAGAGATTCCAGACTGGACTACACAGATGTAGAGTCTGCCTTGGAGACTCGCTATAGGAGCTAACATATGCTATTCTTTCCATTAGTTTTAATGCTTTCCCCCCAAAAAACCAAGTTAAATTAACCCCATTTAATACCTTCCTGTCACCTTTATCTATTCTGTTGCTTTTTAAGTTATCTGTGGGGAGAAAAATCCCCATTTTCTACTTCTCTTTTCTTTCACAACATTTTTCTTTTTAATTTATTTATCCCTTTTTGTGTTGTACATACAAGAGAATAGAAATTGACCTGATCCTGAGAGGAATATCTAATAAGACAGATACTTTCATCTTAAAGAAAAATAATGCCATATATTTCAATGCAAAATTAGATATAACCCCAAAATAGTATCATTGACTTACAAAATATTCTTAAATTATTAGAACCTGCTATGCCTCTTCTTTTTTCTCTAATGAAATGTATATTGTTTTCTCAATTGTTCAAACATTTAATAGAAAAATATGAACTTTTGTTATTGGGGTAATGACCATATTATAATATTTACTTTATTGAAAATAATAATACTTTTGCTGATAAAGGCCTGATTAAGTGTTGATAATTAGCTAAAATAAGCATATAATTAAGCCATTGATGAATAACCTTATCATTTTTTGTGAATTTTTCTCCATTGAAAATGGGCTATAAGCTTTACATGAGCACTTTCAAAGCCTTTTGGAAAAGTCTTTATTTGGAGAAGTCTTTATTATCTTCACCATTTGATGATGAATAGAGTACTTTATGTTTTTTAATGGATGTGTATTTTTAAATTGTATAATTTCTGTTTTTATCAATTTAATATAGGCCTGGTGCATGGATTTGTGCACCGGTGGGGTCTCTCGGCCTGGCCTGTGGGGATCGGACAGTGACCAGCTCTCTGACATCACCTGAGGGGTCCTGGATTGCAAGAGGGTGCAAGCCAGGTCAAGGGACTCCACCAGTGCATGATTGGGGCCAGGAAGGGACTGTAGGGGTGGGCTCCAGAGTGTGTCAGGCCCACCTTGCCCAGTCCCGATTGGCCAGACCCCAGCAGTAAGCTAACCTGCCATTCAGAGCATCTGCCCTATGATGATCAATGCACATCATAGTGACTGGCTGAACGAACAATCAGACACTTAGCATATTAGGCTTTTATTATATAGGATGTACATTCTATACCTGGTGATTTAGAAGAATCAATAAATAGTTTGTCACACAAATGAGCTCTTCCTTCCCAACTTATCTATTAAATAAGTGAGTTTTTATTTATAGAAAAAGTATTTTAACTGAGAAACTTGGGAATTGAGTGAGTTTGGTCTGTCAAATCATCTGTTGTCATTACAGTTAAAAAATAATTGGAAGCTACTCATACATTGATAATATCTACTTCTTTGTTCTTTGTCCCTTCCAAGTTTCTCTTATTTTGTCCTCTTCCTTTTACCCCACTTGCCTTTCTTTTAAAATCATGAACCCTTAGAGGTGGCGTGTTTTTTTCTTTCTTTTCCTTCAGCTGTGAATTAGGCCCCTTGTATTGTCCTTTGATTTTCTAAACCAGTAAATAGAATCATCCAAATCTGAAACTTAGAACAGCTTGAAAGGTTGATATGTTACCCTTCTCCATCTTTGGGCTCTCATCTACTCCACATTCTGAAACATGATGTTCTTTCTGTGTTTTTCTTTTTTTGGTTTCAGATAAATTATTTTTTATCAAATT
This sequence comes from Pipistrellus hanaki, assembly GCF_964339955.1. Lineage (NCBI taxonomy): Eukaryota > Metazoa > Chordata > Mammalia > Chiroptera > Vespertilionidae > Pipistrellus > Pipistrellus hanaki. Next base: position 60,879,877 of record NC_140507.1, on the reverse strand, counting down.
ATTTTTATCAAATTTCTTTATACAATATAATTTTATAAAATCAACAAAGAGCAGTGTTTTAAATCTGTGCTGAAAGTGAGGGATTGAGCAAAAAAGAAACAGAAACAACTCAGGGACATGGACAACAATGTGGTGATGGCAGGGCGGGGGTGTGTGGAAGGAGGTGGGTGAGGGTATGGGGGATAAATGGTGATGGATGGAGACTTGACTTGGTGTGGTGAACACACAATACAGTGTACAGAGGATGTGTGGTAGAATTATGTCTGCTTTTGTTAACCATTGTTATCCCAATAAGTTCAATAAAAAGAAGAAAAATAACTGTACAAAAAATTTCCATGATTCAAAGGTCAGCTCTGCCACTTTCTAGCTGTGTGACTTTAGCAATATATTAGTCGTGTCTACTGCAATCTTCTCATTAGTAAAACTGGGAATAATTAGAAAATTATAGAGAGGATTTAATAGAAGTGCTTACATAGGTGCCTTTTTAATTGAAATTGCACAATAAATGTTAATTATCCTCATTATCTCAGCTTGGAAAAGTATGTACTATATAATGGGCATGTAGGAACTGTTTGTTGAATGGATGAATGAAGTGGCACTTTTTTTTTTTAAAGAGCTTTTTCTTTGAGATAAAGATATTAGACATTCAAAATCTGTCTTAAAGTTTATAAAATTCTGGTGATTTATTCTGGCATTTTAGGTAAATAAATTAGATAATATCTCATTTAACATTTATCATAGTGAAATAGTAGCTTTCACAAATGGTGACCCTAGGCATAAACATTAGAAATGACTAATTTTTTATGAGCAATTTAATATATGTATATTATGACTATTATATATACTACTATTTAACATTATTTATATATGTCTTGAAAGGGACCAATGTGGACAAGCCTCTGAAATTCTAGTGCTCACAATACTATATTTATGGATATATGTACAAAACTAAAACTATTTATTAACAAATTAAGTCTATTCTTCTCTATCACTATATAGAAATAAATGTTTCCTGTATGCATTCACTCACTTCACAGACTTGTTCAGATCAAACAAAATGGTATTGTTTATTAATTAGACTCAATTTAATTTGATTGCATCTTTTCACTATATATCTAGATTCTATGTCATAAAAAAATGGGGTTTCATATTTGTCAGCTTTAACTCTTGCACAAAAAAGATAGTAATTATTTTGATTTCTTACTTTCTTCCCAATAATCGTGGGAAATACTATACCGTCTAAATTTGATTCTTTATAATTTCTCAAAACTATTTTTACAGGCAGATGAAGTTTGACTCAAAATAATTATATTGAATTGCAATGCAATTACAGAATTAAGTACTTGCTTTTAGATCATATCTAATAATTAAGAATTGCTCAGAGCAGCTAGTAAAAGGGAACTATTGCTAAAAATTACCCCTATTCTCAATATAAAACCCAATAAACTCTCATAATAGCAAACAGACTACACCCATGAAATCCCCATGTATTTCAAAATCATTTATAAAATATTTAAGTTTCAATACTGTGAATATTCTTTTTTGTACACTTATTCTGGAATAATTGAAGATCCATTCCACATATATATTAGTTTAATGGTACCATTCTTAATCAAGACGTATATAGAAAAGAGTACTTGATATTAAGGTGGGATGTACAGGAGGGGAAAAAAGGAATATTACTTAATAGTGCATGTCGGTGCAGCAAGAATTAAAAAAGTAAAATGAAATGTCCCGAGGTTATTCGACCTGGAATATGTCATAAAATCATGGAAGTATACTGAAATATAATTTTTCCCCTGGTTCTTCAAAATATTTGGGACATCGAACTCCATTATGAATTCAGTACAGTTTATTATGAAACGTTTCAGTCTGTTGTGGTTGAAACCTTTAGGAAATATTCAGAATATATTTGTTTTATACTTTAGTCCACTTGGAGCTATGGTATATATATATAAAGACTCCTAGATATTTTTAAACCATTGCCATTTTCAAAATCTCCATGCTTACATTTCTAACAGCTTTCAAAAGAAATATGTAAACTGCTGTTCTCCTGCTGAGGAGTGAAATTAATGATTGGTGGGCTGCATTTCAACAGACCATTTACCTTCTATTGTCGTAAATATTAGCTGTCTGACAGGACACTATTAGCTAGTCTGCAGGAAACTAATTGCTGAAAAGGCTTACAGGTGCTTTTATAACAAAAGTTATAAAAATGCTGAAAACTGACAGTAAGAGCACACGAACTCTTGACAGCATAGAAAGAAAGTCAACATTTTTCTGCTCCTGAGAGATGGATTGTAGTACCAGTGTCCCTGACAGATCAGCTTACCTTTTAATGCAGAACAAAGAGAGGGTTGTAGGCTGTCAAACACTTCAGCAAGTAAGAAAAATGGTATAACCTTGAGGTTCAGTTGAAAATAATTGTGCCCGTTAGGTAGATTCTGTGGAACACTCAGTTATGTTTTAATTTCTTAGAATTTGGTAGGCATGGACTTCTTATTTGAAAAAGACATTCCATCTGAAATGTTTTATTTTTTGTCGGCAATATTGCAAGAGTAGAAATATTTTCAGTTGTCTATAAAAAAGTAGCCATTTTGGACTTGGTAAAATTTAAATTTTATAACAGTAATCTCCCCCCCCCCCCCACACACACACACCCCTTAATTTTCTTTCTCCTTGGACTTTTCATTGAATGTGGATTATGAGTTACTTGTTTTCTGTAGTTGTCTGTGTTGGATATTAATTTTCCTTCTCAGAGTTCATTGCCTTCTCAGTAAGATGGTATTTAAACCATGTTAATTTTCATAAATCAGTTCCTGTAATTTATTATTTTTATTCTTTCCCTTTCATTTTGCTAATGATGCCAACTAATGGATGGAAATAACTATGGAAAATGTCTTCCTCCATTGCCCTCAGTGCGGTGAATCTCTATAAAAGGAGATTTTCCTGACCTGTCCCAAACAGATCTTCTTTCTTTAGTGTTCATGTGTTCTATCAACATGATATAATCTCTATCTATTGCATTTATTTGGATTTTTCTTGAATCTTTGATAATTCCTAATTGTGTGCATTGCATTTATTTTATTATTATAATATTTTGCTGTGCGCAACATGCCTCCTTTACATTACACACTCCATTAGAGTCATTTCTGATTGATATTTATATATAGCCTTAAAATAAATATATTGCTTACGTATTCATTTTATACTTCAATGTATATGTCTAGTTTTGCAGAATTAAACAACATAGGAAGAATATTAGGTTTTACCTTATTTCAAATTTGTGTTCTTGATAAATACAGTTTAATCTCATTAATTTTTTGAATTCATGGGTTTTACATGACTTTTAAAATCCATATTATGCAAACTTAGGATAAATCAGTACTTCTAAAATTTAGAACAATGTGATTGTATTCCTTATAAAATCCAAATGATTTTTGTATATATGTGAATATGCTGAAATACTCTGTAGATTAGGGTGTTGATTCTTCTCAATGATGCAAAAAATGAGTTAGTTGTTTTGAAAATAGAATTAGTTCGTCATCACAATACAGTATGCTGCAATTTCCCATTCCTAATGGAGCCCTGAGCTGTTTTTGTTTGGACAAGACTTAAATAGTCCTACATTTTTGGACATATTATACATAAGAAAGTGAAATCTACAAATTATAACTTTAAATCCCCTGGTTTTATTTTATTTTTTCAAGATCTAAAATAAAACTTTTATGATTTTTTTTTACATGTTTAGTTTTTTGTTTTTGTTTGTTTGTTTGTTTTTAATTCTCACCCAAGGATAATTTTCCATTGAGAGAGTAGAAGAGAGAGGGAAAGACAGAGAGAAATACTGATGGGAGAGAAACACATCAATTGCTTGCCTCCTTCACGTGCCACGACCAGGGCCCTTGCAAGAGAGGAGCCTTCAACAAAGATACATGCCCTTGACTGGAATTGAACCCAGAACCTTACCATCTGCAGGCCGATCCATCCACTGAGCCAAACTAGTGAGAGCCATGTCTAGTTTTTTATAGAGTAAAAAATGGCTTATTTCCTTATAGACTCTAATAGGCTACAAAATCAGTAACATTATATAAAAACATAATTAACTCTTGTTTGAAGACCTCTTTTATTTTCATATTTAAGGTTTGGGATTCTTTCTGGATCATACCAACTTGAATCTCATGCATTGTATGTTTGAGTGATTATCAGCTAATTGGTTGATCAAGATAATATGGTATGAGGGACTCATGGTTAACTAATAACATATATATTTTTAAAAATATTTAACATAGTGAGGATTATCCAAAGCTTGATAAAAGAGTCTACCTTTTAATTGCAAGATTCAGCTCAACTAGTATAAAAACTGTATTTAAAGGAAAAAAAAATAATTAAAATATAAGAAAAATATTAAATAATTATTTCATATAATTCAAATAAATAGAGTCTAGCATTTCTATGAAACATTACAAAATATAGAAAAAGTATGTCAGATATTTACAATTTTTTAATGGTCACAAATCATAAGCTATGTAGCAACGAAGAGAACATATATCAATTATTACTGGCACTGTAGATACCAGCTGTAAATGCCTTCCTGCAGTTTAATTTTTCTATTATAATTTTATATACTATTCTCTTGAGAATTTAATGTAGAATAATTATTATATGAATATTTTGCATATGTATAATTTTATTTAAAAATTACCTAGCATTTAAAGCTTTCTAAAAATTTCAGAATATATACCATTGGAATTTATGAACATTTGGCCTGATATAATGGAAACAGAATGCCTATTTGCTCCAGTCCTGCCTACTAGCATATGGTCTCGGGCAAGTTCCTTTACCTTTCTCTAACTCTCTTTTCTCTTTTCTTAAAGAAAGATATGTAATAAATAATATATGAATAAGAATCTTTGAGCAGTACTGTAAAATAGACTGACCTGTGTTGATGAAGATGTTCAGTATTTTGTGCTACTTAATATGGTAGTCACTAAGAACCATGTGGCTCCTGAAATATGATCAAAATCACTTAAAACTAATTTTTAATTTTAATAATTTAAATAGCCACATGGGACTAATGATTACCATATTGGAAATCTCAGACTTAGAGAGTTATTTCTTAATCATTAAGTGAAATTATATATGGTTGTGCTTAAAATAATGTCCAACAAATAATAATTATAACAATAATCATGGCCCATTTAATGTTAAACATGTGTGCAACAGACATTATTTCTTTTAGTAAAACAATCATGTGAAATAGCTACCAATTTTTAGTTGAGAAAAACAAAGTTTACTTGAGTCAAGTAATTTCTCTCAGGTTATAAAGATCGAGGGTTCATACCAAGGATTGATGGCTGATGTGAACCCTATTCATACTAGCTCCCATGGTTTTGCTGACAAATATTATCTTTCTCTATATTTATATTCAAGTTCCACTAACATATTTACACTTTAAAACTTTTGTCTTTAACCGTGTTTATATTAGCATATTTTCTGTTTTAGTAGCCGTTCTTTCCAATGTGCTTGAGTGTATATTTTATCCTTGCTAAGCTCCTTCCAGGAAAAGGGGCTTCGGTGGGCATCTATAATACTTTCAACAATAAAGATAAATTAAAAAAAATATTTTTCAAGACCTTTTACTTCAATTATATATTTTTTAAAAAATGTCCTAGTTGATACCTGCCTTTATTAAATACTTGGAAAATAAATTCAGGGACAAATAATTGATCATTGTATTTTGCTTCTTCTATGCGTTTTTGACTGGAATTTATTTGAATTGACCTATGTGGAAAGTAGAATGTTTTTAAGCTTCTGTTAGTAACTATTACCTGTCACATTCTGAAAGAAAATCACCTGAGAGTTGGTTTATATCTTAGAAATGTCTCAAGGGTTATTTAGTTGGTTCAAGATAGAAGAGCAGCCTGGGAAGGAGAGAGGTCCCCTGTGAATAACAGCACATCCTCACAAAACTCTGCTGTACATCAGAATGAAAACAGGTTGCGTGATGGCTTGTTGTTGGTGATGACACCCACTGCATTTCTTACAAGGGTGTGTGTGTGCAATCTCATTTCTTGGTCATTCTTGATATGTTGTTTTAACATATTTCACAATTAGCAAAAAGCTATGTTTAAATCCATGGCAGAGATCATTCCTGGGGGAGTTGGCATGATGAGAGCTCTGTATCTCTGCGAACTGGTGCTGAAGGTATTTCTATTTCTATGTTTATAAAAGCAAAACCAAAAATGTACAGTAGGTTTAAAAAGTAAGATAAGCTTCAGCTTAATGTGTTTCTTTGTCCTCCTTTGCCTATATCTATTTATTTTCAGCCTCAAATATCTATGCTAGCATTAGGATGGAAAATGCTGTAAGGATATAGTGATTTTACACTTACCTATAGAGTACCCCCAAATATTTGCCTTTTAGAATTAATACTGGAGAGAATAGAAAAGAACTTTGGATTCTTAAGCATCATCAGAATATAAGTATCCAGTGACTTGTGCATGTGGCTTATTGCAAAATCTATTACACTCGTGGAACTTTTCCAGTGCGGTGGAATTGATGTGACATGAAAGAATGCTAGCAGAATGAATTATAGAGGCCCCTGGGTTTGGAGAAATGGAGGAAACAAACAAAACATATATATGTTGTTTTTCAAGGTGGTTACATTAGGGACATGTTTCTGCAAGTGTGCTTTTCAGAATTCTAGATCAGTAGTATGTGCATTGTTGTTGCATAAAAAAGGGGGTTAAAAAACCCATCTATTAAACAGCTAGTTATTATTCAATTAAAAAAAAAATCTTCACTATGGGAAAGTGCTTGGGAAATGCCCAGAAAAAGAGAGATGGTATGTTTCCCAGACATGAATACCCTAAATATCCCCTCCTATGTTTTTCCTAAATCAAAGTATAGTATCATTAAAAGTTTAGAATTTTAGTATATTATTGGCCAAGGACCTTTCTAAAGTAGTTCCCCCCCCCCCCAAGTTTTATTTTATTCCTTTGCATGTTTCCAACTGACCAAAAAGAAAAAAAAATCTTAAATTGTTTTAGGTTTTTATTTGCCTCACATTTAAACTCTCCATCTCCTTATGTCATGGTACTTAACGTTTATCAACTATGGAAAATCTAAACTACCAGTCTTTGTATCGTTGGCTCTTCTAAAACAAAACAAAACAAAACAAAAAAACACACACCATAATCGTTGAATAAGCTTTGTGATTTTGGATCTCCCCCCACCCCTTCCTATCTCCATCACTCTTTGATTCAATGTTTCATTTCCTATGTTATTAAAGCAGAACTTGAACAAAGCCATAAACAGATTTCAAAGGAGAGGTTTTGGGAATTATATTCTCTGTACCACCACTAACCTCCCAGACCAATGCAGTGACAAATTTTGTGAATAATGCTTGTGCTAGAAATCCTGCATTTACTCTAAAAGCCTCAGATTAAGATATAGCACAACTTTTTTAATGAACACTTGGTGTAGAAAATCAGTGTCTGGCCAAGTTCCAGTTCAAGTAATTATATTCTCCTTTCCTAAATTGTACCCTGTAATTTTCATTCTTGAATTGTAGAATAGTCTTAACAGTTATGATCGTTTAAGTCTGTGTTACAATTTAAGATCTTTAGATGGTTTGGATGAGAAGCTTATGCTGCTATAAATGCTTAAAATAGTATTGGCTAAGTTAAGTCATCCTTTAAGGCATGTTTCTCAGTCCCTTTAAATGGAATAGGGATATTATGCAGACATTAATAAGTTATAGCATTTTGTTTTTCAGGTTCTTTGCTTTCATTATATTTTTACTTTTAAGTCGATACTATATTTTTTGTACTTATAATTGAAAAAACTTCTATGTATCATAGTTTTTCTCTGCCAAGTTGCTGTTGCAAGTTTTCTCAGATACCTTAATTATAAATTATAAAAACAGCTAAAGCACTGTATGATTCATGATACCAGTCCGGCATGCTTCTGTGCATCGTGCAGACAAGGTTGCACACAAGGATATAAAGATTTGGATACTTCTTCAGTTACTATATAAACTAGAGGCCCAGTGCAGGAATTGGTGCACAGATAAGGACTGGTCAGGGGTGATCGGGGGAGGGACTGGGGTGGTTGGCTGGCCAGCCTGCCCTCTGGTGGAACTCCTGGTCAAATTCCAGATTGAGAGAACATTTTGCATATTAGCCTTTTGTTATATAGGACTAGAGGCCTGGTGCATGAGAATTCATGCACTGGAATGGAGGACCCTCAGGGGCAGGAGGTGACACAATAATCAGGAATGCGATGCCCCCATCACACCTCTGCTGCTGCCACTGCCAGCAGCACAAGCCTCAGCCAGCCCTGGTTACCTGAGCCTTGGGCAGCCCTGGTGGCTGGGCAGCCACCATCAAGGCTTGCCTGAACCTCGAGCTGGCCCTGGGCAGCTGGGGGTCTGAGGGAACTCGGGGACTCTGGAGGCAGGTGCATAAGTGGCTGGATTCACCTGGGAACAGGTCTGGCCATGACATGTGCCTGCTGCCCTGGTGGGGCTGAGGGAACCGGACGCCACCATCTTTGGCTGTTGGTGCCACCATATTTGGGGGCGTGGCGGTCACTTAGCATATTTCCTCCTTATTGGCTATGGGCGCCATCATATTTGTGGTGGCATGAAGGTCATTTAGCATATTCCGTCTTTATTAGATAGGATGGGAGAAGGTTTAGAAAAAAAGAGTGCTAAGGTGCTAACTTAGTGTGCTTTTATGGATTGAGGTAGAAATGGGACAGGGTCATTGTAATTGGCCCTGATTCTCATTGATTATCTCTCTCTACCCACACTGCTCAATATGGAGGCTATGGAGAATTTGAAATGTGGCTAGTACAGATTTCGATTATAGTGTAGAATAAAATAGAAAGTGTACTTTGAAGGTTTAGTGTTAAAATTAATGTAAAATATGTCAATTTTCATATTATTTCAAATATATTAAGTAAAATATATTACTACAATTCATTTTGCCTGATGTTTTATTTTTTTATATGTGGCTAGTAGAAAATTTAAAATTGCATATGTGGTTCATGTATTATTTCTATTAGTCAGGAATACTCTTCATCTTCCCAATATTACAATCAATAATTTTTTCCTTGTCATTTTAATTTTCTTGATTTTTTTTCAGAAGATGTTTTTATATTTGTGTGCTAATAAAGCCCCCAATTAATACCTGCTGCCCAATTATTTTAAAATTAGCCTGTGAAATTGATGAAGCTCAAGTGAATTACAGTTTTTTAGGAGTTTTGGATTTCTGTGAGTTCACAGTGATGGGTTTTTACTTGCTTTATACGACAACTTTTATGTGTTTTGTTTCCGTTCAAGCTTTTGTTACAACTTCATTGCAAACACTTGGGAATATTGCTTTGTTTCATTTTCTGCATTTTAAAGGACTAGACACATGATGAAATTGTGGAATAAATTACATAATATTACCCAGCATACCGTGTAATTTCCTGTTATGAGGGCAATAGACACTTATATGGATGGATGATTTAACACAGGTATTAGGTTAAAATAATTTCAAGGAAAAAGTTTAGGATAATTGAATACTGTTTTTTCCCCCCTGCCAATATCACAAATATGAGGCACAAAGAAAGCGGTAGAGGTTGGAAAGCACAACATTATTACCTCTACTTTGCTGGATGCTAGTAATTTCATGGAAGGTTCCTGCGATTGGATTTTAGAGCTGCTGTTCTGCGACATTTGTTTCTCAATCATTGAGTCCAATAAAAAAGTGTTCTGCAGTGATGTCCTCAAAAGCTGTAATAGTTTTGGAACATGAAGATTGACTTATTAGAATGACATAGAGATGATAGAAATTTTAAAAGTTTTGTTGAATCCCAAGTAATCGTGAGCAGGGGGGATTTTTGAAGCGGACATGGAAGGATTCTGGAAAAAAATGTTTGAACAAACCTTTTCTTTTCTGATTCTATTGAAGTAATTTGTTCCTTTTGCTCACTTATTTAAATATAGATAGCTGCATAAAAACTAAGTAATCAAATAATGTTTTAGGATGCAGACAGTCTTATTTTTCCTCTCTCCTAACTCTCTCATATTGGAATGATATCTGCATACTCATCTCATATATATGATTTCTACTGGGGCTTTTGTGTGTTCATAAGACCCTGGTCCTGATCAAAGGTAGGCACCTGGCCCAATGGGACACTCAAACGTTTTCCTGGGAATTATGGACGTGAAGCCAGAGAACGGAGTGGTGGTCTTTCTCTATTGCAGGTGTTCATAAACATTTTTTTGTTTTGTTTTGTTCTGTTTTGTTTTGTTTTGTTTTGTTTTGTTTTGTCACAAGGATCACTTTGGGAAGTCAATGGACCCTTCTCAAAATAATGTTTTCAAATGCATATAATAAACTACTTGGAATTATAAAGAAAACAAGCTGCATGGAAGTAATAGTTATCAAGCTATTGATAATTCCAAATTGGAATTGATAATTCCAAAAAAGACAATTCCAAATTTGATATATGATCATATATGATTTTTAACAGAGAAAACAACCACTGGCATCATGGGGATTGGGGCAGAAAATGAGAAGGAAACAGATTAGGCAGAGAAAGCAGAGATGAACAAGGGAGAGACAGAGTTCTGACAGCGATTAAAACACTGGTTCTAGATTTTCCCTGAAACACAGCCTGTCGCTGTTGTTTGTATGTTTGTTTTTCACCCACCTAAATTGTTTCTGCTGGTTGATGACTGTTTAAGCTCCTCTTTGTGCTTTGATACTTAGTGTCATTTGAATGCTAAAGCTGTACAAACTGTGTTATATTATAGTCATGAAACACGTTATGGGAAATACTGCTATATTTTAGATTCTCAAAGTCAGAGTTCATACATGCTGCCTGGCACTTAATATTTGTAAGGCGTGAGAATACATTGCTGTCGGCAGAACGTGCTGCAATGATGGAATTATTTCTGCAAGAGAGTAGCCACTAGCGGTGTGTGCTTATTGAGCACTGGGAACGTGACTAACGTGGCCAAGGCACTGAATATTAAAATATTTTCTTTTAATTAATTTGAATTTAACTTCAAATAGTTACATATGGGATAGCAAAGGCTATAAAGCAATCCTCTTTGATTCATGTATTCTAACAATTTTCTCAACAAGAATGTCTCAGATTGATGCTCTGGTTAATGTCCCATGGGCAATCTATTAAAAAAAAAAATCCCATCCAAGGACATATTTATTGATTTTAGAGAGGGAAAGGAAGGGAGAGAGAGACAGAGAAAGAGAGATGGGGAAACAGTGAGGTAAGAGAGAAACATCAATTGGTGGCCTCCCTTACATGCCCCAACAGGAGATCAAACCTTTAAGCTAGGTATGTGCCCTGACCAAGGTCTTTTGGTGGATGGGATGGTGCACCAACCAACCAAACTATGCAGCTGGAGCTAGTCCGATTTTTTAGGACTTTACTAAGTGAGTAATAGGAAGACAGCCCCATGTAATGGAAAGACCCTTGGCTTAGAAGTCAGACAGGTGATCTTGCCATTCAATCTAAACCTGGTCACACATTAGCTGTCTATGCCAGTTAGTAACCTTAGGGGAACTTGTCAAACCTAACTGAACCTCAGTTTCATCGTCTGTATATTGGGTATAATAATATCCCTCTCACAGTGTTATTTTAGGAATAAAAATAAATATGTTGGAAATAAAGTTGAATACATTTAAAGAACTTACCATAGTGTCTAACATGGTTGTTAACCAATAAATGTATGATATTATTAGATTTTTTTTTTGGATAATTTTTAAAATATTAAGATAGAGGATTTCACTTTAGTTTATACTAGAGAAATGCTGAGCAATAAAACTTTCTACTTTTAGTAGAAGATTCAATTTTTTTGTCTCAAAATATTTGGAACATATTTTGAAAAGCATACCTTGGTAAACATATCAAGGTATATATTTGAATAGGATTATGTAGTATTTTCAAAGCATGTGATATTTCATTTAATTGTTGAATTTTTTTTACATTAAAAAAACAGGATGTATTTTCTCAAAGTAAAAAAAAAAAATTATGCTCTCAGCTATCCACAATTGTTCATAATTATATTCTATTTGAACTTAAGTGCCTGGTGATTGTTAAAGGAGTTTGAATTTAAGTTTAGTGTAAGTTTAGTTGTTTTTAAAGTGCTCAAGTGATGCTTTTATCACACAGATTTATCAGATGTATGTTACTGAACTGTCACAGAATTAAGCCTGTAATGATCTATTCAACAGTCTTCATTACACCCTCCATATCCAGTAAATCAAGCTTCCCACACTCCATTCTTATTTGAGTAAAATGTCAGCTTTGTCCATTTTCTCCTACAAGTTACTACCCTTTATCAGTCTGGTACTCCTTATCAATAATCTGAACTATATACATTGAAATTTATACAATATATCTAGCAACTGTTCCACAAATGAGTTTTTAAACATTGATATTAACAGTATATTTTAGCTTGATATCTTAAGCCTTAAATAATGGCTACTTTAGGATTCACAGTGCTATATTTTACAATGATGCAATATATTTATATTCTTATATAAAACTAGAGGCCCAGTGCACAAAATTCGTGAATGGAGGGAGGTCTCTCAGCTCGGCCTGCACCCTCTCCAATCTGGGACCCTCTCACAATCCTGGGCTGCTGGCTTCTAACTGCTTGCCTGCCTGCCTGCCTGCCTGATTGCCCCTTAATCATTCCCCTGCTGGCCTGATTGATGCCTAACTGCTCCCCTGCCGGCCTAATTGCCCCCAACTGCCCTCCCTTGCTGGCCCAATCACTCCTAATTGCCCTCCTCTGCTGGCCCAATTGCCCACAACTGCTCTCCCCTGTCAGCCTCATCACCCCCAACTGCCCTCCCCTGCTGGCCTGATTGTCCACAACTGCCCTTCCTTGGTGGCCATCTTGTGTTGGCCATCTTGTGATGACATCGCACATAACACCATCTAGGTTTTTATTATATAGGGTACTTAATCACACTTTTTAAAAAATATATTTTATTTTTTTTGCCCCCCTCCCTCCCTCCCATACATACCCTCCCTCCCCAGAGTTTTATGTCCATTGGTTGTACTTATATGCATGTACACAAGTCCTAATCACACTTTTGAAGATTGTATGGTTCCTTTTTATTGAGTTGTTCTTGGGGGTCCATGTGTTATATCATAATTCTAAGTAAATTTTTTAGAAACAAAATATTGTGTTTTCTATGCAAAATATATTTGTTAATAGGACCCCTCTCTAGAATCAAAGCTGAATGCCATTCTGCTACTATTTTTAAATTAGGTCATTAGCTGTGAAAGCTTACTTAGCCCAACACAGCACAGCTGCTGACTATGACAGTATTTTCACAGTCAGAGGAAAGCTATATAAGGCTGATTTCACTCTCTCTTTAATTTCCTCCCATATTTTTTTCTTGATTTCTCTATCATAGAGAAATTCCAGTTTATTTCATGTGGGTGTGGTCTGCACAATTGAGATTTTTAAAACTATCTCCAGATGATTCCAAGGTGCAGCACAGTTTTAGAATGACCGCAGTAGGCACCCTACTCTAGTGGAGCGTGCTTTATCAAACGATGGGTTTTAATAGCTTCCCATTCATTTGTTTCATTTAAAGAAGTAATTTGAGGCAAATCAGTTCTCTCTCTCTCTCTCAAACTTTTATCAAAATACTCTTAAAATAAACGATATATTTATTGCCTTAATGATTTGGGCATCTTTGTTGGTGACACTCTGGGTTACTTTTTTTTGTTTTTGTTTTTTTGTTGACACAATGACTATACCAGCATTGATCACAGGTACTAAACTGACCATCACTAAGACCACAAGTAGCAAACCCCACTCTGGAAACAGTCAACACTTACACTCTGACACAACCAATGACCTCTTGGCTGCCTCACTCTCTCACGTGATGGAACAAACATTACATCTTTATTTCCTTAACCATTTAGAATAGTCTCCCTGCTGTACACATGCAAGGCGATACTGATTTGTCACTACTCCAAAGTCTATGGTTTTCTTATTTTCTACTATCTCTGCCCACTTATCTTTTCCACTTCTGTTAAAGCTGCTTTGTCCCTCTCAGACAGGTTACTAGCTTTTGCTCTGTATTGCACCCAGTGTATCCTCTTTAGGATTTCTCTTCCTCAAATCCCTTCTAATTTTAGCCCCTCCTCTCTACCTCTTTCTTAGCTGCACATAAACTTTCATTTAAAATCTATGTCTCTTTCTTCTTTGTCAGCTAAATACCATCTATTCTCTCAACAATTTTTCTGCTATACTTTTCTACTACTTGAACTATGCTCATTTGACATTTAAAAAATCACTTATACTCTGGCTTCTTCATAACCTATGAACTGGCATTCAAACTAACCTCTCTTTCAACATTTCTCTCTAAAAATCCTATATAATAAAAAGGTAGTATGCAAATTGACCCTAACATTGGAGCAATCAGAAGGACCACTGGACCAGTCATTATGAGGTGCCCTGAATACCTCTCGTTTCCTTTCCCCAGCCAGCAGGCTCTGATTGCCTGATGCTGAACCAGGAACCGGGATGGGTGGTGGGGGACGTGAGCAGTGCCAGGCTACCCTGCCGATTGATTTCCCCATACACAGAAGGTGACCTATGGGGGAGGTGGGTCTAGTTAGCGGTTGGGAACAGCCAATCTCTCGGTCCCTTCCCCTGGCCATCAGGGGGCAGGACCTGCTGTGGGCAGCTGGGGAAGATGGCCCTGATCACAGGCCAGGCCAAGGGACTGTTCCTGTGCATGAATTTTGTGTGCTGGGCCTCTAGTTTTTAATAAAGTTCTTATTGCCAAATTCAAGGATGTAGTTTCAGGGCTCCAAATGCTCTAGGAAGACAGAACAAAAGCCTTTATTCCATTCATGCATCACTTTGAACAATTATAGAATATCTACTTCCCAGTTGACTCTCTGAGAGATAAGATCAGTAATAATTAAGAGAATAAATTAGCTCATGTTTATTGAGCAGTGATTATCTATGCTTTCCCAGATCATCCCATTTAATTCCCATGGCAGCCCAAGCACAGCACAAGGAAGTGGCCAAACTCAAATTCAAACTCAGGTCTTTCTGACTGCAGAACTCATGCTTTTGTATATCTGTGTATAACTGTGAAATAGTCTCTTCAATTGTGAAGTTAGAGAATCACTTACTTTTACAGAGATGATTATCCAGTCTATAATCTTCATTTTCCCCTTTTTTTGTTTAAAGTATTGCAACTAGTAGTACATATGTCTCCTCCACCCCCCAATTGACCTTCCCTCAGGTAGCTATTGGTATAGTAATAGCTAAATGGGATAAGTTATAGTCAGATGATTACTTTGTCATAAGACTTAAACTGCTGTGCTTCATTTGTAAATTCTGACAGCCATTCTGTCTCTGAAGAACAAGGTAATGACAGAAGATTCCTTTGGAAAAGGGTTTTTCTCTCTCCTATTGACATACTTGGTCAAATAACTCATTGGTGTGGGGAGCTACATGGTGCATTTTAGGATATTTAGCAATACCCCTGGCCTACACTCATATGTTAGTAGCTTCTTCTAACCCCCAAATTGTGACAATCAAAAATGTCTCCAGATATTGCCAAGCATCCAGCTAGGGCAAAGTCACAGTTTGAGAACCACTGTACTGTTACTGAGAGTGAATAAATAGGGAAATTAGGTGTTTACCTCCAACATTCCGCTGCAGCTGCTGTTTTCAAGGTCCCCCTGACCTGCAGGTTGCAGTGGTCATCTTTTGGGTCTCAATATATTGACCTATCTGCAGCATTTGTCAGTTGATCTTTCTAACTAAAAATACCTCATTCATTTGGCTTTCAGGAAACCACACTCTAGATTGTCCTCAATTCTCACGGGCACCTCTATCTCAGGTTGCTTTCCTGGTTCCTTCTGGTTGTTGTAGTCATTACACACTGACATAACACAGAGCCTCATTCCTGACAGCTTTTCTTTCTTCACACATTCCCTTGGTGATCTTATCCAGTCCTGTGACTTTAAAAAACATTTATATGAATCCCCCATTCATCTTCAGATCATACTATTAAGTCTCACCTGTCTAACAGCTTGATGATTTCTCCAGTTGATTATGTAACAGGCATCACAAAAGTAATACTATGTAAATTACAATCCTGTTTTTGACATAATCAGATAAAACAAACCAACAAACAAACTTGAACTCATCCTTGACTCTTCTTTTTAACAATACACAGCCAATCTATCAATAAATCATGTTGGCTGCACCTTCAAATAAAGCCAAAATTCATCAATTTCTCCACAACTCCGCGGTGACCACCCTGGCTATGCTATTTATCACCAGGATTAATTCAATACCTCACAATTTAATGCCATGAAATCTTTTCTCAACAGCAGTTTGAGGGGTTTTTGTATGCATTATATGAGCTCTTATCATAGCTTTGCTTAAAACCCTCCAGTGGTTCCCTCCTTCATTGAGAATCTTCACTATAGATGATTGCTCCTGGGTAACTCTCTGATCTCTTCTGTTTTCAACCTGGCTTTGTCACTCCTCCAGCTTCCTGCTCTAAAATGTGTCAGACATTGCTTCCATATCAGGTTCTTGTTTGTTTCTTTCCCTAGGATTATTTTTCTCTAGCTATTTGCAAGGCTTTCTCCCTCACATTCCTTTCCAGATCACCCTATTTAATATGATAATATCCCACTTTCCCTACTTTTTCCCCCTCCAAATCATTTATCACCTAATACCATGTGACATCTGTACTAATATTTTCTTTTGCCTACTTTCATATCTTATTGCTCCCTTATTATACCCAAGACTTAGAGGGACTTCTGGATTAGTCTTTTAAGTTTCCTATCTTCTCTTTCCTGTTTATCTCTCTTTTTCTTTTTGATCCACTTTCTGGGTGATTTAAAGAAGCATAAATTAATGGAGAATTATGTTTGCATGTTTGAATAACAACTACCTTATAATGTAAAGAGTATTTTTAGTCTTGTTGAGTAGTTATTTCTATTAAAGCACAAAGATAATGGTTAAGTCACTCTTTTACAGCTTATTAATAGGAAAAAGTAGAGAAAGTAGACTTTTCCTAACAGTTGTCCAGGTTTCTGAATTGAGGCTCTTGTAAGATATAACTGAGAGAAGAGAAAGAGTGAAAAACAGGAAAGAAAGAAGGCCCAACACAAAAATGTGAAGCAAGAAAGTGGCAAGTAATTTTCTGAGGAGGGAATACTCTGACACACTAGCTTTTAAGAAATTTTATCTTCCCCTGCATTATGCAGCCAAGGGCAGATGGACAAGATCTCCCAATGTGGACCATTGGAACAGCCCTGCTCAGGAGAACACAATCACAGGATTAGCGGCAGGTTTTAAGACCCTCTTTGCTTACTACATTCCAAGGCTGGACCCAACTTTGGTTTGGAAGAGGGACTCTGATTTAGGACTGTGAGGATTTTATGTTAATGTAATCCAAGCTCCCCTGCATTGTGATCAGACAGCAGGATACAATAAGCACATAATGTGGTGAAGCCTTCTGCTCTAGTTGTATCCTGTCAGGTCAGCATGATTGGTCAAAGGTGGATGCTAGCACATCTCATGGCAAAATCAGGAAGCCGAGGTCCAGTCTTTGTGTTATGATCAGACATTTCTTATAAACTAGGAGATTTGCTACATGGGTATTTTGGTGTGTGAAAGTATTCACTTCTCTCCTGGTGGAATAGCAGCTGAGCTCCAATCATGTTAGTTGAACAGGATTTATCACCTGAAGCAATGGCCTATATTATGAGCCCTAAACCTTTAAATTCTATTGTTGCAGTGATAGAAAAAAAGCAAAGGAATTTTGATCTGAACAAAAATTGAGGCAATATAATGTACTAGAAGCCTGATGCATGAAGATTCCTGCTAGAATGGGCTTTCCTTTCCCTGGCTGCCAACACCACCTTTCACTTCAGCCAGCACCTTTCTGCTCAGGCCCCACCTTTCCATGCTGCCCAGAGGCCCTGAGAAACCAGGGGTGGGGCAGAACGCCTGAATAGTTGCCATGGCAATGACGTAAGCATCCTTCCCCTGTCACTCAGTGCCTGTGTATGCAAATTAGCTGTCATATTTGTTGAGTTAATTTGCATATCATTCCTGATTGGCTGGTGCTGTAGTGGAGGTATGGCCAATTCACATGTTTGTCTATTAGTAGGTAAGATACCTTACTAATGTAAAAGGGGATCAGGTTATTTCAAGTACGTAAAATCAACCTATATAATGAGTGTGGTTACTTAATATTTCTTAATTTTATTACTTAGTGTAGGAAATTGTAACCTATGTATTGTCATTAGATTGAGGTGTTGCCAGTTCTGTCATTTACCTATTTTTTGCTATATATTAGTAGTTAAAATGTATTTATTTGAAGAAGAAGAATATTTAACTTGGTATTGATTATTTTAAGTGCAGACAAGCTAAGATCATCATAAGACTGATTAGGTATTAATGATATTAAGATAAATATGTATCACATTTTATAGTAAAATTGATCTTTCAGGATATTTATATGCATTTTTTTGCAGCAGATACACCCATTTAATATGATACAGGGTGCTTTCTGCTGCAACAACTGAAAATAAAACTCAAGTTTAAAGTAAATTGATTCACATTTCATATAAAGAAATCAAAGGAAGATTGCCTCCATCTGATTAATTTAGCTATTAATTGTGTGACTGAGCACCGAGATTGTTTCTACCTCTGTATTCGGCCATTCTCTGTGTCAGTAGTGCCAGGCTTGAGTGTAAACAAGTATAAGTATCAGACTCAGATATAACAATGTCCAGGGGAATAGGAGGGCCTAATTATTTCTATACCTCTTGGAAACAGTAAGGAAATTGCCCCAGATAATGCTAGCACTGAATTGGATTACATAGTCACAATTGAGTCACATGGTTTTCCCTAAAATAAAAATTGTCTATGCTAATGTAATGATCATGACTAACTTAAAATAGGTAGCTGAAATATGAAGGATATAAGCAATAATGGAGATGTTATTTGAATTGCCTTTTAAAAATTAATAGAAATGATTCTGTACAATTAAATTTTATGGAATTACTTAAAGTCTCCCAAATAAAATGCTTGTGAGAATGAGTCATTGCTGATTGCCTTAAAACCTTTTAATTTGATCATTTTACTTTGAAATTCCTGATGACCATATCTCCAATTTTACATTTAAAGAGAGATAAAAGCAATGTTACATATTAGAATTATATCAAGAAATTGACAATTGTTTCTGCTCTATTGGTTAAAATGTCTCTATTCCATATAAATGTAGCCTGCAGAGAGGCAATAATTTCAAACTTATAATTTTCCTAGAATTACTTTCTGTGGTTTTCACCAGAAATATTCACAGAAATTTAAGCCATATTTAGAAAAACACTTAAAAAATACCTTTTTCTTTCAGTGTGGTTCACTTATAAACATGTATCAGTGGAGTGAATAACATTCATTGATGGACAAATAAATTGTTTTTTAAGTATCTTTTGAAAACTTGCTTACTACAATAATGTCTTTAGATTTATACACTCAGCTTTTTATCTGATTTCTTACATGGTTCTAAACGGGTCATCTGAAAGCTGTAGATATTATATGGGCTAACAAATGAAGCGTGGGTTTAGAATTTAAGGACTTTTTCTGGAGTCCCTTACCAAAAAGGAACTTAGTAGTAAAGTCTTTGAAAAGGTGATCCTATTAAATGACATTTTGCAGCAATCTTCCTCTCCAGTCGATTTTTCCAGAGTAGAGTGTTTAACATTTTTGTTATAACAATTTAATGAATTAATCCAATTATAAGACATATTAATTGATCATGGATCTGCATTAATTTTCTTCATTCCTATTATTTGGTTTTGCTTGTTTCTTCTTACATGACTTATTTCTATAGATGTTTGGAAGAGAAAATACCTGACATAATTTTTTTCTCCTAGTATATTTCCTCTTCTCCAATTCTGTATTTGTTGGTTGTTTTCTTCCTTCCTTCCTTCCTTCCTTCCTTCCTTCCTTCCTTCCTTCCTTCCTTCCTTCCTTCCTTCCTTCCTTCCTTCTTTAAATTTAATTTTTTTAGAAGCAGTAACATTTCCAGGAGTGTCTTACCTGTGTAAACATACTTCTTTTATTTTTCTTTTTAAAAATATATTTTATTAATTTTTTTTTTACAAAGAGGAAGGAGAAGGATAGAGAGCTAGAAACATCGATGAGAGAGAAACACCGACCAGCTGCCTCCTGCACACCCCACCAGGGATGTGCCTGCAACCAAATACATGTCCTTGACCAGAATTAACCTGGGACCTTCAGTCCTCAGACCAACACTCTATCCACTGAGCCAAATCAGTTTCGAACATACTTATTTTCTTAAGGCAGTTCTATATTATTGGTGGAGGTGCACAAGAAGCAAACACTCATTCTTCTTCTTTTTGCCAACCATATACTTTCATGATATGATCCTCTTTGTGTTATTATTTACTGGATGTACAACACTTTTTCTCTCTATACTCATATGATCTTGGAAAATGCAGAGTAACCCTGGGTTATGGCTGCAATATAAGCAGTTCCTTTCTTCTTCTACTGAAATAATGTTGTTAAACACAGAGCATACAAGAGAGATGAATGAAATCTTTAATATAACTACAGTTTTTCAGTAATCTCCGAAAGTCTTTGTATACATTTCTCAAAGACAAAATATACCTACAATTATTTTTTACTCTTTGTATAATCAACTAGAGGCTTGGTGCACAAACTCGCACACCAGAGGGGTCCCTCGGCCTGGCCTGCGAGGTTAGGCTGAAACCGGCTATCTGACATCCCCCAAAGTGTTCCAAATTGTGAGAAGGCACAGGCCAGACTTGGGGACCCCACCAGGGCACTATCAGGGCTGGGGAGAGATGCGGGAGGTTGGCCAGCCACTCAGCCCATCTCACTCAGTCCTGATTGGCAAGCTAACCTACTGGTTGCTACATCTGCCCCCGATGGTCAGTGCACATCATAGCAAGCAGTTTAGTGGCCTTAGCATATCATTAACATATTATACTTTGATTGGTTGAACGGCTGACAGGTTGACCAGACACTCAGCACATTAGGCTTTTATTATATAGGACTAGAGGCCTGGTGCACAAAATTCATTCAAAGGGGAGGGGTATCTCCTAGTCCAGCCTGCATCCTCTCCAATCTGTGACCCCTTGAGAGATGTCCAATTGCCCATTAAGGCCCAATCTCATGGTCAGGCTGCAATATTATAATGCTGAAAGCTAAGATAACCAAATTAAAAATGTATTTTAGAATTTAAATAGCATATATAAAGATCAAATTCTGTCTAAAAACTAAATCAATAGCAGTAATATTAATTTTCAACTTTATATGAAAATAATGGGTTTAAAAATCTGTTTTATCCTTCTTCAGAGTACAGTTTTAAAAGATGTAAAGCTAAGATTAACATAACCAAATCTACTATAGATTATATTTCCTTAATTAAAGTTCTTATCTTCACTTGATACTAGGGATGAGAAACTCTCAGAAGAAAACGAGTATAAGAATTCATGATTTTCATTTTCACTGTGAATATTTATTTGTTTATTTGCATTAAGCTGTTTTAGGGAGATAAAGGTTTCCTCTCTGCCCGGTCTTGGTTAGCATCAAAGAAGAACAATGTAAAGCAAAAGGAGGATGAGAGGCTGCATCCCTGGGCAATACTATATTCTATAAAAAACTTACTTACATTAAGTATTTGGCAAAACCAAACAAACAAACAAAAAAAAAATAAAAAAAATAAACCAACAACAAGAACAAAAACCCCCATACCTGTGATCCCAGAAACAATGCTGGATTGTTCTGTGATTAAAGATGTTAATTTTATAGGTGAGAAACTGATATGCCAAGGTGATACATCAATTGATCAAGGTTATTAATTAATCAAACAATTAATGACCACATGCCCTGTACCAGCTATCCCCCAGTAATAGAAACCTATCCTATATACTAAAGTGCTAATATGCTAAATAGACCGAACAGCAGAACAACCGTCCGGACAACTGTCTATAGATGAAGCCAGAGCTGTGAGGGCCAGTCTAGGCAGCCGGTGCTTCAAGGCTTGAGTTCCCTGCATGAATTACATGCATTGGGCCTCTAGTCATTATAATAACATGTAACTTTCTACACTCTTGGGACTTATATTCTCAGGGGAATGGTCCACTTTTAATTAATGATATTTCATTCATTACACATACCATTGTGCAGCACTCCTTCAACAATAAAAATTTTTGTTGACATGAGTAAGCATTCATGTTTGGAATTTTTTATAAATCATAAATATTTCTCAGCTTTTTTTGCAGTTAGGATGGGTTCCAAGAATTCTAAATAGGCCAAAAATTCCATAGATTCTATCAAAATAACACTATACTACTAATCAAAGTTATTTGAAAATGTTTAATTGATATTTGTTATTATAAACAATATTGATGATTAAAATGAATGTTAAGAAAAGTAATTGAAATATACAGAATCTTCTATATGATAATAAATTTCACTTTCTCTGTTGATCACCTTACTCGAGAGCTTTTATTCTCACATTTAGTTTATTTTTGTAGAAATATATGTCATTGTTATATAAAGTCCATAAAAAGAGTCCTAGAAAAAATGCAAAAGCTTTCCTAATTTTGCAACTAAGAAATAGACTCAGTACATCTTAGTGGCACATATTCATTTAATTAGGAAATATTTTAAATTTATAGGTTATGTCTTTAGCATGCTGAATCTTTATTAGATGATAGTACAGAATTTAGTTTTCTTAATAATACAACCAACACTATTCTAATCTTTCACATATTAAGTTTGTTGGTAGAATCAACATCATTAAAATGTCCATACTACCCAAAGCAATCTATAGATTCAGTGCACTCTACATTAAAATACCAATGGCATATTTCACAAACCTAGAACAAACTATCCAAAAATTCATCTGGAATAAAAAAAAAGACCCTGAATAGCCATAGCAATCCTGAGAAAGAAGACCAAAGTTGGAGGGATCACAATACCAAATATCAAACTATATTACAAAGCCATTGTTCTCAAAACTGCCTAGTATGGGCACAAGAAGAGACATTTAGATCAATGGAACAGAACAGAGAACCCAGAGAGAGAGTAGACAGGAGAGGAAGAGACACAGAGAAAAAAAACACACACATTGATTGGTTGCCTCCTGCACAGGGTCAGGGATCCAGCCTGCAACTAAGGTACGTGCCCTTGACCAGAATTGAACTTAGTACTATTCAGTCCACTGAGCCAAACTGACTAGGGCTACATTGTTGATTTAAGAGCAACATTTCCATTATCAAATGGTGGTTTGGAAACTATAATATGCAGCAAATGAATATGTACTCTTTGAGTTGACAGCAATACATGTGAGAACACACACACACACACACACACACACACACACACTTATTCAAATATCTTCTCTTCAAAGATGGTCCTAGAACAGTGGTTCTGAAACTTCAGCTTGCAAAAACTCACATAAGGGCCTTGGACATTCTTCAGCCCACCACCAATATTTCTGAACCCCTGGGATAGCGGGACTTCAGATGTGCTTTTGCAGCAACATTCCAGGTGATGTTAATGCTGATAATCTTGCAAGCCACATCGAGAACCACTGTTTTAGGTGGGAAAATATTAGACATAATCACATTTGTACATTAGCTAAACTGTGGGGCCATCTTCATTCCTTCTCTGCTTGTTGCTTCAGGAAGTCTTTTTAAATGCTCGTTCCTAATATAACCTTCAAAAAACATAATAGCTTTAAAAAAATATTGATAGCTCAACAGAGAGGTGCAATGATACCTAGAGCAGTTTTATGCACACTGGAAAATGATTTTTTATATAGCCACTCACTTGACAAGTATTTATTTAGCAGTAAATCATTAAAATGTGTGTTGTAGTCATTGCTTGATTAAAATAGCCCCTCTCTCTCTCTCTCTCTCTCTCTCTCTCTCTCTCTCTCTCTGCACACACACACTTTATATAGGAGAATTTATACTTTAATGTGTCTAGGTTGGGAAAATTGTGAAATATTGCCTATTTGCTTGGCTTTTGAACTGCTGTGAATTTCTGGTACATGCGGTACATGACTTGTATTATCTTGGCAGAATGTTATTAAGTGGCTTAGACAAGTGATTTTTGTCCAGTGAGATTGCTGAAAAACAAGGAAGATTACAGCTATGTCTGATTGAAACTGATTGAGAATTATTACCTTCCATTGAGGAAAATCCCAAACTATTCTTTCTAATCTGTGTTCTATGGGGTAAAACAAACAAAAAAACAACAAACAAACAAACAAAAAAAACCCCACACCACTAGTATGAACATAAATTTTTTTTTCATTGTGCACCAATTGTTGAAATTGAATATTTTTATATTTAAAAAAATTTAATCTCTAATACTTTTTGAATAGTAGTGGATATTAAGGCTTAAAACAAAACATTTTTCATATGTGCATTTTAAATCATTGTAGATAAAATGATAAAATGAATGGCTTTTTCACTTTTTATCTAGACTTGCTTCATTGTATATTATATTGCACAAAATTTAAATCAGTCACTAAGAATTAAATATCATATGTTTATATGTGTACATTTGAGGCAACAACAGCCTCTTAAAAGTATTCTTATTCTCTACTTACAAGTAGAAAATCTAGATCCGTGTTAGGGTCAATCTTTTTCACTTTATGGATTCCTAAACTCTAAATAGAACTAGGAATAAGATATTAAATAATGCTGACTGAAGCCCTAAGAAAATTCAATAAAGTGGAGAAATAGTCCACGTTACTAAGGTAAATTTGCCTCATAGTTTATTCTTTCATATTACTTTTAAGGAAATCCAATATAATGGAGCCAAATGGACAGTATAATCACAGCTTAAAGCATATATATATATATATATATATATATATACACACATATATATACATATATATATATATCAACATAGAATATTCTAATTAATAAGGATAATATTTAAGACAGATTTTTAACTTTAAATGTAAATTAAAGTTTGTGATGAGTAAATAAAATCAGGAATTTTTAATATGACAGCCATATTTATGGTTACTTGGGCAATTTTTCTCCAATTAAAATAGATAGACATATAATAATTAACAAAAAGTTAAATTGAGAGACCAGGTCATTAACATCTGCTCCTTGATACCTCTCTTTCCTCACCCAAAATATTTTAGTTTCTTTCTTCAGTATAAAAGTCATCACAGTTCAAAGGCAAAGCATAATCAATGTAGGATGCACCAGCATATTGATTATTCGGTATGAATTACTAGCTCTAATTTTGAAATAGAAAAATTGATTATTTTTAAAGTTTATTAGCTACCTAAAACTTCTCACATGATTGCTGAGTAAATACACCTATTTAACTCACAGTTTTAAACAGGTATATTAATTTTAAATACTGTATTACTAAGAGGAAAATGACTCAAAAGATTATTCCCTTACCCACATAGGCATCTCTTATACTAGCATCAAACACAGGTATGATTTAGAAGCCAAGGGAAAACAAAACAAAACAAGATTCTTTTTATTTCTTTTTTTGAGTAAGAGAGAGAGAGAGAGACATTGGCCTGGCCTGCAGGATCGGGCCAAAACCAGCTCTTCGACATCCCCCGAAGTGTCCCGGATTGCGAGAAGGCATAGGCCAGGCCAAGGGACCCGACTGGTGCGAGATTGGGGGCCGAGTAGGGACTTGGGCAGTTGGCCAGCCAGAGGTGGGGCAGGACTCTAGGGTGTGTCTGGCCCGTCTTGCTCAGTTCCAGTTGGCTGGATCCCATCAGCAAGCTAACCTACAGGTTGGAGCATCTGCTCCCTGGTGGTGAATGAACATCATAGTGACTGGTCAACTGGTTGACTGTCTGCTCCCTGGTGGTCAGTGCATGTCATAGTGAGCGATTGAGTGGCCTTAGCATATCATTAGCATATTATGCTTTGATTGGTTGAATGGCCAACTAGTCGACCAGACTTTGTAGCATATTATTCTTTTATTATATAGGATAGTTGATTCTTGTATGTGCTCTGGCAGTTGAACCCAAAACCTTTGAGTATCCAGATGATTCTCTAACCAACTGAGCTATCTGGCCAGGACAAGATTTATATCATTGATTATGTTAACATTGAACCCAAATTAAGTAAAGCAATTCCTGTGATTAAAAGTAGAGTAGAATTTTCTTCACTTTTCTCACATCAGGCATCCCCAGCAGTAAGCTAAAACCATGGTAACTCAGGCTCTGTTCTTGAAATCATAATACAATTGTTAATTGGCCTTTAAAAAAAGTGGATAGTGTACTGGTACTATTTTCTATTGCTTCTATTAATGGCTTAAAACAACACAAATTTATTGTGTTACAGTTCTGGCAGTAGAAGTCTAAAATGGCTTTATGCAGTTAAAATCAAGGGCTGTGTCTTACCTGGAGGCTCTAAGGGAAAATCCATGCCTTGCCTTTTCCAGTTTCTAGAAGCTGCGCCCAACCCTTGATATCTGGCCTATTGCCCTGACCGCTGCCTACACAGTCACACCTTTCATCTGCCTCCCTCTCAGAAGAACCTTTACCTTTACATTGCTTCCATCTGGATAACCCAGGACAATCTTCCCATCTCAAAACTCTTCATCACTTCTACAAAACCCAGTCTGCATTATCATGTAACATGTTCCAGGGATGAAAGTAGGGGCATCTTTGAGGGACCATTATGACAGAAAGAATTTTGAGGGACCATTATGACAGAATTTCTGATGTAATAACAATGCTTAGTCTTTGTGCTGGGTCAGATGGTGGTCTTTAAAAAGACCAAATCCCTGGAAACTGGGAATGTTACTTTATTTGGGACAAAGGGTCTTTGCAGATGCTGAGGCAAGGATTTTGAGAAGAGGAGACTTTCCTGGATTATCTGATTGTACTTATATCCAGTGATGGGTATGCTTATAAGACACACAGAGGAGAGACAGACAGAAAAGGAAGAAAAAGAGTGAAGATGAAAGCAGAGATTGAAGTGACCACAAGCCAAGAATGCCAAGGATTGCTGGTAGCTACCTAAAGCAGGGAGAGAAGCATGGGGAAGATTTCCCCCCAGGATTTATGACACCTCGATTTCTGAATGTCTGGCCTCCCAAACTGTGAAAAAAAAATCTCCAAGTTTTAAGACATCAAGTTTTGGCAATTGGTTACATGTTGGAAGAGGTCATACAGAGGATGTGACTATTGACCTACAAGAAGGACCAGGCAATTGGATTTACCTTAACCTCACCCCTGTCCTTGGGAGGTAACTTGGCTGCTGGGTCTGTGCTAGTAGGCATTTCAGGGACACGGCCTTAATGTGGTGCTGAGAACATCTGGACTGGATAAGTGACTGAACCCAGATAGGCCTTTATATAACGTTTTAAGAATCTGGTAGGTATGTATGGCAGTCTGTTCATCTTTGGCCAACCCAAATAAGCCTCGTATTTAAGTTTCTTTGCTCATTAAGTCTGCCACCTATTAATCTGAAGTGATATGCCTCTTTCTTTCATCTTTCCCTGCCCATTGTGTATGCAGGCCAGTTTCTAATTTAACCCAGGGAACTGCCTGCAGAAGCTGTGAACCAATGTTGATTTACAGTAGAGATAGAAAAGTATTTTAGTCTCTAAATGGAATTGTTATTCAAAGACATGCTTTGAATGTTAGTTTTTCAAAAGAAAATTAAAAACAATTTTAATAGTGATAAATTTCATAGA
Source organism: Pipistrellus hanaki (assembly GCF_964339955.1). Lineage (NCBI taxonomy): Eukaryota > Metazoa > Chordata > Mammalia > Chiroptera > Vespertilionidae > Pipistrellus > Pipistrellus hanaki. The sequence goes on along the minus strand of NC_140507.1, from coordinate 60,852,078 downwards.
CTGTACATTTATTATCTCCCCCCTCACCTAAGGATATTATTTCTATTGGTTTTGGAGAAAAGGAGGAGGAGAGAGAGAAACATCATTGTGAGAGAGAGACATCATCTGTTGAACCAAAAATCCTAGTATGTGCCCTGAATGAAATCAAACCTACAACCTTTGAGTGTATGGGATGACATTTCAACCAACTGAGCCACACCAACCAGGGCTAAATTTATAATCTTAAAAAAAATCCATAATTTAAGATTCATTTTTAAAATACTGCATGGAACTATCATCCAGTGATATAAACCAAGGGAATATTTGTGATAATTGAAATACAAGTACTTGATCTCTGATATGTAATGTTTTAGCAGTTGAATAAAATTTTATAGCATCTTAAAAGGTTTACTGTATTCTCTTGTTGATGGATTAAGCAATGTAAGCTTATAAATCCCATGCATTCATATTGGTTGAATAAAAAATTATTTGTAAAGAAAGCAATAGATTGAATATGACTATTACCCTGGGTAGAGTTTTTGAAAGGATTTTTGATAATAGAGTGTGAATTTTTACTTGGTGTCATTATGTTTCTCATTTTTGACAAATTTTCTTGGAGAGATGCTAGATGAAAATATAAAATTAAAATATTAAGACATGAGTTTATTACAATTTTCCAAGGAGACAAGATGCACTTACAGATGTCCTAAGTACCATAGGAAGATTTATCTTAGTTTCTGAGATTAATAGGACTTACACTTTTGATTTTCCTTTTGTCCTGTTTCTTAACATTTCTTTTGAATATGTCTTTTATTTTTGACCCAAGCTTGAATAAAGTCTAAATTGCTTACCACTCAGAGTAGTCCTATGGCATAAAGGACTGTCAGAGCCATACACACACAAAGTGTTTAAAGCAGAATGGTCCATTGTTATCAAAGGGGTGAATATGTTAGAACTGTTATCTGAAGCACTCCTGGTTTATATGCCACAGTTTAGCCCATGGTTTTATCTTTGGTTTGGTTCATTTGTTTTTATTTACTTTTAATCATTTAGCTTTTCACTGTGCTGGTGGAAAACACAAAATTGTAGCCACAAACAATGAAGATAAATGACTCTGTCACACACCATGAGATCTTGTGCAAGTCACAGTGTGTGTGTGTGTGTATGTGCTGTAATTGATTTCACAACATTTGCAAAATACCACGAGCTTTATGATTACTCACATAATATTAATTTTGAATATATGCTCCAGTTGGGGTTTGTTGACATTTGTTCACTGTTAGTTCCAGAGCCTCAAACTGTCTGCCACATCAATACATTTGCTTAATGGACATAGATATGAATGGCATCTGTAACCTGCTGTTTAGTAATATTTCCACGTGCAGTGAAAACAGCTTTTAAATAAAGATCAAATTTTATTATCTTAAAGCATATAGAAAACTGAAATTTTCTAATTATATGTTTATAATGCAGTATTCTATAATTCAATCATTTTTATTTTAAATCTTCTATTTTTTATTGACTGCAAGACAATACTGACTTTATGCAGCTTTTTTAGTAGGGGGGATAATTTTCCTGGACTAAAGTGCTTTTCCCAGCTGCTGACAGTTTTTATATGATTGCTGATCTTACACAGTTTAATGTGATGTTTATTTGAAAATTTCTGGTAGAAAGATGTTTAGGTTAAGTATGAAAACATCTAAATTAAACACACCTTTTATTTGAAGCTTCATACAAGTCATATTAGATTAAAATATTGATAATGAGCAATGAGATGGTTTGTCATCTTTGTTTTCTCTATATTGACTTTGCCTTTCCCCCCACTCAAATTGTATATGTTGTTTATATAATAAAAACACAAGCCCCTGAATTTTTTATGTATAATTTAAGTCAATTTAACTTTTATAGGTCTAGTAAATTGGAAGTCTGAAGAAGCAAGAGAAAAGGGGTAATACATTGATTCTGAAAGCTCCTTTAGGATGGGGGGGGGGGGTCCAGTGTTCATAGCATTGGAGGAAGAATTAAATGTCAAATATTGTTTTAAAGTTGTTTCTTATTGTGACTAGTGTATGGTAATTTATTTCGATGATTTCATTTTACCTCAGCTATAGTAAAAAACTTGAAGTTTGGAGCAGTGAGTCTAAGATGAATATATATATTTTTTAACTTGATCATAGTGTTGCTATTTATCTTCATTCTTTTTGTACACTTCAGTTAAGTGAAGAATTGATTATCAACTAAGAAATTCCCCAACACCATTTTCATGCCTTTTAGGTGGCTACTTGATTTATTTTTTCTATTATATAAAAAGCAGTCTTGGAAGTACCACAAAGTACAGAGAAGATCAGTTTCACTTTGTTATATATGATTTTTTGTTGCTGTTGTTTTTGGTTTTAGTAATCTATATTTAAGTCAAGACACCAAACTTTAAAATAATAGTATCTGCTAACACATCACATGTAAAAGAATGCTAATACCTGATTGATTGGCTTCCTCCAGCTCCCCTCACCCCTTTACTGATGATCGAGCCTATAACCTGAGCATGTTCCCTGACCAGGAATTGAACAATGACCTCATGGTTCATAGACGCTCAACCATTAAGCTGCTCAGGCTGGGTTGGATTCTTTTTTTTTATTATTATTGTCTAAATTTTTACACATGTCTTCTTTTTACCCGATTGCCCCCTACCTCCTCCAGCCATTCCCACATCAGGCAAGCTTCCCAACCCAAGTGTCTGTGTTCATTGGTTATGCTAATAAGCATGCCTACAAATCCTTAACTCTTAATACCATCTTTTAAGAATACATTATTGGAAACCTTTATATCATATCTCTTTTTAATCTATACTTTCCCCCAAAAACATAAATAATAAATATAATTTTCAACCACTTGACGCTTCCTTAGATGGTTCATAGTGTCTGAATAAATGACATTTGTAGCTTCCTTATTAATAATTTATTTTTTTAACTAGGAAAAAAATATTAAACAACATACACAATTTGAGGGGGGAAAAAAGACAGCGTCAATATAGAGAAAACAAAGATGACAAACCATCTGCTGGATCATTCTCATTATTAGTGAGGCATGTCCTGGGTGCACTTTGCATGGCAAGAGTGGAGTTGTCAGAAAAAGATGCGGCAGATAAATGCGCCCAGGTCCATGGCAAGGTGTTTTTTCCTCTCGCCCAAAACAGTGTATGTCTGTGAAAAGAGATGAATCAGGAGTAGAAGAGGAACCAAAGGCAGAATCTGAAAGCTGGAATAGCATTCAAATGCTGGGAACAAGAAAAGCAAACACTTTTGTTGGTTTTATTGTACATGTGTGTTGTTTTTTTTTTTATCATATTTTGTATTATAAGGATGAGAAGCAGGCACACTTAGACTGGGCGAGATATCAGGGGCTTAAAAAGGGGATGGTTGGCCATTGGAAGGATGTGTCTTTGAGAATAGCTGGAGTTGGAAATTTAAAGAATGTCAAACTTGTGAGTGTATCAGCATTATGTTTCTTTATAGCCTCCAGTCAGACCAAATTGACTATTTTAAAGTGCCAATCATTGTGCTTAAAATGGGGTTGGGAGATGCAAGTTTGGGCAAAAAGTGTTGTCTATTGTTATAGAATATAATTTTTATGTTTTTTTTGTTTGTTTGTATCAATCAATCTAGGGATGAATCTCATCCATAACACTCTTCTCTATATTTATTTCACCCTTCAAATATAATCTCTAAGAAAACAGGGAAGAATGATTGATATATATGAATATGTGACAGTGGTTTCATGCTACAATGTAGTTTTAAAGTGTTCTCTGAAGTAGTCTATCCTTAAGAAAGCAATAGTGACTTTTCCCTTATCTATACAGAGGAACAAATTAATAGGTGACCTCTTTATGTTTGTTAATAAGCATCTTATTAGCAAAATAAATAAGCTTTTGAATAACATTGTTCTATAGTTCACAAATATTGTTTAGTAGTTATTTTTGTTTATATGAATGATTTTCAGGGATCAGGCCTAAACCAGCAGTCGGACATCCCTCTTGCAATCTGGAACCCCTGGCTTCTAATCACTCACCTGCCTGCCTGCCTAATCACCCCTAACCACCCTCCCCTGCCTGCCTGATCACCCCTAACTGCCTCTGCCTTGGCCCCCCACCACTGTGGCTTTGTCCAGAAGGGGGCCCAGATAACCTGAAGATGTTTGGTTGACCTGGTTTAATTAGCATATTACCTTTTTATTATTATAGATAGTAATCCTAATACTTGTAAGGATGTTATGAGTTAATATGATAAAAATTGCCTAGTATATTTATATTTTATGGGGCATGACTTATTTGTGACCTAGATTTGTTAGAAATTTTAAAGCTACCTGATAGCCATTACATATCATTCTTATGGTTCTCCAAAGTCTAAATGAAAAGGTTTTGGAACAGCAGGCGATTCTTGCTATGTCTCTGTTCTCTATGAGAAAATGTGGAGTTAGTAGGTGAACATGAACGCTAGAGATAACAATCACACTAGACTAGAAATAAATAGTATGACATTTTGTTATGTAATCACCTAATACAAGACATCCTCTCAGATAAAATGTGGCCCTCCACTGTCTCTTTCAATATTGTCTTATCTCTTACTATTACTTTTTTTAAAAATTTGATTTAGTTTTGAGGTAGGAGAATTAATCTCATCCATGTTCACTTCAGTTGAAACCTGAGAAGAAATGGCTCTGAGGCTCTGAGCAATTCTGGCCTTTTTTACTTAACACTATAACATAAAACTCAGGGATAGGTTCATTGGGGTTGCTGAAAGGAAGAGGGTTGAGAAGTGGCTAAAAAGAGAAAATTATATGAGGAAGCAATTATCTACCCTGTGATATGATGGGAAAACTATAAGCCATTTATATTCTTTAAAATGTGAACTTTTTTGACCTGGAAAAGTTTTATGTGCTGAATGTTAATATTCTAAAATCCACTTTGGGTATTCACAAATTTATGGAAATTGTGTATTACTTCAATATATAGGGTATGCCCCCAAAATGTATATACATACTTTGAATAATTATAAAGGCAGTGTTTATTAAAATACATTTCATTTTCAAAATTGAGCTATCAGCTGATAAAGTGTATATACATTTTTGGGGGAACACCCTATATCCTTAGATTTGGATACTGTGCTGTGCCCTTTATACATAGTAGTTCATTTAATCCACACAACAACCCTCTGAGGTAGAATACTATTGTCACCATTGTTTTATACCTAAGAAAATTAAACCACAGCAGTAACTTGTCCATAGTCACCTGAAGCTAAAAAGTGATGGAGCAGTAATGTAAACCAAGGCAACCTGGCACCAGAGTCAATTTTGTTAATACTATTGTGCCTCTAGGTGTAGTTTTGAAATTTGCATTTAATATACAAAATGATTTATGCACACATTTATGACCCTAATTTGTAGAAACACAAAACCTACAATGTACATAATTTGAGAGGCATGGTTTTTTAACATAGTAAGATATTTCAGTGGAAATCATTGAACTTTATCTAATAAAAGAGAAACATGCAAATTGACTGTACCTAGGCTATGCCCACAAGCCACTCCCACCAGCCAATCAGGGGTGAGTATGCAAATTAACCCAACAAACATGGTGGTAGCCACAGAGCTGGAGAGAGCAGGAGGCTTGGGTTTCCCCTAGGGATGGAGGAAGCCAAGCTTTCCACCTATCCTGGCCTTCCCTGGCTTCCGCACAAGGCTACAAAGTTTCAATTAATAGAAATAAAAAATCTCAGATATTAGGGCCTCCACTTGGGTCACCAGGGGTCATGGCTGGCCTGCAAACCACTACAGGCCCCTCACCCAGGCCGCCCCATGCCTCCAGGGAACTCTGATGCATGACACTCTGATGCATGACACCCTTCAGGGCAAACCAGCTGGTCCCCAACTGTGCACCAGGCCTCTATCCTATCTAATAAAAGAGTAATATGCAAATTAGCCATCACTCCAACACACAAAGGGCTGCCCATATTTTGACACAAGATGGCCACCACAAGATGGCCAGCAGGGGAGAGCAGTTGGGAGGGACCAGGCCTGCAGGGGAGGGCAGTTGGGTGCAATCAGGCCTGCAGGGGAGGGCAGTTAGGAGTGACCATGTCTACAGGGGAGGGCAGTTAAGGGTGACCAGGCCATCAGGGGAGGGCAGCAGTTAGGCATCAATCAGGCTGACAGGGATGTGGTTAGGGGGTGATCAGGCTGTTAGGCAGAAGCAGTTAGGGACAATCAGGTAGACAGGCAGACAAATAATTGGGAGCCAGCAGTCCTGGATTGTGAGAGGCATGTCTGACAACCCATTTAGTCTCAATCTTATCGGGATCAGACCTAAATGGGCAGTTGAACATCCATGGAGGGGCCCCAGATTGGAGAGGGTGCAGGCTGGGCTGAGGTACATCCCCGCGCGCCTCCTCCCACCGCCCCATACAGGGATTTTATGCACCAGGCCTTTAGTTTTTATATAGGTGTTTTCATTACCAAGGAACTTTGTCTTTTCTTGTGTGTGTGTATATGTGTGAGTGATTTATTTATTCTGTGTTATTGCCTGTTTTTTGTTGATATATCTGGGCCATTGGTAGGAAAAAACGATAAACAGTGGTGGTGATTATATAGGAACACAATCCACTTGGCTTCAGGTAATGAAAGATAGTTTTTAAATATGTAAGATGATAGGGAATGATGGGTAAATGCTAGTAAATTACAAACATAGCATTACCTATCTAAGTGCTTCAAATTTATGGTTTATGCAGTATACACTAAACAAACAAGTCTGCGACTTAGGTCAGACTCAAGCCTTTACTTTTGTTTCTTTTTTTCTGCTAAACAGTTATGTTAGTATTACTCAGGTTGCTTTAAAATACTCCAATAGAAATTATTTTTGAGATGACTATTTGGTTAACTCCTAAGGTAGAATTTCAACAGGCATTTCCTGTGTTATTCTTTTCAATGAACTTCAGTAACCTTCTATTTTCAGATGGTAAAAGTATTTTTTAAGATATATTAGAATGAAAACATTCCTAAAGACTCTTTTTTTATAAAGCCCAGCTATATTCCATCCTAAACTTTTGCACCGACATGCATGTATTAGGAATTCTTCTATAGGCTTTGTCTCTTCACTGAAGTCCTGTCTCGCCATACATTACTCTTTGGTTCTTGTCTTTCATGCATGAGAGTTGGATGTGGCACTGTTCTCCACCCATTTTGGAGCCTTATATTCTCACAAAGCCAATTGAAATTTTGACTCTATTTAACCCCAGGATTGCCATTATAAATCATTCTTTTTGCAGCTCTCCATAGTTGAAATGAAATGGTGTGGGTTTTTCTCCCTCTTCTAGTTTAGAACATAAAATTGCAGTGAACTGGCTTTTGTATATTATAGTTATTTGTGCACCTCTCATCCACTCTGGAGCCATGATGAGCTTCTCTATTCAACCCTGACTGCGAGGCATGTGGACTAATAAAAAGGCCTGAGATTGATGGCAAAGAGAGACCAGTGTGAGCCTGAAATAATCTCAGTAATGGTAAGAAGGGCTGGAACCAAAGGAGATAATAGCAAATTAGTGATAAAAAATGGAAGGTTGCTGTGGATTCTATTAAATCTCTTCTCATAGAATTGCTATTGACATTTGAGTGTTTAGGAAGAAAGTAGCAGAACAGCCCAAAGAAACCAGCATTTCTGTCTCTTAGGCAATGAATGCCAAGTTGTCTTTTTTCTCTCATGGGAAAAGCATTTAACATGCTTGTAAAACAGGGCATAATGCCATTCTGATGAAGCTTTTTCAAGAATAACTAGTACATGAAATATGAGCAATTTGTCTATCTAAGACTTAACAAGGATGACAGCTGGTATTGTGGAGGATGCATTGACATGAATTTTAGAGTTGAAAATGCTACATAAGCAATTATGAAATATAGACACAGCCAAATGAGATAGTCTCTTAAGGTATAAACTGTTCACAGGAACATTTCAACTCTAAAACGGTGCAGCCTTTTAAAGGGTATTTCCACCTATCATTAGAATTAATTTCATTTAATTAAGGCTTTAATTAAGGCTGAACTTTAGAGATAGGCATCCTTTGAAATCTAATGGAGCAGTAACTGAAAGAAAAGAAAGGAAATGATTATGTTGGATTTATAAGTGATTGTGGAGATCCTCTGATAAGAAAGCTTTTAAGCAGGATATTTCATTCTCATTATGTTATCTAAGCTTTAAAATCCCTGGATCTGGCCAGTTTATATTTTGGATTAATTATAATCACACACACACATGAAAAGAAATATCACATCTGAAATATTATTGCTCAGTGAAATTCAGATGCAGCAAATATGAAATGTTACTTGATGTTGAAATAACTTTTTGGTCCTGAGATCAGGGGTGAAATACAGGTCTGATCATGAGGGGTCTGCCATTTCTAATTATGGGTTATGTTATCCTGCATGCCAAGCATTTTATGTAAAAGAATAGTAGAAACAAAGTGGGTCCTCTTTCCCTCCACTTTTTCTGTGTCATGGCACAAATGTTCGCACTGAATCAGTCTAATTTGTATTTGTGTTTGGTCTGCGTTTTGTTGCATTTTAGTCTGACTTGGTTCTCCACTGGTTTCAAATGAGACTAGGAATGTTCCCTGGAGTTTCTGCACTGGCAGCTCCAGAAATCTCAAATCTCAGTTATGCTTTACAACCTACTTCCTTTTTAAAAATTTATTCTGAGAGAGAGAGAGAGAGAGAGAGAGAGAGAGAGAGAGAGAGAGAGAGAGAGAGAGAGAGAGAGAGAGAGAGATTCCTTGTGCTACCCATTCACATATCCATTTGTTTTTCCTGTACGGTATGTGCCCTGACCTGGGTTTGAGCCCTCAGCCTTGAGGTATCAGAGTGATGCACTAAACAACTGAGCTACTTGGCCAGGACTACACTACAACCTACTCCTTTAGAGGACTGAAGATTGGACGTTGTTCCCCAGGTCTCTCTGGGGTTTGTAACTTCTCAGCTAGCGTTTCCCACGTTATTACTTTGCCCCCAGACTTCCCTTGGTAGCTGCCTTGACATTGATGAAAGCCCTGAGCACCTCTCAGTCCACTTTCTTTCATTGACCTTAATTTTTGGCAGGCACCAGCCTTCTATCCCTCCCCTGTGTACCTCAGGTTGTTTCAGCTTGCTCATGCTGTTCTGTCTGATCCAGCCGTGTGCAGCTTCTGCTCTTAGCTCTTCAGGACAGATGTCCCAGCACTCCAGATCTGCTCTCAGCCTGCTTCTTGCTGCCTCTGTGCATTCAGTAAAGGGGCCCTGGAAAATATTTGGAAGGCAGGTGCAGACACACTTTGTGACAGGGGCTCCTCAAAATTCTACTCCCTTATCCCATTCCACAAGTGGCAATTTGAGTTGTTACACATTCTGCTATCCCTCTTAATGTTTATGCCAGGTTTTTCTCTTAAGTCCAACTTAAGAGAAAAGGTTTCAAGATTTCCATGGATCAGTTCTGTCCTAGGCAGCATTTGTCCTGCTGGAATGCTGTACCTCCAGGTTTTCTTAAACTCTTCATAATGGGCTAAGAAAATGAGTATGCTTTTATAGTTTATCTAACTTGTTCCCATTTTTAAAGTGAGAGCAATGGTCTTTTCCTGGAATTGGAAGTAGTTCTGAGGTGGCACATTTACATTATTTCCAGGTTTTAAAAATGAAAATTAATATTGCAACGAATTTTTTTATTCATGTCTCATATATTTTGGTATATTTATCGGTATGTGTGTGTGTGTGTGTGTGTGTGTGTGTGTGTGCATGAATGTATGTATGCATACCTCTTGGGTACATCTATAGGAATGGAATTTCTGGATCATAAACTATACATAATTGATAGATTTCAATTCTACATATATATTTGTGCTCCATGAGATATTGTTATTGTTCATACAAATACTAATTATTTAGATTTACCCACATATTTTCCATTACTCTATTCCTTATTAAATTTTAGTGTGTTTTGTTGTTGTTACTGTTTTCTGTTATACCCTTGTACCTGAAGAACTGCTTTTAGTAATTTTTTAAAATTTCTCCCCCTTTTATTATTGAAAGAATTAAAAATGTCCCCCCTTTGTCCCCATTCACCCCCCACCCTGCACCCACTCCTCCCAGGGCTTTACCTATTGTCTGTGTCCATGGGCTATGCATATCTATGTATATAAAAGCCTAAGCGACCATCCGACCATCCTACTGGTAGCTATGACATGCAATGACCACCAGGGGGTAGATGTTCAACACAGCTGCAGTGAATTAGTAGCTGCCTTTCTTGGGTGATGCACTCAGAACCAGAGAAAAGGGAGTCTAATTCCTGGTTGTGTCACCCAGGAACCACCCTCTTGCAATCCCGGACCCCTCGGGGATATTGGAGAGCCAGTTTTGGCCTGATCTCTGTAGATCAGGCCAAGGGACCCCACTGGTGCATGGATACACTGGGCCTCTCGTATACATATAAGTTCTCCAGTTAATCTCCCTCACCTACCTCCCACTCCTGTCTTCCCTCTGAGATTCATCTGTCTGTTCCATGCTTCTATGTCTCTGGATCTATTTTGTTTATTATTGGGTCGGCAACTAAGTAATTGCGGATTTTTTAAAGAAAAAATTTTTTCATGGAACTAAATAACTTTATTCTGTAATGTATTGCCCATTTTGATCAATGATCTTTTGCCATCTTTCAGGCAGCATCATAATCCCACGTTCAAAAAACTTCTGGTTTTTATTAGCAAAATACTGAATCAGGTACGATTTGACATCATCATCATTATTGAAATTTTTACCATTCAAGGAGTTTTGTAAAGATCGAAACAAAAAGTAATCGGATGGTGCAAGGTCAGGACTATATGGTGGATGTGGCAAAACATCTCAACCAAGCTCCATTAATTTTTGCCAAATGACCAAAGATGTGTGTGGCCTTGCATTGTCATGATGGAATACAACACCTTTTCGATTTGTCAATTCGGGCCGCTTTTCTTCAACTGCATTGTTTAATTTCGTTAGTTGTTCAATGTAGACATCAGAATTGATCGTTCGGTTGGGTGGTAAGAGTTCAAAGTAGACAATTCTTTTGTAATCCCACCAAACTGATAACAAAACCTTCTTTTGATGAATATCAGCTTTTGATGTTGTTTGAGTTGGTTCACCTGGCCTGCTCCACGATCTTTTCCGCTTGATATTGTTGTAAACAACCCATTTTTCATCGCCAGTTATCAATCGTTTTAAAAATGGATCATTTTCATTACGTTTCTTTAGCAAATCGCAGCTGCTAATGCGTTGCGTTAACTGTGATTCTTTCAGTTCGTGAGGAATCCATGTATCGAGTTTTTGAACATAGCCAAGTTGTTTTAAGTGATTTTCAATGCATGTATGTGATACATGAAGCTTCTCTGCAATCTCATGTGTTGTACTGTGACAGTCCGAATTGATTATTGCTTTGATTAGGGCGTCATCAACTTCAACTGGACGACCAGAGCGTTTTTCATCTTTGAGTGAAAAATCACCAGAACGAAATTTGGCAAACCAATTTTGACACTGCCGTTCTTTTAAGGCTTCGTCACCATAAACAGCACATAACTTTTTATGAGCTTTTGATGCGTTTTTCCCTTTGCTTAAATAAAAAAGCAAAATATAATGAAAATGTTCCTTTTGATTTTCCATTTTTCAACGAACGCCAAACGAAAACTACAAAACAGATCAAAAAACTTTTTTTACTGATTAACAGCTGAATAGCCAACTATCAAATAACAAAATGTGTTTTACATTTGTACTACGTCTGCAAACCTAAAAATTCAACTGAAGTCATATATGTGTGAAACCCGCAAGTACTTATTTGCCGACCCAATAGATTCCACATATGAGTGAGATCATGTGATAATTGTTTTTCTCTGACTGGCTTATTTTGCTTAGTATAATATTCTCCAGGTCCTTCTATACTATCTCAAATAGTAAGAGATCATTCCTTTTCACAGTTGCATAGTATTGCTTGGTGTGAATATATGACAGCTTTTTTATCCACTCACCTGCTGATGGACACTTGGACTGTTTCCGGATCTTAGCTATTGTAAGTTGTGCTGCTATGAATATAGGAGTACATGTATTCTTTCTGATTTATGTTTCAGGATTCTTAGGATATATTCCTAGGAGGTGGATCACCTCAATGGAAAATAGTATGGAGTATCCCCAAGAAACTTAAAAATGGAACTGCCATTTGACTTAGTAATTCTTTCTAAATGATAGTCTACTGCTGATGATATCACTCAGTTTTAGTTTGGCTGGATATATTTATTTTTATTCTTCATCTCTTTATCTAAAGTTTGTATGGGTATATAATTCTGTTTTGGCAACATGTTCTTTTGGGAATTTAAAGAGGTTATTTCATTATCTTCTGGCTCTCATCATTTCAGTTCATAATAGTTAACTATCAATTTTTCCATGAAGGATAAACTTGTCTCAACAAGCCCATTCCCTGAGCTGCTTTTTAGTTTTTGATGTTTATCTACTATCTTATATTTGAAAATGATTAGGTTGTGTTTTCCTGCTTGACATTCATAATCATTCTTAAATTTCTAGCATGATCTATTTTTACCACTTTTAGAAAATCTCAGCCATTACTTCTTCAGTGTTATGTCAGTAACACTTTTTCTCTTTCTTCAATTACAAGTACAAGGATTAGACTTTATTATCTGGACATATATTTTATTTTATTTTCACTTTATTTTTATATTTGTAAAGTCTTCCAGTGCTTTATTCTGAAGATTTGCTGCTGAACTTTATTCCAGTCACCTATGCTTCTTTTCTTAAGCCATGGATCAGACACCTTTTTCTGTAATAGGCCAGACAGTAAATACCTTATGCTTTGCAGGCCATATAGCCTTGGTTACAACTAGAAAACTCTGCATTATAACACAAAAAGTGTCATAGACAATATGTAACCAGATTAATGTGATTGTGTCCCAACAAAAAATTAATTATGAAAACAAAGAATATGCTTAATTTGACCCATAGGCTTTATTTTGCCTGTCATTTGTCTAATATAACCCATTGAGTTTATAACTTCAATTACTGTATTTTTCATACCTAAAGTTGAAATTTAGCTCCTTTAGAGACTCTATTCTTCTGGTGAAATTTAATATAATGTCAACTACTTTCTGAGCATATTATAATCATTTTAACATCTGTATCAACTCTGAGTCTAATTCTATTATTTTTCCCCCTCTTAGCATATCTCTTGCTATGCTTCTTAACTACACGAAACTGTAATGGTTCTGTATGAGATGTTACCTTCAGCATGTAGGTAACATGGGGATGTATCATTTTGGTACCACTCTAGTTTTACCTATGTCAAGATTTATTAGTACTTATGAGACCAGGTGTATTACCACATGGGTTATGTATTTCCAGGGATCCCAAGTGAAAGTCCCGGGAATTTTTTAGACACATTTTTACTGGCAAACCCTGTATGCCACACTTCATTTCCCAGTACTCTGTGACTATTGAAAATTACATTTCAATATTCACTTCTTCACTTCTAGATTCTTTATGGCTTTCCTGTACTTGCACTGCTTATGAATTGGTGAGTACCGAGAGAAGAAATGTACAGAACTCTTTTACAGATCTTCATTTCCCTGAGGGATTTTGTATAATTAACCTTGACTTTCTTAGAAGCCCTGGACTTCTGGATTTCAGCTACTAGTCTGAAGAAGTTAGGATAAACTCCATTAAGATTCTCTTTATTCTCTTTATTCCCTTCTGCTTCTCAGCATCTCTTCCTCAGCTTAGAAAAGGATGTGTGCCTTGTAGGGAAGAGTGGCCTATGATATCAGGCTCTCCTCAGTGAGTTCCCCTTCTCCCAGGACCTTGACTCTTTCAGCACTGGCTCACTTGCTAGTTCATCAATGCCTTTAAATAGATGTGTGGTTTTATTGTTGTTTGCTGTTTTATTAATGTCTAGCCTTTCTAGTTTGTTTTTGGGGACAACTATAGGCAAATCCGTTATTCCTGAAGTATGAATATTCACCTGTTACTTTTTTGATCTCTTGAAAATAACTCAAAGTGGTATTTTTCTCTTTCTGTTGCTCTGTGCAGATTATTTTAAGTTTGTTATATCAAATTTCTTCTGCATTTCCCCCCCCCTAGCTGTCTGGTTTTCTATTGGGTTTAGAGAGTGGGAAGTGCCACCAGGGAAAGTCATGCTTTAGAACATAGCTCCTGTGGGTGGATGCTCTTCCCCAGGTCTCACCTCCATTTGGCTCTGGTGTCATCATGCTCTGCCTCTTTCATGTGCATTAAGTCTAAGGGAGGTTCTGAGGTTTCCTGCTATTGCCTGAACTTTGTTGTTTTACTGCCCTAAGTCATTCTCGTAATCCTGTCAACCACTCCTTTAATAGCCCATTGGTTAAGGTTTTATCAGTTAATCATTTGAATGTGCCATCTGCTCAGACCCTGACTGATATGCATGCTCGTTCCTACTCTGGGTAATTAGAGGGTTTATGGTGCTATATGAGTAGGATGGTTAATTTTTTCCCCCCTAAAATGAAGGCCTTTGAACTTAAGCAGACTTGTATTCCGTTGAGAATAAAACCTAATTGTAAAAAAATTTCATAAGAAGAATGCCCACAGTGCAGTTACAAGACAAAGAATTAAAAAAAAAAGTTAGGTGACTATGTAAAACAAGATATATATATGAGTTGTTACATAAGACTTTGTGGCAGTGTACTACAAACGTAACTCCGTAATTAAAATGCAGTGGCCAGGACTCCAGTGAGGTGGTGAAAGCTCAGCTGGCTTTAGTGTGTCAGTGTCATTGACTTTGAGTATTTTTCATTACTACAACAATTGGTCTAAGATTTGCAGTCTTTCCCTTGGCATGCTGACCTTTTCACATTGATTCTTTCTACCTGCTGTTAAGATACAAAATCAATAGAATCAAGCAGGCAAATCACTTGATACTGCAATAGCTTGCTAATAGAGGAGAGAATCTAGTTATCCAGTGTCCTTGGATGTGCCTACACTAAAGACAGGCACACAGGCCTACTTTAAAGTAGTTCTGTATTTATACTCTAATTTTTGTATTTGTATCTAATATGCATCCTTTACTTGAAAGACAAATATGGTTGGGAAGAATCTAGGAAGCAGAAATGCTAGGCTGATTTTTGATGGCATCACTCCTTGATGCCACTAAGAAGATTTAAAAAACTTTATCCAATCCCCATTTCTTTTCCATTTATCCATTCCACCTGACATACAGTTACTCAAAATCAGGTCTGTAATGCAACCATTTTAAAAGGGATGACGAAAAGGGATGGTTAGCCTTCAACATTTGCCTTCCCTTTCCATCTTTCCACCTCCTGTTGGACACATGCTAGTCATTTGGAGTATAACAATAACCCCTTCAAACTCTGTTTTTCCTGCCAGAGTCCTGGATCCTGGATCTTGTTCACAAAAACCCAAAACAAGTTGTTTCTTTCACATGGGATTAAATTTGGTAGGGGGACCCCTGATAGAATCCCTTAAATCATAACAAGTACATTGTCATCAATTTATCAGTTAAATGTGGGCTTAAAATGTGACCGGAGTGCTTGTAACAATTTTGATTATTAAAAAAATTAAAATATTCTTTCACTTTCAGTTTATATTTAATATTATTTTATATTAATTTCAGTTGTACAATCATGGTGGTTCTACAACCGCATACTTTACAAATATTCCCCTGATATTTCCAGTACCCACATGGCACTATACATAGTTATTACGATATTCCCTGTATTAGTTATTGACTGTATTCCTTATGCTTTACTTTACATTCCATGACTATTCTGTAGCAACCTATCAGTATTTCTTAATCACTTCACCTTTTTCACCCAGTCCTCCAACACCTCCCTCCTCTCTGGCAACCATCAATCTATTCTCTGCATCTATATCTGTTTCTATTTCACACACACACACACACACACACACACACACACACACACACATAATTTAGATCCACATATAGGTGGAATCATTTTTGAGAAGTCATTTTTAACATTGGGCTCTACTTGGGATGTGTTTACTATTACTTGCCGATCTACCTCCTGATAAAAACAAACAATGCTCTGGGGATTCATATAATGTAGACATTTGCTGGAAATCACATTTTATCCAAGTATGTTATGTGATAGTGAAATATATATGCTGATTTAAGATGCTAACACTTTTTCCTTTTGAATATTTCACCAAAGTGAAGTTTTTAAAATTTACCTTAAAGAATGGTGGCAATATATTTTCTAATCCATTATGTAGGATACTGGCCCTGGCAACAGGATAATTTAAAAAATTTACAACTCACTGCTCCCTTTGGCAGCGGTATTCATGTAACTCATTTGTGATAATGATATTACACATTTTCCAAATGTGATGAATGAACGTTAACTGATGATACGTTGAGATATTCATTTTTAGTGTCTGATTGGAAATGTCTCAAATTTTAAAAATTGCTACTTAAAGAATTAAGCAGGTCTTATATAGAATAATATATTTTTATAGCTTATTTAGAAATTTCCCCATGAATAGGGCAGATGGGGCGAGTTGGCATCATTATCTCAGCTAGTGCCTCATAATGTTCACTGAGATTGGGTCTCATGGCCGTAATATAAAAATACATTCTGACAGAAGACCAGCCATTTATCTCAACTTTTAGTGGAAAGAAAGTGATTGGTGTTGGTGTTTAAATTATGAAAATATTTGAGATTTGAACTACTGTTGGAAATAATGTTCCTTTAAAAAAAAAAACTTTTTAAAGGTGGTTAAGGCCTATAATAGATTTGAGAGGATTATACAGAGATTTCCCTCACACCCTCTGCTGCCCTACATGCATAGCTCTCCTGCACTATCAGTATCACCCATGGGTAGTGCATTATTACCAAGGAGAACTTATATTGACACATCATAATAACCCAACGTCCATAATTTACATTATGGTTCACTCTTGTTGTACATTCTGTGGATTTGGACAAATGTATAATGGCATATATCAATCCATATAATAGCATACAGAATAGTTTGACTGCTATAAAAATTCTCTATGCTCGGCCTATTTATTCCTCCTCCTTCTGCTCCCTCCAACCAATTAGTACTCACTAATGTTTTTACTGTCTCCATAGTTTTGCCTTTTCCAGAAGGTCATATAGTGGGAATCAATCCTACAGTAAGTAGCCTATTCAAACTAGATTCTTTCATTTGGTAATAGGTATTTAAGATTCTCCCCTGTCTTCCTGTGGCTTGAAAGCTCATTTCTCTTTCATGCTGAACAATATTTCATTGTCTGCATGTACTGCAATTTATTTATCTACCTACCTACTGAGTGGCATCTTGGTTGTTTCTAAATTTTGACAATTATGAATGAAGTTTCTATAGACATCATTGATAGGTTTTCTTTGTGTGGACATAAGTTTCAATACTTTTGAGTAAGTACCAAGTGGAGTTATTGTTGGATCGTCAATAAGAGGATGCTTTGTTTTGCCAAACTGTCTCCACAGTGGCTGTACCAGAGTTCCTATTGTTTCACATCCTCACCAGAGATTGGCTTGACAAGCTGCCAGGTTTCGAGATTCTGACAGTTGTGTATCCTGTTTTAGTTTGCATTTTCCTGATGACATATGATGTAGACTAGCTTCTTTGCTGTATTGTCTGTTGCAATCTTAGAACCATTTTAAGCAGCAATTGTGGTTTGTTTGCTTTTGTTTTGAGTTTTAAGACTTTGTATATTTTGGAAACAGTCCTTTATCAGATGTGTCTTTTGCAGATATTTTTTTTCTCAGTTTGTGGCTTCAAATTCTCCTGACAGTTTCTTTCACTCAGCAGAAGTTCTTAATTTTAATGAAGTCCAGATTATTGATTTTTTTCTTCATGGATTGTGTCTTTGAAGTTGCATCTAAAAAGGTATCATCATATCTAAAGTCAACTGTTGTTTTATTTTTATTTTCAGTGTTATCCTCTGAAATTCTATAGCCCATCTGAGTTAGTGCTTATGAAAATTGTATGTGACAATAGTCAACCAACTGAGCCACACTGGCCAGGGCACTTAATTTTTTATTAGAAGTAAATTCATTGATTTTGAGTTGGTATTTTATATGTGTAGACTATTGATGCAGAAGGATTGGGATGGATGGGTGGGTGATGAGGTTGACTTTACATTAACTCTAATAAATCTAATAAATAACTTTTTCAGAAAGAATAAGTGTGTGTGTGTGTGTGTGTGTGTGTGTGTGTGTGTGCATCTGTGTGTGATACCTTTGGGATATATTTTCATCACTGAGCTAAACAAGCAGTGAAAGAATCACTTTTTGCAATAGAGAAAAGTTTGACAACTACTAAGTAGAATTTGGATAGAGAGGTCAGTGAGACAGAGAGAGAGAGAGAGAGAGAGAGAGAGAGAGAGAGAGAGAGAGAGAGAGAGAGCGCATTTACAATAATACTAGTTGCTTATATTAAATGACACTTGAAATGACAGAATGAAAGACCTTGGCAAAAGCATACCCCAGGTCACATAATTTATTGATCAGAATAAAATATTTGATAAGCCAGTAGACAGGGGAATTTGGCATTCACAACTTTTGAAAAGGATAGAGGTATATTTCCGTTGCACAGCATAAACTGTCATAGAATATGAAAATAAATAAAGTTCTGAGCACTTTATAAGACAAGTAGTAGAGGACTGGGTGATATCAGGTTATATTTATTGTGAGAGCACAGACCAATTGTCATTGAGAAGGAAATTAATATGTCAAACTGTACTTCAATTTTGATAAGATCTTCAACTTTCCTCCGAAATATTTTCTAATACAGAATCTAATATCATTTTCTTTGTGAAGTAATAGGTGAATCATCAAAAAGGGAAATTTTAAACAGAGAAGAAAAAGTTACAGAAACTATCAGATATGATTTGAAGTCCATTAAATGCCAACTCAAAGTTCTTTCTAAAATAAAAATGTTAAAAAGTACAAAGATATAACTAATTTTTAATGACTATTGTTTTTGCAACACTTTGTTTCAGAAGGCAATGAAAAGATCAAACTCTGATTAATGCCCCAGGCATGTGCCCTGACAAGGAATGGAACCATGACCTTTTGGTTCATAGGTCAGTGCCCAACCACTAAACAACACTGGCTGGTCTAAAGGGGAAATCTTCACAACAATTTTTCCCATACCAAATTCTAATTTAAACTGAGAATTTACACAAGCAAAGAGATATACCTTTATTTAATAAGAGAGGCCTGGTATGGGGCATGCAGGAAGCAGTTGATTAGTAATTCTCTCTCTCTTCTTCTCCCTTCCTCTGAAATCAATAAAAAATATATATTGAAAAAAAAAAGATTTCCCATTTCATGGAAACTGTAATCTCCAGTCTAAGCATCTCCCCCTTAGTATCATAAGCAGGTTCTCTTTGACTTGACTTCTGTCGCTTCTTTTTAATTTCTTTTATTATTGTCCCAGCCAACTTCCTGATCTTCTCAGATACTCCTGGTAAGCATTCTCTTTCTATCTTAACACATTTTTTTTGAGTTCCCTCTCCTCAGAATTACCGCATTGCTCTGATTTGATAAAAAGCATTTGAAACTTGCAGTGGTTGGGATTTGATTTTTAGTATACATTAGGTAACTCAACTTTTTATGGAAATTGGGAACAGTGATTATGTGGAGAATATAAGTTACTGGAATATCCTAAAGACTGACTTTAGCCAGAGTTCTCAATGTCCTGGTCACTATTTATGTAAACTTCCTATTCTGTTTTGTTTTTTTTTGTAATGAGGAATTCTGCATCTTTGTTATATGATTTCTCTAGATCCCAAGTAAGCTGCTAATAAGCAGTAAAATGTCCAACATCGAAGAATAATGAAGAATACTTTTCATTCAAAATCTTGAGTTATTCTTAAACTTAATAGTCAGCTCAGAAAATTATTAGCTTTACCAATCCTGAAAATTTCTCCTACCCACAATTTTCATAGTTCCCATAAAGTCAAGTAAATTAGAAGAGTTTTTCTTGTTTGTATATGAATTGCATTTCTCTCTTACCAAATTGTAAGTTTTATAAAATTTTATATACTAAAAAGAAGAGAGAAATTACAAATAATTACTGATTAGGAGGTCAATTTTCATTCTCCTCCATTATTTCAATATTTTATTACTGTCAACATCATCTGTCTTAATTTACAAAGTCCTATAACCTGACAATATTGCCTCATCACAATGGAAAGAGGTATTCATTTCTTTGATTTATTGCACATGTCAGATTGTATCATAATCATATGATGGAACACTGTATTTTTTGTTAGTTTTGGTGCTTTAGTCCAATTTCTGTGAATAATTAGTGCATACTGGTAAGCAATTAGAATAATATATTACTTATTTCAGTTCTGTTGTCTTATACCCTAAAGGCCACATAAATATGTAATATAATTTTAGGTATGATTAATTCCATCTGGAAAGTCAAACCAATGTAAATGGATAGTTTTTGGGCAATTCATTTTAGTAAAAGTGAGAGAAAACACGTTTCTGAGATTATATTTTACTGAGTTATCATGAAAGAGTAATAAGGCCCTAGGATATGAACAAAAATTTTTGTTCACATATGGCAATGAGATCTGTGTCCAAATGTGGATGAGTAGAGATGAGTTCAAACAAGAAGGTAGATCAGATTATTTGGGATCTTGTACAATATATGTGGAAAATTCCAAGAAATCATTGAGTATGAAAATGAAAAGGAAAGCTCCTTGGGCCCAGCTCCTAGTCCTCACATAATACAAACAACCGTAACTGATATACAGGAAGAACTTATAAAATAAATGTTTAGGACTTACATTAATGAAAATATATAAGAGGTGGGGAGATGATCCTTGACAATCATTTTATGTAAAACCCCTTCCAACCCTGTTGATACTTCTTTTTCTTTTTTCTTTTTTTTAATCATTATTATTTTTAAATATCGGGTTAAGCAACTTAAGCTCTTATAATTGTCTTCACTAAATTACCTGTCCCAAATTCAGTGTACCTTGTAACTTACAGGAATTCCACTCATGGCAATGCATAGTTGGAAACTTAAGTTTAGGACCTAAATTTCATAGGATCTCACTAAAACCATCCACACACCTGTAGATCATCAAGTCTTCTAATGAGCAATTTTAATTTATGTTGCTTTTCTCATGTAACATAAATATATCTCCAGATTTTTCTATAATTTTCAGACATCTGGGATACTGGCTTTTAATTACTATAGTAAACATTTTGTGATGATTTGCATATTTACCATAGAATGAGAAGCTTGAAATTTAAATATGCTTTTTAAATTTAAGGTCTCTGAGGACTTTGTCTTAATCTCTAACAATGAATTGTTCAAGAACATAAATATATTGAAAATATGTTCTAAACTACCCTGTTTCCCCAAAAATAAGACAGTGTCTTATATTAATTTTTTCTCCCAAAGTTGTGCTAGGTCTTATTTTCAGGGGATGTCTTATCTTTCCATGTGCTAGGTTTTATTTTCGGAGGATGTCTTATTTTTGGGGAAACACGGTAGTGATCGTATTGTGAATACATATGGGATTCTGTTGCCAATCCTCTAAACATCCTTAATCCCCCCTGGCCTTCCTAAATTTATCATACTAGTCGTTACATTCTACATATACCTAATATTATCCTGTAATCTATTGAAAATAATTTTTATTTGATCTCATTTCTACCATAATACACTCTCCACAAAGGTAAAACTTTTTGTCAGTATTGTTGCATGTTAACACCTATTGACAAAAATAGAGATTTGGTTAAATGAAAAAGTGAACATATGCAGGAAAAGATTGCTCGACTTTTCAAATAATAATGGATAAAGGTTTTTGCAAATTAACATGTTGATGAATTAAAATATCAATCCCACATCATATAGATTTTGTTGCTATAATGGACAATTGATAATGAATTTTACATCATGGGTATCAATCTACCAAGTTTCATCATTTATAAACATGTCGGGGCTTTCATTAGAGTGCTTGACCTATCGATTTGAAAAGAAATGATATCTTTCACAAAGTTATTGCATATTATTATCAATAAATAGAATAGTTATCCATTTGTAGAGGTTTCCTTAATGGCTTCTAGTTTGTGGATTCTCTCTTTGACTAATTAGTTATTTAATGTATCCATTAGGTTTTACTATTATAGTTATTCTAAGACTTTCTATTGGTTCTTTTCAAATTTATCTCTGTACCATAACCCTTTGTTACTTGTTTTTTAATATGTATACATAAAATGCTTTGTCCTTGTGTCTTTAATATATAACCCCCTTATATTGTTAATCCCATAACATGATATATGAAATTTGGCTCCCAAATACTTACACTTTATTTTTGGTTATTGATTATGTTTTCTTCTTTTTTTCATGACAGCTTCTTGCTTCATGTTTGGTTATTTAAATATAAATTTGTTAAACTTAGTCTTTTGGAATACTGAGGAATATACATTGGTCATGATTTTATCTTAAAGAAAATGAGAGATTGCTATAGGTTCACTATCTAACTAAGTCTGCTTTAATTGATTTACTCAGTTTAGGGATTCCTAAATGTGATCATACATGTTAATGCATGAGACTCTTGAGACAGAAAGTCTATGATTACAAATTCTGGCAAACAATATTGTTATTTCTATTGTTAATCTTTTTATAACTAGTATTTCCTGTTGGTTATTTTTGCTTGTAAGTCAATTTCTCATAGCTCAATCTTGCAGTTCAATCTTTCATTATGTGTGTTTACCCATTTTAAGTATCTTAGCTTGTTTTAGTGCCTCTGTTTAACAGCACAAGGAATTCAAACACAGGGCTGAGACTACTATTCCCCTTATGTTATTAAAATGCTGAAATTCTATGTTTTTGATATTTGTTATTTCTTACAAAGTAGCACAAATTCTGTGCTTCTTTATGTGTATTAATTTAACAACGCGTGTGTGTGTGTGTGTGTGTGTTTGCCTTTGGATATTCTTGCAAGCATGGAATGCATTGCACAGTATGTTTCTTATAATTTATCCATAAACTGTATATTTTATGGAAACAAAGCCTCTCAGACTACCTACCTAGCATTTTCACTGATATATCCTGGTTTTATAATGTTAATTCCTGTTACTTATTAACCTTTATGGTTTATTCTTAGTATTAAAATGTTTAATGTAACAGGTTAAGATTTATAAACATTCTTAGTAACTTTTTGCAGAAAAATTTCCCACTTTTTTTCTTTATCCTTTCTCCCCCTGCTCACTATGATGTGCACTGATCACCAGTGGGCAGATGCTCAGACCAGTAGCTTAGCTTGCTGCAAGGGTCTGGCCAATCAGGACTGAGTGAGATGGGCTGGATACGCCCTGGAGCCCTCCTGTGATCCCTCCCCAGACAGCCAGTCCCTCCCCAGACTGATCATGCACCAATGTGGTCCCTCAGCCTGGCCTGCGCCCTCTGGAAATCCAGACCCTTTCAGGGGATGTCAGAGAGCCTGTTTCAGCCCAACTCCACAGGCCACTCCCCTTGGGAGGGCACCAGATGCAGGGCTCATGGCTGGTGAGCACTACTGTGCAGCAGGAGCCTCTCCCAATTGGGACTGATTGGGTGCAAGCCCGCAGCAGGCACAGTGGGGCTGGGATTAGCAGGAGTGGCAGGTATGCTCCTACAGCCAACCTCCCAAAGCCAGCCAACCTCCTGGGGTAACTCCCCCTGGCAGGCTGGCCCTTGATCAGCCCCAATTGCTGGTCAGGCTGAGGGACCACACCCATGCAAGAATTTGTGCTCAGGGCCTCTAGTTTAACATAAGGGGAATACAATTCTTCACAGGTGCTGAGGCAAAAGAGGGTCAGAGAAACTTCCAGGACCAGTACTTAAGGGACAGGTTGTAGCAGTTTAATGTGAAATGTATAAAACACATAAAATGTTTAACTGTTGTACTTAATTCTTATGTTTGGCCAAATTTGCAATAATAGGAATCAAAGGCATTTTTTCATAATTAAAATTTGCTAATTTGATAAGTTGTTAAAATTTTAAAAGTTGTGTTTCCTGATCTCTCAAATATATCTTCATTTCTATTTTAACTTCACTAAATTTTGTTTACTAAACTAAAATAATTCAGATCTAATTTTAGATCTGAAATAATTTTAGATCTGAATTATTTGTCAGAACAATGTAATATTAATTATTGGATTAATTTTGACTTAAAAACATTAAGTACACTTGTAACAGAAGATATCAGTTAGAAAAAATTTTTTGAAAACATCCACATCTATACTGATTCAGAAATTAAAAAATACTACATGATAAAAATGTTTACAGAGAGTTTGTGAAAGAGGAGATATGGATTGCACAGAAACACAAGAAAAGTTGGTCAGCATTATTAGTCGTTATGGAAATGCAATTACGTAAATGAAAGACTGCTACACATTATTAGAATGGCAAAGAAAAACAAGTGCTAATGCCAAATGCTGATGAGGAACTGAACAATTGAAATTTATTCCCATATGACCTAGAAATCATACATTTTAGTATTTATCCTAGAGAAATAAAGACATCTGTCCATACAAAAAAACTTTCATAAATATACATAGGAGTTTTATTTATAATTAACCCAAGTTGAAAACGACCCAAATGTCCTTCAACTGCTGAATGGTTGTATAAGTTGGGGTACTTACATGCAAATGGGATATTATTCAGAAAAGAAAAAGAAAGACTACTGACACATAAAACAATGTAGACGAATCCTAAATTTATTCTGCTCGGGGAAAGATGGAAGAACTGAACATCTTCATTCTCTATGATTCCATTTAAATACAATCCTGGGAAAGAAAATACTATCCGGGTGGAAAGCAGACCAGAGGCCCTAAGACCTGGGAAAAAGAGATTCACTATAAAATAGGGGTGGGGAACATTCAACCTGCAGGGCGCAGAAGGCCCTCAAAATCCTTTGGTCTGGTCATGCCAAGGCAACTACAGGTGGGACTCAAAATTCAATAAGTCTGGGAGCTTTTTTTTTCATAGCAACATAAATTTATATTAAGCGAATTATATTGCTGAAACTGGTTTAGAGCGTCGGCTTGCGGACTGAAAGGTCCCAGGTTCGATTCCGGTCAACGGCATGTATCTTGGCTGAGGGCACATCCCCAGTGGGGGTGTGCAAAAGCAGCTGATCGATGATTCTATCTCATCAATGTTTCTAACTCTCTATCCCTCTCTCTTCCTCTCTGTAAAAAATCAATAAAATATATTAAAAAATAAAGTGAATTATATTAAGTGAATGATGTTATTGATATCCAAATGGTTCTTGACAGAAAAAAGGTTCCCCACCCCTGCTCTCTATCCTCTCTGAAATTGCAGCATCCTAGACATTTTACATTATCTCTGCTGTTTATTCCTCTTTATCAGTCATAGTACCTCAAATATGTTTTTAATTATTTTAAATCTTTATTGTAAAGTTACATGTGAGACAGTTTTGTTTACTATTATATTTTCACTCATGTAACACTGGCGCTGGATAACTAGGTACAGGTTCAATATAGTATATAATTACAGTATATTTATATAATAAATTAATAAATTACTGAACACAATAAGGCATATTTTGACACCTTATTGATAACTACAAAAAGGAACTATTGGTCCTTCAGAGTAGAGGAACATATTTAAATGACCAAAACTAAACCAAAATATTTACCACCTGTTTAAGACAATTATGAGCTGTGAAGGTCTGCTACATCATCAAAAGTAGTTTACAGCTACTATAAAATGGATTTTAAAAATGTATGAAATATTTTAATGCCTAAACTGACCTTAAAAATGCAAATGATTCATTGACAGAATATGAATATTTCATAGGTCTTATTTACAAGATTGCCTACATTTTCTCCATGTTTGGAAAGAGAAAGTTATTAAAGTTTGGTGGCCTTTCCTCAGTAGAGCTCCAAGATAAAAATTACAATTCTAAATCAGTGATTTTCAGAGTCCCAGACCAGCAGCAGCAGCATTACCTGGAAACTTGTAAGAACTGCACATCCTCAGGCCTCATTCAAAACCAACTTTTATCTGAACTATTAAAAGACTATATGTTAAAACAGATTCCCCAGGTAATGTCATTGGAAGTTAGTTTACAAATGCCTTAAGACATCCATTCCATGTTAATTTTTCTCCTACCATCTAGATACTATTAGTTAAATGTCATCCTTTGGGGGGAAATTAAAAAAATAATCTTTCCTTTTGCTTCTAAGATATTTCTTCTGGAATAATGTGCCCTCTTTCTAAGTGACACCATGCATAAATCCCCTTAGTGTCATTGTGTTGGTGGTATGTGACATCGGTTTTCGTTTAGTTATTACCATTATTTTCTGGTTTCGAAAACAACAAACAAAAGAAAAACACACCTACTAGATTTGCATCACTAATTTTATTATGCACAGTTGTGATAACTAAAAACATAAGGCTTTTATTTGGATTATAAATAAGCAACATGCTGAAGGAATTGCATTCTAGAATTTAATCATGAAACACCATTTTAGCTCTCTAGTATGTGGAAAATAAATGAAACATGAATGAATGCATCATGTCAACAATGCTGTTCCCTTTATGTAGAATAACTTGAAATAAAGTCAATAACCTGGGAGGATTAACTGCAGGAGCAATCTCAGATCATATGAACCTACCATCGAGCAGTTCTAATTGAGATTAAATGGTTTCCAACATTTATCTAGTGATGAAATATAAGATTTGGTTAAGCACTTATGAGAAAAGGAACAGACATCTTCTTGGGATAAGATTTGTGCATGAAAGTATGTTCTGTTGCTACTAGTGCTAAAAAAATAAATTTCATATCAGTGGTTCTTACTGTAACCTTAATATATTACAAATATCAGAAGAATCATGCTCTATGTTTCAAGAAGGTAGTGATGACACTCTTTTTGGAACTATTGTATCGTAATATAATGGTTAGGACAGCATGAAGATCCTGTGTCTAAATTAGAATTCTGGCTCTGATATTTACCTTATAAGCTCTGTTATCTGGGACATGTTATTTATTTACCCTCTATGTTGCAACTTTCTCATCCATAAAAAAGGAAATTATAGTTAACACCTATACCCTAAAGGTCTGCTCTGATTATTAGATGAGGGAAAAATTGTATTTCAGACATCTAGTAGAGTGTTATATAAGTAATAAATAGAATGAAGTGTGGAAAATTATCTAGATAAGTTGGTTTAAAGCAATATTTCTTATGTATACACCTTTGTATATCGGTAGGCCAAATGTATTCTGTCTTTCTGCATCATTCTTGTAATCTTGGTAGTTTTATCTTAACAATGAATTTCATTTCTAAGCATTCACAATAACTATGTTCATCGTTTTCTGATTAGTAGAAAATGTCATATTTCACATTGTTTTTATTTTTTATTATTAATTTATGCAATGATCAAATATTTCTTCTTAAAATATTTTATTTATATTTATATATTTTGTTGATTTTTTTCAGAGAGGAGAGGAGAGGGATAGAGAGTTAGCAACATCGATAAGAGAGAAACTTCGATCATTTGCCTCCTGCACACCCCTTCTGGGGATGCGCCCACAACCAAGGTACATGCCCTTAACTGGAATTGAACCTGGAACCCTTTAGTCCACAGGCTAATGCTCTATCCACTGAGCCAAACTGGTCAGGGCTCAAACATTTCTTAAGCAACTGTATTGTATAACATCATGTTAAGGAATGTAGGAGATATAAAAAAACTGAAACCTAGTTCTTAATCTTAAGGAGCTTTTTACTTACTAGAATAAGTTAAGAATATATGCAATATTGCAGATGGTTAATACAGAGTGGAAAGTGAATGCTACACCTTGAATAGTGGAAAATTAGTGACAGAGTTTTAAAGACATGCCCATAGTGCTTGGCAGAATAAAAGACAGTTAGTTCTCACAAAAATCCTGTGCAATAAAAATGATTGTTAATCCCATTTAACAGTTGAAAGCACATCAAATTAGAAATTTTAAGGTAACTTTCAAAGTTACAGAGCCTGTCACAGTTGATAGAACCCAAAACCCAGCTCCTTTTTGTCTATTTCACATATAAAAGGATGACAGAGGTAAAACTTCCCTGGTTCTAATTTCAGTTTCCGCTGCTAACGTTCTTTGGTTTTAGCCTACATATATCTGATCCATGAATTTTAGTGAATGGAGAGTATGTAAGCCTCCAGTAAGTGAATTTTATTGTATGAAACTATGATGAATTTAATATTTGGCACATTTTTCAATAAAAGAATAAGAACTGAACTTAATTTCTTCTCATGCATTATTATTGTAAAATATATTACTTCCCATAATCTTTCAAAAAACATGAAAATTAATGAACCCAGATTAACTTTATCATTTTATATTTGTTGAAGAATGGATAAAATAAGATAAAGAAACTAATCACCTAAGTTAGTGAAGAAATACAAAAATAAAGTGTCTAATGAGAATTTAAATATGTCCTAATATACAGGTTTACACACATCCTATTTTGTCCTTTTCTTCCTGTGACATCATTGTAATCTGGGCAGTTTGTTTATATCCCACCAGCGGATACTTATTTTAAGTACCTACAATATCTAGAATGTCATAATGTATTGGACATAAATGTCTGCATCATAATGAAGTATAGTTTGTGCAATGAAAACATATATTAGTTCTCTTTTGAGATAGTATGAACATACCCTGAAGTCAATGTAGTTGGTTGACATTTGTTTTTAATAAGTGGGAAGTATCTCCCCAAGTAAGGTATAAGGATACAGTCAAGCACAAAATGAAAATCCATACTCCTCTGGAATATGCATAAAGAATAGATCCTCTCTATTTTGATTATGACCCACCCTCCACCATGTCACTCGATTACTCTTTGTAAAGCATAAATTTTATCATATTTCTTTCTTCCATTAGGAGAAGCATATTTTTTCATTGAATATAAAATCAAATCCATAATATAAAATTGAAACCAATATAATTTGATTATCTCTGACTGTTTAGAAAATTGTCCTACATATTAAACAAAAATGAGCTTTGATTACATTTCTGAGAGGTTCTATTTCTGATTTGTATATCCATATGGGGATAGTTATATCATCATCATTATTGTAATCATCATCATCACCATCAGTAACTACTGATGAGTTTTTCTCTGTCAGACATTATAACTGGGATTTCATATAAAATACCTCATTTAATGTTTACCCCAATCTTCCAAGTTGGTTATTACACTTTTTGGCAAAAAAGAAAATTGTCACACAGAGCGATTGGCATGTCAGATCCCTATTAAATTAGAAAGCAGATCTTTCAGTTTGGGATTAGCTGAATCTAAAAACACCATGCTGTGACCTCTTGGAAATGATCATGCAGAGAACATGCAAACTGGGTATAGAACTCCTGGCCTACATGTAACTCGTGCCTTTTAACAGCCATATGAGTTTTTTTTTTCTGGGTCCTTGCCAGAGATCTGGCCAATTTGATAAGCAATTTAATAATAAGAGAAAATGTCCTTTACAGCTTATTTTCCTTTCCTCCCCCCCCCTTTTTTTCTTGCTCTTTGAAGTATTTTTTAAGATAAATATTTCAAATATTTATAGTCATTTTTCAGAGTTTTCTAGATTCTGTTATCAGATCGGAGAGGAAGGAGCAGTGACTATGACTTCCTTTCGTCCTGATACTTTGGTTGCTTTATACATGTGAAAGTGAATTTAGGACATATTCAAAGACCAAAGACATTTTTGGCTACACAGTACATATAGGTAAGGATATATTGGGTCGGCAACTAAGTAATTGCGGATTTTTTAAAGAAAATCAAAGACAATTTTTTCATGGAACTAAATAACTTTATTCTGTAATGTATTGCCCATTTTGATCAATGACCTTTTGCCATCTTTCAGGCAGCATCATAATCCCACGTTCAAAAAACTTCTGGTTTTTATTAGCAAAAAACTGAATCAGGTACGATTTGACATCATCATCATTATTGAAATTTTTACCATTCAAGGAGTTTTGTAAAGATCGAAACAAAAAGTAATCAAATGGTGCAAGGTCAGGACTATATGGTGGATGTGGCAAAACATCCCAACCAAGCTCCATTAATTTTTGCCGAGTGACCAAAGATGTGTGTGGCCTTGCATTGTCATGATGGAATACAACACCTTTTCGATTTGTCAATTCGGGCCGCTTTTCTTCAACTGCATTGTTTAATTTCATTAGTTGTTCAATGTAGACATCAGAATTGATCGTTCGGTTGGGTGGTAAGAGTTCAAAGTAGACAATTCCTTTGTAATCCCACCAAACTGATAACAAAACCTTCTTTTGATGAATATCAGCTTTTGATGTTGTTTGAGTTGGTTCACCTGGCCTGCTCCACGATCTTTTCCGCTTGATATTGTTGTAAACAACCCATTTTTCATCGCCAGTTATCAGTCGTTTTAAAAATGGATCATTTTCATTACGTTTCTTTAGCAAATTGCAGCTGCTAATGCGTTGCGTTAACTGTGATTCTTTCAGTTCGTGAGGAACCCATGTATCAAGTTTTTGAACATAGCTAAGTTGTTTTAAGTGATTTTCAATGCATGTATGTGATACATGAAGCTTCTCTGCAATCTCACGTGTTGTACTGTGACAGTCTGAATTGATTATTGCTTTGATTAGGGCGTCATCAACTTCAACTGGACGACCAGAGCGTTTTTCATCTTTGAGTGAAAAATCACCAGAACGAAATTTGGCAAACCAATTTTGACACTGCTGTTCTTTTAAGGCTTCGTCACCATAAACAGCACATAACTTTTTATGAGCCTGCGATGCGTTTTCCCTTTGCGGAAATAAAAAAGCAAAATATGACGAAAATGTTCCTTTTGATTTTCCATTTTTCAACGAACGCCAAACGAAAACTACAAAACAGATCAAAAAACTTTTTTTACTGATTAACAGCTGAATAGCCAACTATCAAATAACAAAATGTGTTTTACATTTGTACTACGTCTGCAAACTAAAAATTCAACTGAAGCCATATATGTGTGAAACCCGCAATTACTTAGCTGCCGACCCAATATATATATATATATATATATATATATATATAATCCTTATATTTCTTACCTTTATAAAATATATATATTTCGGAGAGGAAGGGTGAGGGGGAGAGAGCTAGAAACATCATTGGTGAGAGATAATCATCGATTGTCTACCTCCTGCACACACCCCACTGGGTATCAAGCATGCAACCCCAGGCTTGTGCCCCAACTGGAATCAAACTACAACCTCCTGGTTTATAGGTCAACACTCAACCACTGAAACACTATAGCAGGGCTATTTTATTTTTTATTTAATGTCTATGAGAGTGAGGGCCAGGTCATGCAGTGCTTTGCATTCAAAAGACACTCAATAAATGTTTTCTCATTTGAACATTTTTACATAACTTTGATTGAAGTCATTGTTAACCATCAAGTGATCCAGTCATCTTGGATAATCCTGGAAAATGCAGGGGGAAGGAGACAAAAAAGCTTTCTTCAATTAATCAGACCCTCACAGCCAAATGGGATTTCCAAGGGCTCTTTGTACGTACAAGATATTTGCTATGTAATAGGCTCCTATTTATAATTACCCTCATATTTGATATATTTATAACTCATGCTATCACCTCACTTAACTTTTTAGATAAATTAAAAAAAATTTCCGGGACCGGTTTGGCTCAATGGATAGAGCGTCGGCTTGGGGACTGAAGAGTCCCGGGTTCGATTCCGGTTAAGGGCATGTACCTTGGTTGCGGGCATATCCCCAGTGGGGGGTGTGCAAGAGGCAGCTGATCGATGACTCTCTCATCGATGTTTCTGACTCTCTATCTCTCTCCCTTCCTCTCTGTATAAAATCAATAAAATATATTTAACAAAAAAAAATTCTAATATATTGCTGATTACTAGTATGAAATGTGTAATTTATATTGAGTTTTATTCTATTTTTACTAAAGACAAAAAAGATGTAGTGCAAAGTATTAGGAGGGTTGACACTTCAAAGGAATACCTACTAGTATGTTCTTGCTTAGATGGCACCAAAACTCTGCTTCCTCTGAAAGTGAATTTAGGACAATTTCAAAGACCAAAGTAACCATGCTGACATTTTTGGCTGCACAGTCCTATATAGGTAAGGACGATTATTAATGTAACTGTCAAGAAAATATTTCTGGACTCTTAAAAATTCCATCCCGATTTTAGTTGACACCAGTGAACTCGCCTCAGAGCTGTTCAGTGACATCGAGCACCTAAATCGCGGGCTTATTCTCAGAAAGGAAAAAAATTGAAAGAGATAAAAATATAAAAGAGGAAAGTATTCCAGAGACATTGAAAATTAAAAGAGAGAAAAAATGGTAGGGGAAGAAAAATATGCAATGCTTTCTTATGGTAGAAACAATGTTACTATTTGTCTTTCCCTTCTGGGGGCTGTTAGAGATTATACAATAATTTCTAGCATATTCAGATAATTCATACCTGTATCTATTAACATCTTTTAATATGTAACCGAAAACTGAGAAACCTAATATCAATAGATCTTACCCAAGTGGGTATTCTTGTAAACCATGGAATTTGAACCCAGTGATCATACCATGATAATCTTCACAAGTTCCGTATATTACAAGAGATTTGTGTTTCCTACTGGAGTAACCTTGAAAAATATCTGCGTCCTATGTGTAATAGTCATACAAGTTACTTACGCTGCATATTAGTAGAAAACTGCCAGTTAGCCTATCTAGGTAATGTGTCATTGGAAGCTTTTTTTGCAGGTGGCATGCCCACTGTCACCTGACCTCCCTGACCTTCCAGTGCCACCGAAGACAGGTCACTAAATTGGAACTGTCCTGGTGGGAAATTGCCCTTTCCTCTGTTTTAGCATGTGAAATAGCATAAAGAGTAGGAATTTGACTGTTAGGAGTAAATATAGTTATATGAAAGATTGATTACTGTGCATAACAGCCAGCTTTGGAAAGTGAGCAGAGAAATCTGTAACAGGAAAAAGTGCCTTTGGTGCACTTTGTAAGAAGTCTGCTGATGAGGGCTTACCTGTTCCCCCAGATAACAGATTCACTTGCATTCTTCATTACAGAGAATTTTAATTCTACTTGCTGCTTTTCCGATGGCCTAAATCCTTTTATCTTTTTAGTGCATATGGCCACCCACCCTGAAACTGGCAAACACTGTTCTGATCTAATTTAATACCCACATTCCAGTGTGTTTTGAATGTCACATCACTTAGTCCATATACAACTATGCTAATGTATGAAGTAGCTCAGCAGTGCTCCAACACATTACAGTTGCCAACACCATGAAATCCCATTTACTTTTACCTAGAAGTGTTTGATATTGAATTTGCTTCCCCCTGGATTGTAATTAACAACATTCTGAACTGCTTACAAGATTCACTTGACTGGCAGTATTAATCACACACTCACACAGAACTGGCTATTGCATTTGATTTTTTTTTCTTATGCATTCTTGGCATCTAATCACTAATTAAAATTAAGGAAATGACTCCTTTTATCATATTCCATGAAAATTTTGTTTTCTTTGTATGTTTAGTCTGTAAAGATCTCCTCCCCCCTCCATATACCCCGTTTTTTGGCTCTTGGTGGAATAGAACCAAGGAACAGTATTTCTTGTCAAGAGGAACAGTTTATTCCAGATAATTAAATCCAACAATGTTCAAAGAAAACACAGCAAGGAACATAAATTAAATTCTACCAAGGGATATAGGTCGTTCCCCATGAATGGATTCTGACAAAACAATTTTGTGGGAAGCTTTGAAAAGTTATTAATAGTTTTGAAACTTTTGAGAACTGGCACATTTTGTAGAAGAAAGTAACAAAGTATAGTTCTGTGTTTTAAAATGTACTTCAGACATTCACAGTTGTTTGATCCATATATTTGACAACATTTTTGAGCTTGTGTCTAAGATTTCTGCATATATACTCTTATGAATGCTAAGGTAGACTTATTTTCATGTGCCCAAATGATATTTGGAGAAGCAAATAACAAAATGTAAATGTCAAAATACAATAAATTTAGAAAAACTAGACAAATCTTCCCAATGATGGGAGAACCTCTCTATTATCCATAAATATTATATAGAACTAGAGGCCGATGCACAAAATTCGTGCATGGGTAGGGTCCGTAGGCCTGGCCAGTGAACAGGGCCAATCTGTGGGGTGACTGGCAGGGCAATCAGGCAGTGGGGATGACCTGCTGGCAGGCTGGCCCTGCCCCCGATCACCCCACTGCTACTGCTGGTTGGCTCCCCCAGGAGGACAACCAGAGGGGCGACTAGAGGGGCTCCCGCTGGCACCTGCCTTGGCTGGCCTGGGGCCTGCAGGTTGGGGGCAGCTCTTGCATTGAGTGTCTGCCTCCTGGTGGTCAGTGAATGTCATAGCCACTGGTCATTCTACCATTTGGTTGGTTTGCCTATTAGGCTTTTATTATATAGGATTGTATTTTGATATAGCCCAGTCAGACTCTCTGTTCCAAGAAGACAGAGACGCTTTATCTTATTACCTGATTTTGCAGTCTTGCTTAGAACTTGAACTATCTGCTGAATAAATAAATGAGTAACAAGTATTTAGGTAGCAATTTCTAAATTATTTGCTTACACTTGGAAATTAACTAATACAATAACAAATTAGAAAATTGAAGTAAAATAAAAATGATTAAGAGAGTGGACTCTAAGAGCAGGTGTTTGGGTTTTGAGTCTTATGTCTGATATTCCCTGGCTGTGGACCTTATCACTTAGACTTTTCTTATCTGTAAACTGAGTAAATGAAACCTATATCACAGGGCAATTACAATGTTTGAAAAGTAACTGGTATAGAATGATACTAGCAATATTAGAAATTGTGGTTATTATTGTTACTAGAGGCCCAGTGCACAGCATGCACTGGTGGGTTCCTTCAGCCTGGACTGGGCCCTCTAGCAATCCAGGACTCCTTGGGAGATGCTGGACTGCCAGTTTTGGCCCAATCCCAGCAGGCCAGTCTAAAGGACCCCACCAGCGCACAAATACATGTACCAGGCCTCTAGTATGCATATACGATCTTTGGTTAATCTCTTCCCACCCTCCCCCCTGTCCTCTTCCCTCTGAGATTCATCAGTCTGTTCCATGTTTCTATTCCTGTGCATTGAGCTTCTGTCCCCTGATGGTTAGTGTGCATCATAGCTACCAGTTGAACAGTTGCTTAGGCTTTTATATATACACCGTATTTTCTGGTGTATAAGATGACTTTTGAAACCAAAAAAAGTCAACCGGAAAAAAAAAAAAATAATAATAATAATAATCCGGGGGTCGTCTAATACGCCGAGTATATCCCGAAAAACGTCTCGATATGCTGCTAAACAAATTTTCCAACTCGATCCCGCACCAATCACTGCAAGGCTGCTTGGACCGCCTTTCTAACTCAGCCAATCCAAGCAAGCTTTTTATGCATGCAAATTATACATGTTCTGTACCTGAAGCTACACTGTGTTCTAGTAAAAAGCCTGCTCAGATTGGCCAGAGTCAGAGAGGCGGTCTATTATAACCTTTGAACCTTTGCTTGTTGTGATTGGCTCACTGTGGTACATACAGTTGCAGCACAGGAACGTTCTGTGTAGCCAAAACTGCTGTATCAGGACACATACAGTGAGTTAAAAGGTACCGTAATAGAACATTCTGTGTGTAGCTGAAGCTACAGTACTGTATAACCCCGGCCTAAAAGATTAGTGGGTGTACAACAAATGGCTGGTAGAAAAGAACCCATCATGGCTCCAGCAAGAAGAAGGAAATTTGAAGCCAGTTTCAAACTGAAAGTTGTAAACTTTGCCAAGTAACACAATAACTGTGCTGCGGCAAGACAATATGGAGTAACAGAAAAGATGGTCTGAGACTGGAAAGCAAATGAAGATGCATTAAAGAGTATGCCAAGGAGTAAGTGTGCATTAAGAAGAGGCACCCCTTATTGGCCAGGACTCAAAAAGCATGTAGCAGACATGGTTCTTGAGCATCGTCAAAATGGTTATGTAGTGACACGAAACAAAATACGTATGTTTGCACTTCAGTGGGCCAAATCTAACCCAGATAACAGCAAAGGATTTAAGGTCACTGTATCCTGGAGTACTAGGTTCTTGGAAAGGCACAATCTGGTACTGAGGCAAAAGACCAAAACTGCACAAAAATTACCTGCAGATCTTGATGGCAAAGTAAGTCTTTTCCATCAATATGTAATACAACAGCGCAAGAAACATGGCTATGCATTAAGTCAGATCGGAAATATGGATGAAACTCCTATGAATTTCGATATGGTTGGAAATAAAACTGTTAATCCAAAAGGTGCAAAAACAGTGTTAATTAAAACAACAGGACGTGAGAAGTCCAGTTTTACAGTGGTACTAGCATGTACAGCTGATGGTGCCAAACTAAGACCAATGATTATTTTTAAAAGAAAAGCAATGCCAAAAATCAAGTTCCCTGTTGGAGTTTTTGTACATGTGAATGAAAAAGGATGGATGGATGAAGAAGCGGTAAAGCTATGGCTTGATAATGTATGGAGTAGGCGACCAGGTGGACTTTGTCAAGAACGTAGCCTACTGGTGTGGGATATGTTCAGGGCTCATTTAACTACCAGCACAAAGAACAGGCTGGCAAGAATAAACACAGATGCGGCAGTTATTCCTGGAGGATTGACATCATTGGTACAGCCACTGGATGTGTGCCTAAACAAGCCATTTAAAGATCGCATTAGAGAACAGTGGAATGAGTGGATGGTTAGTGGCAAAAAGTTATTCACAAAAGGAGGAAACATGCATGCACCACAATTGGATATTTTGTGTAACTTTGTCATAAAAGCCTGGAATGATATTACTGAAGAAACAGTAATCAGGTCTTTCAAGAAGTGTGGCATATCAAATTCTTTGGACAGTATGGAGGATGACTTCTTGTGGCAAGATGAAGGGGAAGCCGAAGCTGAAGCCACACCATCTAATTTGGAATTTGATCCATATGATGACTGTCTTACAAATGTACCACAAGAGGTCATTGATGAACTTATGATGTCAGAAGAAGAACATGATAAGGATTTTGAAGGATTTTAAGCTCACAATGCTCCTCTGCCTAGAAAAACCTCTTATCATCCCAGTCAGTCACAAACAAGCATTTTCTGCAAGTTCTTCATGTAATTTTCTTTCCAGATGATGCCATCATTGTTAATGTTCTCTTTTGGATTTCTTGTTTCTTGGTCAAGTTAATGGCATTGCCATTTGTGAAGAGACCTTCCATTTATCATATCAATGTACGGTATATTACGGTATGTTCGAAAAATGTCATTCATTAAAAATTTAATTAAAAAAAGAACTGGTGTTGCCTCACCAGTGGGGGGTAGTCTTATACAGCGAATATAGACCTAAACCTATGTTTTAACTGTAAATTAAGGGGTCATCTTATATGCCGGAAAATATGGTATATAGATTATTCCATGATTCTGGACTCTGTACGTATTAAGGAATGTAAATATATCAACACCTTGATTTTTCTAGAAACTATATGGCAATATCAAAACATTTAGACTAGCTGAGAATCTAGAAGTAAAGGAGAAAAATATATCTTGCAGCAGCAGATGTGTTTATGCTGAGCTTGCCTATTTATCTCTGCCTAGCCATCTTGCCTATCATTATACCACCCACCCCAATGCCATGCCATTCATTCACAACATTCCTGGTGCATGCATACACACACACACACACACATACACACACATACACACACACAGTTATGATCAAGAAATTGTGGATACATTGACACATTATTTTCTCATATATGGTAGACTACTTGTTGTTATTAGACTTAAGTGTTTCTTGTGTCTACATGTCTTGTTATTTGCTAGTTCTTGTGAATGCAACATCAGTGCTTGTCGAATTTCAAGCTACAGTTCTTATGCTGTGTCCTCTGACCTTGGTAATATCAGGCTAAGTCAGATTCAATATTCTATATGTAGCTACATTTTGTTACTACCGGTACCATGTTTACTAAAGTCCCTTGGTAGACTGTAGAACACATGAGAACACATGTATTTTCATCTTTGAGTGGCCAGAACCTGCCATGGTGCCTGGGTCCTAAAGGCTATTAAATAAATATTTGTTAAAAAAATCCCTACCTTCCTCCCTCTGTCATCTCTTTGTTCCTTCCTTTCTTCTTCCTTCCATTTTCCCCTTCTTTCTATAAATAAACTCACATATAATAATTAAGTGCAATAAAAATGGAACCAATTACATGAACTGTATTGTAATGGTTATTATTATTAATCTTTTTTAAATAATATTTAAAATGTCCTTAGCTTTTGGCTTTATTAGAGTACAAATGAGGAGCATGGATCACCAATTAAACCAGATAATATATGTTAAACATTAGAATTGAGCCATATTAAAAAATTCATTTTTTTATACTCAGGAAAAGGAAAAAAGAAGCAGAATTGTTTCTTGTTTCCTTAAAATGTTCTGGTAATTTTAGCTACAAGATTCAATTAGATGAGAACATCTTGTTTGTTTTATTATGAATTTTAATTCTGTACTCTTGATCTATAGCCTTTTGTCTTTGTTTTATAAGGATGAGATAAGAGTAGCATAAAATAGGCACTACAAGATTATTTGCAAATCTGAAGAGCTGTGGAAAGTTTGTGTGTGTGTGTGTGTGTGTGTGTATACATACACAAAAAGTCATACATACATATTAAGAATTATTATCCTTTCAAAACTGATCTTTTCTAATTGAATTAAATACTGGATGAATATCATGTTTTATTATTTAGGTACACATATTATTCAGTGTCTTGCTTAATACAAAATAAAGTGGATGAATTTCAACCATACAACTGTTTTCTTTTTTTTATTGATATATGTTAACAGTTTTTAAAATATCAAGTCAGTTCTATGAATACTTTTACAAGTATGTGTCGTATTTTCACTTCAGTCACTTATGTGTGAACTTAATATACCTATGGTACATTTATTTTTATTGCCATCATTCAAAATAATGTAAAAATGGCAAGCTGAGTTTTTAAATGATCTACAGTAAAACCTCAATATAATGGACTAATTCAGGTGAAGGGCTATCCTTTAAAGGAGAAAGTCCATTATATAATAAAGTAGGTTTTCCGAAAGCCAATGTTAAAAAAATTGACAAATTTGTGTACCTGTTTTAAATATGTAGACACATTTGTGTAATTAAAATTATATATATGTGAAAAGTTCAATTTCACAGAAAAGTTCTCAGTATGCATTACAGAAATTTTAAATTTATAGTGAAAAGGTCTAGTAACTACTTGCTTTCACCAGTCACCTTGAGTAAACAAATGCACAGCTGGGGCATGGCTTTGGGCACTTGGGAACATCACTGGGCATGCCTTAAAACAGCTGCAAAAACTCACCCTATGGGTCAACAGAAACAATTACCACACACAATGTGGTGTGACCACATGCTAATAATTCCCCAAACATTATTTACAAGCAGTAACTCTTGGATTTAAATATGTAGACTATAGTTGTAGATACAAAATATTTATGTGAAATTATCGGTGTTTTTTCCAACATATGGCCTATTTGCTAAAATTTGTTAAAAATAATAATGAATTAATAACAAAAAGACAAACTTTAATTTAATTATAAGAAAATGTTGGTGAAAAGCATTTTAAATATAACACAGTGTTGCCCTAACTGGTTTATTTCAGTGATTAGAGCTTTTGCCCTTGAACCTAAGGGTATTGGGTTTGATTTCCAGTCAAGGGCATGAACCTGGGTTGCAGGTTTGATCCCCACCTGGTCAGGTGCTTGCTGGAGGCAACCAATAGATGTGTCTCTCAGATTGACAAGAAAAATTTATATTAACTCCAATAATAATAAGCTTAAGTTTTTGTTTTATGTCTGGTTGTTTTTTTAATTGAACTTATTGGGGTGACATCTGTAATAATAAAAGCATAATATGCTAATTAGATCAGACAGCCGAATGACCTTCTGGATATTATTCCAGACCTCCTTCCAGATGAAGCCGCAGCAGTGGGGGTTGAAGCAGAGGTGGTTAGGGGCTATCAGGCAGGCAAGCAGGTCAGTGGTTAGGAGCCAGCAGTCCCGGATTGTGAGAGGGATGTCCGACTGCTGGTTTAGTAGCAATCAGGATCAGGCCTAAACTAGCAGTCAGACATCCCCCAAGGTTTCCTGGATAGCAAGAGGGTGCAGGCCAGGCTGAGAGACGCTCCCCTCTCCCTCCACTCCCCTCCTGGCATGAATTTTGTGCATCGGGCCTCTAGTTGGTTAATAAAACCATATAGGTGTCAAGTGCACCACTCTATAACACATAATGTACATATTTTATC
The DNA here is from genome assembly GCF_964339955.1 of Pipistrellus hanaki. Classification (NCBI taxonomy): domain Eukaryota; kingdom Metazoa; phylum Chordata; class Mammalia; order Chiroptera; family Vespertilionidae; genus Pipistrellus; species Pipistrellus hanaki. Next base: position 60,811,645 of record NC_140507.1, on the reverse strand, counting down.
ACATGCTCACCACCTAAAGTCAAATATCTTTCAACTATCATTTATGGTCCCCTTTGCCCTCTTTCACCTTCTCCTTTTCTCTCTGTCAATCACCATACTGTTGCCTATGTCTGTATCTGTTTTTTTCTTTTTTTCCTTAATTCCTTCATCTTTTTCATTCAGGTCCCCTCTCACCACCCCACCCCCCAGAACCTCTTTCCCTCTGACAGCTTCCAGTCTGTTCTCTATATTTATGAGTCTGTTTCTATTTTGTTGGTTAGTTTATTTTGCTCAGCAGATTCCACATATAAGTGAAATCATGTAGTGTTTGTCTTTCTCTGATTAGCTTATTTCACTTAGCATAATATTCTCCAGGTCCATCCATGTCGTCACAAAAGGTAAGATTTTGCTTCTTTTTTTATGGGCGAGTACAATTCCACTATGGAAATGTACCATAGCTCGCTCGCTCTTTCTTTCTTTTTCTCTCTCTTTCTTTCTTTCTCTCTTTCTTTCTTTCTTTCTTTCTTTCTTTCTTTCTTTCTTTCTTTCTTTCTTTCTTTCTTTCTTTCTCTCTTTCTTTCTTTCTTTCTCTCTTCCTTCCTTCCTTCCTTCCTTCCTTCCTTCCTTCCTTCCTTCCTTCCTTCCTTCCTTCCCTCCCTCCCTCCCTCCCTCCCTCCCTCCCTCCCTCCCTCCCTCCCTCCCTCCTTCCTTCCTTCCTTCTTTCCTTCCTTCCTTCCTTCCTTCCTTCCTTCCTTCCTTCCTCTTTTATCCACTCATCTACTGATAGGCACTTGGGCTACTTCCAAATCGTGGCTGTTGTACATAATACTGCAATGAACATTTTGTGCTTTATTTTTTATTTTATTACTGTTTTCAGTGTATTGGTTGTAATTGGTTATTCAGATTCTCTGATTCTTCCTGATTCAATTTTGCAACATTTAATTGTTTTTAGGAATTTATCCATTTACCCTAGTTTTACAATTTGTTGGCATGTCTTTGTTCATACTATTTTCTTACAATCCTTTGTATTTCTTTGATGTCAGTTTTTACTTCTCCTCTTTAATTTTTGATTTTCTTTAATTGGTTCCTTTTTTTTTTTTCCTGGTTGAGTGTGGTTAAAGGTTTATTTATCTTTTCAAAGAATGAGCACTAGGTTTTGTTGATCTTTTGTATGACTTTTTTAGTCTTTATGATGTTTATTTCTGCTCAGATTTTATTTCCTTCTACTCACTTTGGGCTTTGTTTGTTGTTGTTTTTCAAGTTCCTTTAGGTGTGAAATAGATTTCTTACTTGAGATTTTTCTTGTTTCTTAAAACAGGCCTGTAATGCTGGGACTTTCTCTCTGGGAAATCATTGTGCCATATAGATTTTGGATTGTGTTCTCATTTACATTTGAGTATGGATTCCACCTGTAACTGCTTGGAATCCTTTTAGTGTCTGTTTTTATTTTATTTTAAAATCATTTATTTTGTTGTACACTTATTTGTTCTGCAATGGTGGGGGGAAATAAAACTGATTCTTCACCACAAATAGGTTTTGAAGCATTGCTGCATAGTATAGATATACCCAGTGAAGTTTACAGAATCTTAAAGAAACAAGTGACATTTGCAATGCAATTTCTTTAGACTCGCGACAATGGAAAATGAAATATTGTGGTGTAAAATGAGTAAAATAGCTTCTAACACCCCCTTGTGGTGGCAAACCTCTAAGATGGAACCCCATCAGTCCCCCACATCCTAGTATGCATGCTCTTGTGTTTAAATATGGTCTAATAAATAAAATGTGCAATAGTGATTGGACATTAATCTGAAATTACCTTATGAAAGATCAAAGATCATATTCTGTCTTAGACATCCTCTTTCACTCTCTGTTGAAGGCCTCATAGTAAGGGATACGATGGTGTGAGCTGGCATGTGTAGAGAACATGTGGCAAGAAACTAGGACTGAGCTAGTGAGGGACTGAAATACTCAATCCAAAATTTAGGAAGGACTAAACCTTTGTCTCCCCCGCCCCGCCCCCCCCCCTCCCCAATATGTGGAAGTTTGGAAGATGATCCTCCCTTGGTAAAACATTCACATGAGGATACAGCCTGGTTGGCACCTTGATTGGGAGACTCTGTGGCAGCAGCATTTAGCTTGTCCAGATTTTTGAACGTTAGAAAATGTAAGGTAAAGATTTGTTGTTCCAAGCCAGTAATTTTCAACTGACGTGCCTCAGGAATTTTTAAAACATGCAATACCTGATAATTTAGTCAGGGGCACTGGCCTCTTTTCCCTAAATTGTGACATAAATAAAAAATGACAACAGTCAACCTGATAATAGCCATTTGATATTAATCTCTGTCTTGACCTATAAATATATAGGTCATATAATAGTGTTACATCTTATTGGTTATGTTGCATAATAAAGTTACATCTGATTGCTTAATTCTTGTTACCAGAAAACCTTATATACTAGTACAAGCAAGACAGCTGATTTTTTTTTTTTAAAGTCACTATGGAGCAAAAAGAGTAGGTAACTATTATTATTATTATTATTATTTGGTAAATTAATAAAAAGTATCCCTATTTTTTGTCAGATAAGCAAAAAGTATAAGATATTTTTTGGTTTGCTGTAGAATTTTAGTAGTAATTAGTTTATGTGTGGCATGAGATGAAAAAGGTTGAAAATCACTATTCATTTTGTTTGTTTTTCTTTCTTTTTTATTTTTCCTCTGAAACACGCTATTCTAAGCATTAAATTTTGGTTGACTTATTATGGAGTCAGGCTAACTATGCCCTTTCTAAAAACTGATGGGCAGTGTGTGTCTCATTTCCTGCCAGTACACGGAGAGTCCAGTGATTCCTAACTATTGTTTATTAGCACTATCCTCAATATAATCCTTCACTACACTTTATAATTCTCATTTCCAGCTATCTGGTATACTGGAACATTAAAAAACCTATTGTGTTGATATTTTTGGTGGTATTATTTTAGTGTTTCAAGAAATCTGAAATCTAAAACTTAAATAAGTGACAAGCTACAAGATACTTATAATTTTCAAGATACACCAAATTTTTGAATTGAGGAAAGGATCAGTCTTTGAGAAATTCTCCCATCATGTAATACTGAAGATTAAGGAGAAGATACTAGTCACAAAGCCAAGTTTCCAGGGCAAGAATAAATCATACTTTAGTTTAAAATTTTTTACAAGCCAGTGAACTATGACTATAGCACTATTTGAACTATGACTATAACACTATTACTACAGGTAATGGCACCGTGCATGAGAATCTCAATTTATACAGGATGAAATAAAGTGATAATAACCATGAAAACAAATTGGAAATTGTCTTAAAAATAAAGATTCAATGGGAGCACACCAGCTTTCAATTTGTATCTAAAAATACCTATGTTCAAAAGGGTTTTATTCTCAGGTATTAATCATCATAAAGCATCCAGTTGGAAGTAATTAGAATTCACATATAAAACTTTTCCCTATTACCTAGTCAGTATAGAATCTGAAAAGGCTTACTGTTGCTGCTGGGGGAAAAACAAACAAAGAGAAATACATTATTGATTAAATAATGAAATAACTAACACACCTTGTTTTTAAGTTAGGACATTCTAAAAAAAGATAAACATTATTTTGCTTGCATTTATGATGTTAGATTTTCTCTACTTTATACAGTTACTTAATTCATATTTTAAATAGTACCATATTTTCATTGACTATATGCTAATGATTACCAGAGTGATCTATATATATTTTATATATATAAATATATAAATTCTTCTAAAATTTATCTTTGGTATGACACACATTCTTATATTTAAACTATATTCAATATCTAGTTTTATAGAGTTTCTAAAAGTTATGAGTTATGAACACTAAGAAAATGGCATAAATACCAAAATAATATGAAATAAATATGGGGCTATTTATATTGGATGATGCCTCAAAACTAAACAATAAAGTTTTTGATTCATTAATCTGGAAAGTGTTCTAGGATTAGAAACACTTTTATAGCATCTACAGGTTCTTTACCTTAATTTATCCTTTATTATTTTAAATTGAGGATAACAATGTCATACTTAATGCACATTTGAGCATGGAACAGACTGTCCAATCTCAAAGGAAAGGCAGGGTAGGTGGGTGGGAAGAGATTAGCCAAAGAATGTATTTGCATATATGCATATTCATGGTTATAGATAATAGTGGGGTGAAGACCTGGGGTTGCGGGCAGGTGCAGGCTAGAAGGGGTCAATGGGGGGAAAAAGGAACATCTGCGATACTTTCAACAATAAAGATAACTTAAACGTTTTTTTGTGTGTGATATACAGATTTTTTTAGAATCATATTCTTCCTTGATTCCAGGTTATTCATTTTGATTTCCTGTGGTGAAAATAAAATAAGCTCATCTGAAGTTTTATGTACAAGCTAGATTTATGGTCAGAACGGGGAAATGAAATATTTGGAAAATTTAGAAGCCTTGAGATTATGGGAATGAATCATATAGATTTGGAACATTAAACATCTAAAATACTTTTTATCCCCTTCTAAAGAGACTTGCTTTTCTGTGTGGAAATAGAGATGTTTTCCATTAAATGTTGTTTTCTTATTATTTCATAACCATGCTTTATGGGTGTAGTGTAGTATAGAATCATAGTACAAAACCAGCTTTGCAGGCCATTATGCTTTGCAGGCTGAATGGACTCAGTCATAACTACTGTACTCTATGATGAGTGCCATAGACAGTATGCAAAAGGACGAGTGTGACTGTGTTCTAACAAAACTTAATTTACAGAAATAGGTGGTGGGCCAGGCCCATGGGACATGGATGCTGACCTGTGGTATAGTTTAATGTTTAAGCATGCAGTCTCTGTGAACCACACTTCTGGGGTTCAAATCCCACCTCTACTTCTAACTAGTTGAATAATTTTAACAGATTACTTAATCTCTTCATTTTCCTCAGTAGTGAAATTTAAATGATATTGGAAGTACTCACCTCTTACAGATGCATAAATTCCCTATTCAGAGCACGTGAGCAGTAACTTCAAGCCGCTTCCTCCCCAGACCCAATTTCCTTAAGTATGTTAGTGTTCTTGTAGTTACAATGCAGATTCCCAATACTTAAAAGTCCTTATTTTATTAAGACAATGTGTTTTTGTGTCTTTTCCAGATGTGAATGAACTTTAAGTTTTATATATCAATGTAATAGTAACCAGTGCTCGTCCATATATATCCAGAAGGATTTGTACCTCAATTTGCAGAGTTTTTCAGAGACCATTGAGGTATATCCCAATGACACTGTCCTTTTCACACAATTTATTTTATTTATGTGTTTAATCTGTGGTGAATCAGGGAGCATGAAATGTTCTCTAAAAAGTAAAAGGCTCACCAAAGTGTTATAAATGCATTCTTTCAGGGTCCTAAGACATCACATGGAAAATGAGTGGTACTTTGGTAATGAATATGACACTTGAGGGCCTGAAACAGATAGTTCATCTCATATAGGTAATTTCTTTGCAGTCATACGATGCTTACTTACTCTATCTTGTGATCAAATCACATATTAAATATTTTTACACAGGAGAATTGCCTCTTTGTGAAATTTGCTGACTTAAAAATTATACTAGTAATTCTTCCCATAATAGGATGAGATGTGTAAATGAGACTGTCATAATATGCAACACATTAAAACATACAGGTTTCCATTGCTATCTTTTAGCTCATAGAATTAGCAGAACCTGAGTTATTGAAACATAACAGTAACAAGAGTTAATTTTAGAGAAATTTAAAAGTTTTGCATGAGAAGGTGAGGATAATCACAAATTTATTCTTATGCACACAAATAAGATTAATAGTTTTTGTCACTAAAGTAGAGCAATAGTTTGTTATACTTATTCTGGAGATGTGAATGAAAAAATATAATTGTTGTAGTAAGGTTAAAAATCAGGGATCTTTATGCCGTTTGTGTTTCCCTTAAATATAAACATTCTGTTGATTGTCTTATTCCTTAGAAATAAATAGGGTCTTTGACTATGGGGCCTTTGGTCCAATACTTCCTTCCCTGAAGAGATATAGGGCCAACACACTCTCTCTACTTTCTGAATGTGTTTGTGACTATGTTCTCTTAGAGTGAAATTTGAAGCCATGTACCCTTTTGTCTTTTACTGGCTTGTGGGGAAAAAGTCTTAGGGGATAGATGTGGTGGTTTTTTGTTTGTTTGTTTGTTTTTTGGAAGCAAGACTTATCCAAATAGAGGCCAGTAGGTCCAGATTAGGAAGTCAGGTGAAAAGATTTAGATGCAGGACATTTTGTAGAAATTAGAAGTTGACTGAAAAGTTTAGGAAGAGAATCAAAGTCAGTGGATAAAGAGGAGAATCCCAGAAAAGAATGAATAGAGCATAGATTGATAAGTATATACAGGGCCAAGATACTGATGACTCCTCAGGATTTGTTCTGAGAGTTCTCTGCAAGGTCAAGTAGCTGTGTTCTAAAACTAAAGCCATTGCTCAGCATCAGACACCCAGGAGGATTGATGTTGCAAGGATTTCTTGAATGAATTGCAGCTGAAATCCTGCGAACAAAGTGCAGTTTGGAATTTCAGTATCTATGTATACAAAGACATGCTGTTATAAAAGACATACTAAACAAGATTTGGAAATTTGTAACTGACGAATTTTATGCCTTGGGGGCTTTCCAGTTATTAATTGCTGTGTAACAAACCACCTTAAAACTTAGGGGCCTAAAACCAGTTTATTATTATCTCTCATGCATCTATGCTTTGACTAGGCTCAGTTCTATAGTTCACACCTTGGTTCTCTAATAAGTGATTGTAGTAGAATGAATGCTGGGTTTCAAGTCATTTTGAAGTTCAGAAAGGCTTTCTCATATGCTGGCATTGAATTTGGATGAAATTTGGGGCATTGCTTCTCTATGTGACCTGGGCTTCTCTCATAGTGGCTGAATGAATGAAAAGCCTTTTGTAAATTAGCAAATTCTTGAAATCCACTCTGCGACATTCTATTAGTCAAGCAAGGCATGAAAGCCACACTGTTAACAAAGGGAGGAGGATGAGACTTCATTCATTGTGAGTAGTCGGATGGATGTTAAGTAAGGGAAGCAAGTGATAAAGGCCCTCTGTGTAGATTATCTACTCCTATACGACAGGAGCTTCAGATTCTTCATCTTTAAAGTAATGGAAGACTAGATACTATCTCAATGCCCTTGGAACATTAACTTTCTGGTTTCTATATCCTATGTGAGCATGCTTACAAGTTGCCTTCCCTGTGAAGACTTCCCATGAAGAACATTATAGATTTACTAGTGGACCAATGCATAAAGATTCATGTAAGAATGGGCCTTCCTTCCCCTGGCTGCTTGTGCTGCCTTTGCTTTGGCTTGGAGCAGGCTTTCAACCTTCCCAAGCTGCCCGGAGGCCCGGAGTGGCTGGGTCTGTGCAAAATGCCTGCATCATCACCCTGGTAATGATGCAATTGTCCTGTCCAGAGCGTCTCAGTGCCTATGTATGCAAATTAACCTGCCATCTTTTTTGTTAATTTGCATACATACTCCTGATTGGCTGGTGGGTGTCTCGAAGGTATGGTCAATTTGCATATTTATCTTTTATTAGTGTTTTCTTTCTTTGTTCCCATCATAATTTGTTCAGGTTTGTCATCAAATAGCCAATTATGGAGTGCTTCTGGCCTTCACATTAGATTCTGAGCTCCTTAAAGTCAGAGACTATGTTTCACTTAATTTACTTTTTCCTGAGCATTTATTGAATGCACAATAAATGCTCATTGGAATAGTTGGGGAGCACGGGGACAAGGTGACAAATCTCTGATATATCTTTGGGAAGTGAATAGGTCATACTTTATGTGCATTTGGCTTCAAAATTCAGAGGCCACAATGAGATACTAACAAGCTGTTTCCCACTGCCTGCTCCACATTTTAACAATCTTAATTATTTTATTAATAATTTTTATTTTTGTATGATGCCAATTTAAGAAAGACATTATGACAACCACTAGAAGTTTTTCTGGCTATAATAATGATAGGTGCCATTTTTTTTGTGCTTATTGTGAACTAGAAACTATCCTAATACATTACACATATTGTTTAATCTTTCCACAGTTTAAAGGCATTATTATTCATTTTAATTTCCATAAAAAACTTAAGAGTTGTTGAACTAGAGTAAATGGAAGATAGAGGGTTCTAACTGTATCTGAACTACTCTTGGCCTTAATATCCTGATGATATATCCTCATTTTTGTTTTTTAAATGTCTAACTCATCCACTGAAATTGTGTTCTGTTTTGTTTTTAATTGTACCATTCTTAAATTTTTGTAATTATTTTTTTTTAATAATATATTTTATTGATTTTTTACAGAGAGGAAGAGGGAGGGATAGAGAGTTAGAAACATCGATGAGAGAGAATCATTGATCAGCTGCCTCTTGCACAACCCCTACTGGGGATGTGCCCACAACCAAGGTACATGCCCTTGGCCGGAATCGAACCTGGAACCTTTCAGTCCGCTGGCCGACACTCTATTCACTGAGCCAAACCGGTTTCGGCAAATTTTTGTAATTATTAATTCTGGAATTTTAAAAAAATTTAATCAATTTATTCAAAATGTGAGACATTATCTGAATGACAACACTGATAAAACACTACTGCTTTTGGAGGAATCTATTATTGGTAAACTATTAAAAATTATATTTTAAATAGTGTATCATTAATGAAAGAAAATATATAAATATTTAATATAATAAAATATACTTATAAATGCCTTAGAGTAAAAAAAGTACTACCAAGTGTGACTGTCAATTAAAACAAACAAATACCACCAACAACAAAACAAAACAAAACAAAAAAACTAAGAGAAAATTGCTTTCTTGCTTAGTATAGTATGAAGCCAATATCATAGTTTATATATTTCATTGTCCTGTAATAATAAAGTGTCTAAATATAAAGTAGGCAATACCCTAGCTGAATTTACCTATTTACTTATTTAGTCTCTCTGAGTAACTTTCTAGGTTTCCATAATCATATACAAGGGAGTTCTGCAAATTTGTAATGAAGTCTTATGAACCTTATACTACCTGGATTTTCTTGTTTAACCAATAACTATAATTGGTTAAAATATATCTGACTTGTGAGATGTCTCATATCACTAAAATGTTACTTAAATGTTATCTAAATGTCATAAACAGGAACTAATTTATTATACACCTATAATATACCCATACATTTCAATATATATTTCAACATATATGCATGAATAATATATATTCAATGTTTGTGGGTATTCCAAATGATTGACTACATACAAAGATCCTGTATGAAATCTGAGATATTCTATCAGACTTCAGATAGGGAAGAGAAGTATTATGAAAATAATATCACCTGGTCAATTTTGGTATAGATCAGCCATCAGATTTTGTACTGCAGCTAAAATGGGACTGTCATACCTTTAGTATATTTATATGCTGTATCAGAAATACCCACCATTGATAATCATCAGCTTAGCACCCAGTTTATTTCTGCTATGTGTCTCCAAAAGTATAATCTTCTGTGTCTAATTTTGTACTTGTGGAATACTTTTTCTTTAGCTTAAAATACTTAATAGTAGCTGTGCAATATAAATTACAGAATGATTCTAGGAATGTAGGACAAAATTGTGTCCAGTAGACATCGATAGTATCTCTATTGATTTTTATTTTAAAGTGGCATCCTTAGCTAGCAATATCTTTTCTAATATATTGCCTGTACAGCTCTTCATGGACACTGAAACAGATTCAATGGCTTAACAATAGTTAACAATAATGCCTGAGCACCACCCTTTTTATGTTTCCCTCTAGGGGTTGAGTTGTTTTTAGGCATCAAGACTCCTTTTCCCAAGTGATTACTTATAAAAATCTATGAGGATGCTTAATTAATCCCTGACCTAGTTTTCCAAACCTTGTTATTTCCTCAGGCAATGGGAGGATACATCAGCACAGATGTAGCAGTGCTTGAATGAATTCAACAGTTGATCTTTGGATATAAACGTGTCTTTCAGATCTACTCTATATGGTCAAAGCAAGGTTATAACCAGTTATTGTCACAGAAAGTTAGTTTCTTATTCTGGGTATGGTGTTTGTTCCCAGGGACCACCTTCCTAAACTTATATTCTATATTTATAAGAGAATAAATACTTAGTCATTTATATATGAGTCGTTTGTTAGAGCAGAATGTTATAAACAATACAAAAATGTAGACATATGAAGGGCTAACTAAATGATGGTAATATCTACACAAAAATATTTTAGGCATTAAATATTTTGAAAAAAGCATTAATACAATTCTACAGTGCTCTTAATAAATGTTACATGCAAAAAACCTGTATATAAAGTTGAATGTACAATGTTATTTCAATATATTAAAACATATGTGAAGAAAATCTTTATTGTTAGTAGCCCACTGTTGTAGGATATTTTGACTCATTTGTCTTGTTGTATTTCCCCAAAACTCGGATCAATAGTCCTCAAAAAGGTGATGTTTTTCCCTCCGAGGAGACATTGGCAGTACTTGGCGAATTTCTATTTGTCACACCTTTAGGGAGGTTGCTACTGGTATCTCCTGGCTAGGGGCTAGGGATGCTGCTAAACAGCCTGCCGTGAACAGGACAATCACTCCCCCAATACATCAAATATCTGGCCCAAATATCATTAAAGCCAAGGTTGAGAAACTGTGCTCTACGTTAAATACGCATTTGATTTAAAATTAGGAAAAATTGACCATTAAAACCACAAGGAAAGAGTTTAAGTTACAGGATACAAAATCAAATTTTGTTATGTAGATTATATATTTTTTAAAATGAACACATATTTTCTTAAGTATAAGAAGTTGGCAAAGGCATAATATTGCCTTTTTAATATTGCTGCTGTAATTCACTGGTGTAAGCTTTTTGGACAAGAGTGACAGGAATTCAACTTTGCCTGTTGGAACACTCAGGCTTAGTTTCAGTCATGGGAACCTGCACTTCTCCAATTGGGGGCATTTCTTGCAGTTGTTTTTTTTTTTAATCCCTCCTTGGCTTATTTTGGGTCTAAATTAAAGCCTGAGAACAACCAATATTCACATAAAGCTTTTGACGCAAAAGATTTGCGCTTGAATGAACACTTACTTGAACGCACATTTATTTCGCATCCTGGCAAAATTCCCAGGATATAATGAGATGAAACCATCTTCACACACACACACACACACACACACACACACACACACAAAGTCTAGTGATATGAGGACACAAAGAAAAATATTTAAAAATAGCTGATAGGCCGAAACCGGTTTGGCTCAGTGGATAGAGCGTCGGCTTGCAGACTGAAAGGTCCCGGGTTCGATTCCCGTCAAGGGCATGTACTTTGGTTGCGGACACATCCCCAGTGGGGGGTTTGCAGGAGGCAGCTGATCAATGTCTCTCTCTCATCGATGTTTCTAACTCTCTATCCCCCTCCCTTCCTCTCTGTAAAAAATCAATATATATATATATATATATATATATATATATATATATATATATATGGCTGATAGGCTAACTATTTTGCTTTTTTTAAATACTGTATTAGATCCCCAAAATGGCCAGACTTTGAAATTGCCCTGGACATAGCCAAAAGAACCTGGCTCTTCGTTTATATTATGATTATAGATTTTTATAACGGTGGTCCCAGACTAACCCAATGTGATTGTGTTATTCTGAAGGAAGTTAAATTAAAAGTGGTTGAGGATGGATTTTACCAATAACATTCTATGTACATACACTTAATTTCTGCTAATCTGTAAAGATCTTGAGGATTTCAAACACTATGTGCTGTGTCAAACGTGTTGCTTTCATGTTATCAGTGTTATTAGTGTCTGTTCCACACCTATTCCCACTTATAGATCTGTCTTATTTACATGGATGGTGTCACTATGGCAATAAAGACTTACCCACATCTTTTTGGATGATGCCCCTGGTTGCTGTACCACTTCAGAATAGTCTGAGGTGATAGCAGAAACGCTTGCCTTGTTGCATTAAATGCTGTACTCATAAATGTAGGCTTTAAAAATGCTCATTACATCCAACATTTGGCATTTCACAAATGTTATGAGGAGTCTCTGACTCTTTCTAAAAAACTAAAGGATCTTGTCAGCAGTAATAAGAGCATGTCTCATGGTGCTGTGGCCCAAAGATACTGAGGGAGATGAACCTGGCCCTTGTGATAAGCAAGTATGCTGTAGCCTCTCCTTCATGCCAGTTGTTGTGCTGCTAGTTTACATTTTGTATAACAAATACCCCAGCAACCTCACCAGATAGGTAGGTATTATTTTCCAGCTTTATTCACAGGGTTCTGAGGTTTAGGTCATCAGCTTTTCAAAGTTGTGCAGCTAGTAAACAATAAAGTCAGCCTTAATATACCAGAATTCATCACTCCTGTGCCCATTGTCCCCTTTGGAAATGAAAGCTCCAATCCCTCTTCCCGCAGGAAATGAATAAATAGTCATCATCCTTAAACAGTGAGATGTAATAAAAAAAAAAAAAGGAAATATTTTAAATGAGTGTGTAATGATTCCCTGCTAAACTTTAGAGACTTTGAGTGGAATCTTTTAATTTATAATCTTAGTTGTCCAAGAATTGTATTATGCTAAAATAATTTTTAAAAAGAGGTTTGAAAAGAGACTGCATAATCATTGTTTATTTGATTACCCAGTGGTGTTATCCACCTTTAATCTAATCCTGGACAATTTTGCAGAATAGAACCTATCAGTGTGGATTGCCTCTCTCTTTTATTATATACTAGAGGCCTGGTGCATAAATTCATGCATTAGTGGGGTCCCTCTGCCTGGCCTGCAGAATTGGGTTGAAACTGGCTCTCTGATATCTCCTGAGGGGTCCCAGATTGCGAGAGAATGCAGGCCAGGCTGAGGGACCCCACTGGTGCACAATTGGGGCTGGGAGGGACCGTGAGAAGGCTCTAGGGTGTGTTTGGCCCATCTTGCTCAGTCCAGATAAGCTGGACCCCAGCAGCAAGCTAATCTACCTGTTGAAGTGTCTACCCTCAGGTGGTCAGTGCACATCATTGTGACTGGTTGACCAGTTGACTGTTTGTCCCCTGATGATCAGTGCCCATCATTGCACACCATTGCGAGCAGTTGAGCAACCTTAGCATATCATCAGCATATTATGCATTGATTGGTTGAACAGCCAACTAGATGACTGGACACTTAACGTATTAGGCTTTTTTTATTTAGGATTTATTATATTATATTATATTATATTATATTATATTATATTATTATATTATATTATTACATTATATTATTACATTATAATATACTATATTATATTAATATTATTGACAGTATTACTGATGTCCCTCGTTTTCTTCCCTTTGCCTCCTTCCACCAGCCCTAGGCATTCACTACACTATTGTCTATGTCCATCGGCTATGCATATACGATCTTTGGCTAATCTCTTTATTTGAAGTTGGTGAGGTGGGAATGCAGAAGGTGGTGAATGATTAGTCACAATAAAGAAAATGTTTTGTAGCAATTGACAATTTTTGAATAAATAAAATTGAGAAATGTATTTATTTCCGTAATGAAAATATGCCACATTTTCCTCTATGTTCATTGGAAGGTGTTAGCAAAGAGCTTAGGAAGGAGCCTAAAAGACTCTCCTTGGCCTTTCTGCATTTCCTGTGTTCTGTGTTTCCAATGGATTGCCTTTGTGTGTCCAAGAGTATTGAGCTAGGAAATGCTTTTTTAAGGAGCTTCACAATGTGCTTTTTCTTACTATGGGGAAAATAGCTTACTCATTGAAGCAGTGAAATCTGTTCTACTTAACATAGAAGGTGGTATGTATGAAGTATGTATGTGTATAATACTTTTAGGGTATAAAAACCATTATTAAAGTAAAGTTAGTCAGTTTGTCTTTATTCTTGGTAAATTTTTCCCCCTATACTTTACCCCACATCTGTGTTGTATGGTTATATTTACACACTGGATAGTAAACATATAGTAATGATTTTTTTCATATAAAAGATTTAAACTTTAGGCAAGATTGAATTAGGTGTGCATTTTTAAAGCTTCCAATTGCATTTTGATGAATTCCTTAGATAATTAATAAGTGACTGATTTACACAAAGTATATTTATACCTTATAGTCTAGCGGAAAATCACTTGCCTTATTAATGTTTCCATTTACTATTATAAAGTTATGTAATTGGACACTGGCAAGATACTTTTATAGCTTATTAGATCAGGGTAATTATCTGCATGTTATATTGCATGTTGTATTGCAACTGAAAGTATTGCATTATGGTATTTAAGTAAAGTGGCAAACCAAAATACAATAGTTAAGTTGTGAGAGTAACCACAGACTTGCAATGAAAAATGAACACATTTATTGAAAGATATTTCTATAACATGTAAATAATGTGTTCCATTTTGATAACTTTGTTTTTCTCTTGTTCTTTTTATTTTTTTTATTTCTTTATAATTTGCTGCTTGCCATTACAGGAAGTGGAGGTTTGTATTCAGCTTCTGTATTTTCTAATTTATTTTAGATTTTATACGATTCTTTCCATTGTAATAACTCATATCCACTCAATTCACATTATTTTCCCCTTAGGATGATTATTTCCGCACTTGGAGTCCAGGAAAGGCCTTTGATCAGGGTAAGAATCTAATTATTTTAAAATAAAAATCTTTACATGTCTATAATCACTGTTTTGAACATGATATTAACTGTCTGGTTAGATTTTTTAAGATACTGAATAGGAGAGCTTAGATGTATGAAAAAACTCAGCAATAATTGCTTTCATTTCAGAATAATGTAATTAAATATACTCATTAGGTAACATGGTTATATCAGGATGACTCTTATTATTAGATGCAGATCTTAGGTTACAATTTAGGCTTCTGAGCTATACCATGGCCACTTTTTGTTATACAAGTCACTTCCTCCAATTTTGAATATAGTCGCAAGTCCAGTCACTAGGAAATAAACATATTTGTGTAAAAATTCCAAACAAATGACTATGGTGTCTCTTTCTCAGTTAATAAAAACTTTTATTTAAACCGAGATGTCTGGTAATTAGACTCAGCTAGGGTTTTGGTTAGGCCCAAATGGAAAAGCCTTACATATAATTGGGGTTTCCCACACCTTTGTACACACAGTTATGTAGCTCTGGTTTGCTTACTTGAGAAGTAAAAGCAGGGCATTATGCATGGGGAAGGAAGTACTTCTACCTGTGCATTGAGAATGAAAACACCAAACTCAATGCAAAGATTATTACACAAATATATTATTAAACAGATTTGTTTACTGAATTGTACAATATTAGAACCAGATACTTTCCTTTTTAAAGCTTGAAACAAAAGAAATTCCTACTTTATATAGCTTAAAGTAAACTTACAAAAGATATTACTCCATAAAATAGTATAACTTAGAAATAGAAATAATTTTTTAAGAAAGAGCCATAATGTGTTATTAATGGAAGCTTAGGTTATTCCTGGTAACTTTTGATTGTATATTTTGAATGAATGCTTCAATAGCCAATCTCTCTAAGAGGGAACCAACCTGGATGGACCTAGACAGGGACTGTTGTCCACATTGATGTTAACCAGCAATTGGAAAAAGTCACTCATATCCAAACCAACCTTTCATATTAGTTTATTTCTTCTGCACTTCATGTGGCCACCTCATTTGTGGAGTATGCATTTAAAATTTCCAAAAAAAATTAATTTTGATTTGCTTACTAATAAGTCAGATGAAATGAACCAAAAGGCAAGCAATGAAAAAATAATGACATGCAGACGGAGATATATTTGCAAGCTTTCTTGGGAAATAAATTATTATGATGGAATTATAAACCTTGAAAAATTAGAGTTATGTATTAAATGGATATTAACACTTAAATTTGCCATATGTGATGCATCCAATTTCAATAAAGATTCTGTGTGTGTGTGTGTGTGTGTGTGTGTGTGTGTGTGTGTGATGATGATATGTTGAACAATGATTTATCTCTCACTAAAGTAAAAAATAAAAAAGATTGCTACAGGGAAGCTTCCAAAACCTTACGTACTTTAAACCAGATTTATTTTAATTTTCAAAGAGGTTTTCAGCCTACTAACTTGTCAAAAACATCATATTTATGAGGCAAAGAGGAATATCATGACATGATAATAGCTGATATTTATTAAGAGTGTCATGTATTGAGTCGCTATTCTAAGTATTCAATATATTAGTTCATTAAATCTTCAAAGTAACCACTGCCAGACGATGTGGAAGGTGAGGCACTGAAGGAGGTTAAAGCTCCTGCCCAGGGTCATAGGCCTGCAGTGTGACAGTCTGGATTTGGGTCCAGGTAATCTGACCCCTGAATCCCATTTCCTAATCACTATGTGGTACTGTTCCTTATATGATAGCTTTAAAATAAAATAACGACTAACAGAATTATAAAGTTTATGCTTTAAAAATAAATATTTACTTGAATGTACTTTAGAAATAGAGCTGAATGCTTTGTTTCTCTGTTTTAGACAATATTTTGTAGACTATAAGACCCTGGGTTTTGATTAATGGAACATATGTTATTGGTAAACATACATAAGAAAGTACTATATAGAAAAAGTTCGTTTGAGATACATGCATTTGTTTTTGGTTTTGAGTAAAATTAACTAACCCATTGGTAGACCATAGTGAGGAGTAAGGAAAAACATCCTTTTCCCATCCAATGCTGAATAAGATAAGATTTCATCATTTGGATAGAATAGACGTGAGATGTTGACTTCTAATGTTTGTTGTTTTTCCTGATGATATGCTCTTCTGTTCAGTATTATTTTCAAAACATAATTGAGCTGTTGAACATAGAAGACTTTTTATGAATGTTTATAATTTTTGTATTCTGTTTTTCATTGGTTTATGAACAGCATAGCACATCGATATAAATTGATTTTTCACTTTCCTTTTTGGAAATTTGTATATTTCCTGAAAAGAGTGAGAAAAAATTGGCTTAGAATTACATTTTTTCAAAGTATCAACTATTTTTTACTGTCTAAAGTTTTACATATGTCTCCTTTCCCCCTGATTAACCCCCCCCCAGCTATTCCCACCCCCAAGGGCAAGCCCCCACTGCGCCAGTGTCTGTGTCCATTGATTTTACCAATATGCATGCATACAAGTCCTTTGGTTGACCTCTAACCCCCCCACCTCCCCTGCCATTTATCTCTGGATCTATTTTTGTACGTTAGTGTATGTTGATAAGTATATCTCACATATGAGTAAGATCTAGCATTACATTTTATGCTTATATTTATGCCATTTTAAACCATATTCATTATAACATTATACTTCCATCTCTATAGGATGCTTCACAAAATATGCAGAAATTAAAGTACCATTAATGAGCTTGTAAGTTAACATTTCAAAATATAAATGGCATCATTTTTCAGCCTATAATTCCTTGGTACATATATGCATAAACATAGACACATATATATACACACATAAACTTATGCATAATTACACATCTACAAACACATTTGCACCTGTAAATTTGCTTCTAGGTAAAGTTAACTAATTGTTCATACATATCTTATCTACCTTTTGGTTTAACTGTCACAGATTTTTCATCTCACATAATTTTTATTTTCATTAATCAAAACATTTCCACTTGGCTTGTTTAAAAAAAAAAGACTTTTGGTAAAATATAATGACTTCAAATGAATTTAAGTTAAACTATTTTGGTGATGTTAAATCTGCATTAAAATAAAAGAAAACATATCGATGTGCTAAATAAATTGCTTCGGTTATCTCCACTGGAAATTTCTGTGCCATTACTTCTCTTCATTAGTGTGGCTAATCATGAGTTGACACAACAGAAATGGACTGAAAAATAGTTTTAATGAGGACATGCATCTTTTTGAACATGGCATAAATATTCTCTGTTTACGATGACAAAGGAAAGAAGAGATGCATGGATAAAGTAAAGTAGTAGCATGATAAACGTTTTAATGAATGCGTTGGCTAGATATGCTATAGCTTTAAAAAAAAATTTTGTTTACTTCTTTTCTCTTTGCTTCTTTAACCCTACATTGTTTTTTGGGTCACATATTAATGTAGGTGTGTAAGTGATAAATTACTGGAATTTTTAGCAGTATTTTCTGACAGTTGTTTAGAGTCTCTAAATGGAAGTGCTATATCTACAAGGATCACCTTTTATTCAACAGTGTTTTTATTTCCCCCCTGCACAATATGATATCTAGGTGCCCTGAAGTGAGAGTTGGGATCAAAATGTGCTTTCTATCATTCCCTAATTTTGCTCTCCAAACCAGTTTGGAGTTTCTCCACCTGGTATCTACCATGACATTGAAGTAGTATCTATAGACTAATAACAGAGAAATGGACTTTAAATAGACCTGAGATTTCAGGACAAATTGATGTGTTTCACCTGCTTGTGCAGATTTCTGGGGATATGGAATTAGGGGCAAAAGGTGTAGCTGTGACTTAGGTCAACACTCTTCTGTCATTTCAGCTGTTTCGTTTAAAGATGTTTTATTGATTTCAGAGAGAGGAAGGGAGAGGGAGAGAGAAATAGAAATATCAGTGATGAGAAAGAGCCATTGATCAGCTGCTCCCTGCATGTCCCACACTGGGGATCGAGCCTGCAACTCATGAAATGTGCCCTGACTAGAAATCAAACCTTGACCTCCTGGTTCATGGGGCTCAACCACTGTGCCACACTGTCCAGCTGTTTCTATGTGTGTTATTTTGCTAAGTCCAGAGCTCTCTGGGAACAGCAGCTAATTTGGTTACATTTAATTCAACAATAAAAATCCCTAAAGTGATGTGTGTTGGAGACCATTTTTAAATAAAAAATGCTCAAAATCCAGCCAAGAAAGATAGACATGTGAATAGCTAATCTTATATCTAGTTGAGCAAGAACTGGAGGGAGGTGAAAAAAAAAGACACTGCTCTCTGAAAGGCCAGTCATGTATGTATGTACCTATTGTTTCTGTTTTTTCAGGATCAGTTCTTAGAGTTCTTATCGAATTCTCCCAATTCTTCCTATCCATTTGCAAAACTTGTCACATATAGCGACAGTCACAGCTCGAGATGCCCCCTGCAATAAATCCCTGGCTACTAAGGGAGAGGTGTTGATATTTCTTCTGGAGCTTTTATTCCCTTCGGGGAACAGAGCTGCTATATTATTATGGCTGTACTTATTTCTGAATTTGAAAAAGACTAGCATTTGAGAATTGTACCTCCCAACTATCTTTTCCTTTTTTAAATGCATTACAAAACTTCTTTTTATATTTATATATTTTTAATCTTTATCGTTGAAAGTATTGCATATGTCCCCTTTGTTCTGTCATTGACCCCTTATAGCCAGCCCACTCCAGGCCTCCACCTCCCTATTGTCTGTGTCCATGGGTGATGCATATATGCAAAGCCTTTGGTTGATCTCTTCCAACCCCCCCTTCTCCCTCCCCCCACCCCCTTCCCTCTGAGGTTCTACAGTCTAAAGGCACTGCACAAATAGATTATACAATGTAGGTATTCACTCTCTCACAGATGCTTTTAATTTCCACTTGTTTACATATGCTTAGATGGTATTTATTGACAATAGTCTGAAACAAGCTTCACAATAGAGGCATGGTAATAACCATAATGCTGCTTTGTTTAAAAGCTTGGAGCTTTTTGACATTTTTCTAGTAGAAAAATTGGTGTTCTCAGAATTGAAATTCAGTGGGGATAACATGCAAAGATGATTATGTGATTATAGTATTTTATAAAAATGCAAATTCTGAACCATTATTTGATCTGAATCATTATTTGATAAACTCAAAATAATTGATTTTGTGTTTTTTTGTATCATGTTAAAATAATTCCTTGTTAGCTGAGAGCTATGCCAATTTACATCATACACTTTATATCTTTTATTGGGGCAAACTTGGCTTATAGAAGCCTCTGTAAAACTGCAAAGACATATTCAACCTAGAATCCTAAAGTGCATGTTCCTTTGCTCTATGTCAGATTTAATACATAAGAACTACATCGGGCTTCTCATGAGAAATATACTTCAGCTTCCTACCTAATTCTAATTTACTTATACAATAAAACTACTCCATTTGTTTTACACCATAATCTTTAATATATAGAAATCAAGAATATTAAATTTGTTTTGTTCTAGGTCAAATACTGCTTTTTTTTCTTCATAGATAATAAAGGTTGTATAAAGGCAGGTCTGTGTTTTTAATTTAGAAGATAAAATCTAGATAAATAATACTGAATTTATTTTTATCCCAGTAGCTTACATAGGTGTGCAAAAAAATACAAATTATATTTATTTCTCTTTAATGACCTTATATGTTACTGAATTGTCAATCAAATTTATAGAGCAAGGGGTCAATAAAATATAATGCAAAAGTGTTGAGATATTTAAAAAATAATATTCTTATCTCAAACCTTGTTAGTCTAGCATAGTAATAAATATTGTGAAGGTTGAAACATCAGTAGATACAGATAGGAAGTAATATTTTTAGCAGGAATCTTCCACTGGCTGAAGGAGTGATTTCCTGCCTGATCATGGGATTACAAAGCACTCATTTAAAAATACAGTTGCCTAGACCTGGTCTCTAAACATTTTGACTTAAGTTAGCTGGGTCAGATGTGTGCATGTGTGGGTGTGTTTAATAAAAATTGTTAAATAGATAAAAATCTTTCAAAAATTTTAAGTGGAGTAAGACTTGCTAATTCGGATATATAAAGAAACTGGGAATAATTTGTGTTTTTATTTGCTCAGGTGACACAAATACTGATAAAGGCAATTGAGATTAGAATTATATCTTCTAGATACTAATCCTGTTGCCTTCCAAGATATTATGTAGCCTCCGTTAATTTATTAGTAATTTTGTAATAATGGTTTGATAGCAAAATAACATACATTTTTAGTTTATTTTGTTAGGGCATCATTTTCCTGAATCTAAAAAAATTAATAAAAATAGTTATCAAAGCTGTTGCACATCTACTGTGTACCATGAGCATTTGGTTATTATTCCACTCAATTATCACATCAACTCCTACTTTTATTGCTTTTACTTTGCTCCCATGTTTGTTTGTTTGGCAGTTATTATTGCTCCCGTTTCAAAAAGCAGTAAAACTGTTATTCACTGAGGAGAAAATAATTCTCCCGCCCAACTCCCCCGCCCCCACCTTGATCCTAGAGCTTATTTGGAATAAGAAACAGAGTTTATATCTCATTTCATTCTTAATTCTGAGGTTCCTCTACACACATGTCCTTTGAGTCATGACCTAGGCCAGCATTTAGGCCAGGGTGCCTGGCTGTATCCATGATCATTCATTGCAATTTCAAGTCAGACTTCATGAGGAAACTGCCCTTAACATTAGAGAAAAGACTGATTTCTTCTCACTCACAGTAATTTTGTACAGATCATTTAATCAAATGCTTTGGGTTTCTAATTTCTGACCTCTAAAATTAGGAGGTGGCAAAGAATGATTTCCAAGTGTTAGCTTTTAAGTTTTATCTTTCCAGCGCTCTGCAAGACCTTTGGATCGCATGTTAAAGGTTAAATCTAAATGTTGACATTATAACGCTTAATTCTGCCAATAATTTTCATTCCTGTCATTTTTTGAAAAGCAGTCATTTGTCACTGGAGAGACACATTTAATTTTCAAGAAAAAGTTTTAAAAGTCATATTTTAGGAAAACAATTGGGGAAATATTTGTTAACAATGTTATCAAATTTATTTTAAAACACTTTATCATCATATATATATTGCTGGCCAAATCTTACTTAATAAGTATTATGTCTGTAATATTTTGCAGTTTTCTCCTTCTAATTGGAGGCTAACAAAAAAAATTATATTATTAGAAGAGTGAGACATGCTATCTCCAAATTCACAATCAGTTAATAATTAAGGGGCTTGCCCAAATATATTAGGCAATTATGTCACTATTTATATTAAGTTGCACATCTAGAACTAGCACTCATGTCATTAATCATGTAGTACTGTGTCTTGCTGTTATACTGTGCTCTAAAGTTATCACCTATAATTTTAATCATCGTTGTACAAATGAGCTAATTATTGCCATACTGCAGTGGGGTGGGTTGTATTTCCAGTTAAGGCCAGAAACTAAAACAAATTTGAAAACAAGATAGGCAGCAACATGTTTAAAATTTCATAGTGACCTTTCATGTAAGGTAAGAGGCAGCATAATTTTAGGGAAATGTGGTGGGCTTGAGAATGAGTACTGGGCTCTAGTCTGAGCTGTACTAATGATTAGCTCTGCAAACTTGGAAAACGTAATTAACCTAAAGCCAAATGTAATTTTTGCAGATTAACATATAACTTAAGCCCTGAAGGCTTTCAAGAGATAGTTAATAAAGAGGTAGGGGAAACCGAAACCAGTCTGGCTCAGTGGATAGAGCATTGGTCTGTGGACTGAAAGGTCCCAGGTTCGATTCTGGTCAAGGGCATGTACATTTGTTGTGGGCACATGCCTGGTAGGGGTGTGTAGGAGGAAGCTGGTTGATATTTTTCTTTCATCGATGTTTCTAGCTCTCTGTCCTCCTTCTTTCCTCTCTGTAAAAAAAAATAATATATATATATATATATATATATATATATATATATATATATATATATGTGTGTGTGTGTGTGTGTGTGTGTGTGTGTGTGTGTGTGTGTATAAAGATGTAGGGGAAGAGGAGAAGCTGGAAAACTCAGAGTCTGTCATTTAGACTCAAGGCATCTTAAGTATTCAACATGGTGTATATAGACTGTTCACGTATTTTAAAAAATGTTTCTCAAACATTTAAACTATGTGTAAAATCTTGTATTCTAAAATGTTAAGAATCCCTATAAAAAATGGAACATACAGATTTTCACTTCTTACATTTAAAAACTAATTATATACTATGCCATGTAATTTTTTAGCATATTTTTAGTCAATGGAAATAGGAACTTATGCATAAAATGTTATCCCTTGCTCATTTTATTCATTTATTTATTTTTAAAATATATTTTATTGATTACCGAGAGGAAGAGGGAGAGAGAGATAGAAACATCAATGATGAGAGAGTATCACCAATTGGTTGCCTCCTGCATACCCCACACTGAAAATCAAGCCTGCTACCCAGGCATGTGCCCTGACTGGGAATTGAACAGTGCCCTCCTGGTTCATAGGTGGATGCTCAACCACTGAGCTACACAGGCTGGGCTCCCTTGTTCATTTTAAATTGAAAATGTTAGGAAAGAAAGAAACTACAGTCACATAAAATCTTCTAAGTGTTATGTGTAGAAATAACCATTTTATGTTAATGAGATTCTAATTATTAGATTTTAAGTCATTTGTAAAGTCAGTGTCCTGTGTTGAATTGTTTCCTCCCAAAAGATAGGTTGATGTCCTAACCCCCAATGCTTCTATATGTGACCCTATTTGAAATAGGGTCTTTGTAAATATAATCAAGTTACGATGAGGTCCTACTGGCTTAGGGTGAGCCATAATTCAGTATGGCTGCAGTCCTTACAAGAAGATGGAAAAGAGGCAGACATACAAAGAGAACGTCCAGTGATGACAGAGGCAGAGATTGGAGTTTGGCTGCCATAAACCAAGGAACCTCTAAAGCTGCCAGAAGCTGGGAAAGAGACATGAATTAAATTTTCCCTCTGAGTTGCCAAGAAGGAATACTCTCATTTCCTTCAAGCCTCCAGAAATGTGAGAGAATAAGTTTCTGTTTTTGTAAGCCACCTGCTTTGTGGAACTTAGTTATGGCAGCCCTAGGAAACCAGAACAGTCAATCATATTAAGATAATATTTAAATAACGCCTATAATCACTACACTATTCCCTTGCATAAACATAAGAGCTGATACACAGACAAATATCTTCCTTTGATCAAAATATTAAAAATAGTATAAGTGAGTTATAACTTTCAACACATGATTTTTTTTACTTTATAACATTTTATGTGTGTGTTGTATGAATGTTCCTACTTATATGCAACATCTATTTTGCTGCTGATTTTCTGTTGGGAAAATGATTCCCACTCTTACCCTTAGACCATGTGGGTCAATAGGGTAATTCCACTTTCAAACCAGGGAGCAGTTAGTGACCCACAACTAACCCAGTAGAGCCTCCTTGCTCCCTATTCTCAGCAACTAGTTTTAAGGGTGAGAATATGACTAAACCAGGCCACAGATTCTGAGATGTGCAGCACAATTAGTGGGCAGAGAAGCTACCTTTTTGCAGGTGTACCTATGCAACATCACGAAAGTCTGGATATAACCAGAGACACCTTGGCAAGAGTGCCAAACCCAGGAGTGCAGTGTTATAGGACGAAGCAAGTAGAACCCAGTCCTCACATACACTTCAAGTCTCATATCCAGCCTCACCTCAAATGACTGCATTGATAGATTTCCCATCTTTTCTTTCTTTGGTTAAGCTAGTTTATTTATTTAGGTACTTACTAGAGGCCAGGTGCACGAAATTTGTGCACAGGTAGGCTCCCTAGGCCTGGCTGGTGATCAGGGCCGATCTGTGAGACAATCGGTGAGGGAATTGGGGGGGCCCCCACTGGCACCCGCCTTGGCTGGCCTAGAGCTGCCCCCACAACTGGCCCTGCCACCACCAGATGCTCCTGGGTTGAGCGTCTGCCCCCTGTGGTCAGTGCACATCATAGCAATTGACAGGTCAGTCAATTTGCATATTAACCTTTTATTATATAGGATGTATTCATTTATTCATTCATTTATTTTTAATTGAATGTATTGGGATGACATTTGTTCACAAAACCATACAGATTTTAAATGAACAACTCAATAAAACATCATCTGATCACAGTGTCATGTGACCATTGCCCCAAGCATTCCCATTCCCTGTCCCCCTTGATGCACGTAACTCCAGGTAGCTCCAAACCCCCTTTTCTTTGGTCATCACCACACTTTTGTGCTATGCATATATGTGTTTTGTCTAATCCCTTCACCTTCTTTCATCTAGTCCCCTCCACTGACATCTGTCAGTCTGTTCCAATTATGGCTAAGCCTGTTTTAACCAATTTCTCTCATACTCAACTGAAAGTGTCCCAACTATACGGAAAATGAGTTCTAAGAAACCCTAACGTGTGTCATTGGCTGAGCTGTGGTGGAGGCTAGGGTGCAGAGGATGCCCTGTTCAGAGGAAGCTGTCATCCAGGGTTCATTCTAGGAATGCTGTGGCTATTCTGTGGCGTGTGGTCAGCTACTGAAACTCATCCTTTGGGGGACCTGCTCGGTTAGTGTCTTTTTAAAAAAATTTCCATATGTTTATGACATATAACCGCATTTTCTGGAAAGCTTTACTTGCTATTCCTGTGACTGGTATTGCCATTGTATCAATAGGTGAAAAAACAAAAGTTTGAGTGTTTTTGTTTTTTTCAAGGACTTGGAAAGCCTTTGACCTTATAAACTAAAGATTTACTTTATGTAATTACATTGGGAGAGACATTCAGGAAAAGATTTAGTTTAACTAAGTTATGTCAAATTAAATAGTTGGTATGAACCGGGGTTTCTTCCAAGGTCAAAGCCACTTCCTCTTAATAAGCTAGTTGTCCTAGGTGGCTCGTTAATCCACAGCAACTTCTTTGTCTCCTTCCCTGGCCCCTCAGTGGAGAGTTAGAGTCTCCTGGGCTCTTTTGCTGGAGCAGGAGAAACACGGAAAGCAGGGAACTACTCTGGGCAGTCACCTTAAAGACGCTTTGAAATATTAAAAACACAATAAATCTTGAACATTGAGGAGTGTTACTTTAAATCTTTGATCTGGATAAATTAGGTAAACCAGAAGCAAATGTCTTTACTTTTAGAGGAACAGAGCTAAGCAGCCACAGTCTCCAATTACACGCTCAACAATCTCTTCTTTTAGTGATGCATAATTTATGAACCTAAGTTTTAGGCCTGTGCTACCACTTGATAATGTTCAAACTCTTTCAGGCAGTAAGAAGAAAATAAGGACTGAGGTCCAAAATCCTCACCCGGGGAGAAACAAACATTCCATGTAATGCCAGAGACAAAACTTACCAAATGCGAAAGCAAGCTGAATCTCTGGCACTGCTCTGGGTATTGCCACGGCAGACTATCAAGGCTCCCACCCCTCTGGTCCGTCTAAGTTTTAAAATATTTAAAACCATAAAAATCTAGAACATCATACATTAGAATACAGAGTAATCTGAATAATATATGACTTTGTGTCTTTCCAAAGCCATGTTTGTACTAGTATTTTTAGTGTAGTGGAATATACTTGGCAGAGAAGTATATTTAAATTGCAATTAAAAGCAAATGCAATTAAGAGTTGATCACTCTATTTAAGGAGATTATATGTCAAAGGATAGTATGTTTTAAAGGCATTAGCTTTTTTTTTTTACCTCATCTTTTAAAAATTTTATTCTATTGTTTAAAGTATTACGCATAGTAGTACATATATCTCATCCCCCCCCCACAGATCTCCCCCCCCCAGCCTCCTCTACCCGCTGTTGCATTCCACCCCCACAGTGTCTTGTGCCCATTGGTTGTGCTTATATGGTTATATGGTTGCACACAAGTCCTTCCGTTGATCTCTTTCCCCTTCCCCCCACCCCTGCCCCAACACTCCCCAGCCTTCCTGCTGTAATTTGACAGACTGTACCATGCTGTCTGTCTCTGCATCTATCTTTTTATTCATCAGGTTATAATGTTCTTTATTACACATAAATGAATGAGATCATGTGGTATTTTTCACATCTTTTATTTGAAAGACCACTGAATAACAGTCTAAATTCATCCCAAATAACTCTGTCAGCAAGAATATATTCAAGCCGAAACCAGTTTGGCTCAGTGGATAGAGCATCAGCCTGCGGACTGAAAGGTCCCGGGTTCCATTCTGGTCAAGGGCATGTACCTTGGTTGTAGGCATATCTCCAGTAGGGGGTGTGCAAGAGGCAGCTGATCGATGATTCTCTCTCATTGATGTTTCTAACTCTATCCCTCTCTCTTCCTCTCTGTAAAATATCAATAAAATATATATTTAAAAAAAGAATATATTCAAGTGTTTTTTGTTTGCTTTTTCTCACCTTGCTTACAGTACGACTGGAAGGCATTTCTAATTGAAGCTATGACTCTGCATTAGACTGCAGTGTGGATTTAAATAAAGAAATGAGGTCAAGGAAGATAAGTGACATACTTGCACAAAAAGAAACTCTCAAACTTTGGGTGTTTTCTGTTTAATTTAGAAAAGAGAAGAAAAGTGAAGCCAAATAAGTCCTATATATCCAGGGATATAGATTTTAACATAGCATAAATTATATATACTAAATAGAACTCAAAGAGTTGAGACAATTTCTGTGTCTTATTAGGAATGTCATCCTTCAGTGGAATACTACATCATAAGGAAGATTGTGATTTTTGGAGGATCAAGACATATTAAATGGTCTTTCATAAAAATTAAAAAAGTGAAGGTAAAAAATAGGATTATCTAATTGATAGTTGTCTTTAGCTCAATACAATGTTTATCTTTAATGATTTTTAAGCTGTGGTGAAGTATTTAATTTAGGTCTAGCCTTTGAGGGGTGGGGGTCGGTGGAGGGTATTCAGGTAAGATGGCTTGGCATAGATTTGCCTACATAGAATGATGAAGTTGGAAAAATAAATATTTGCAGAACTCCTGATAGTAGCTATCTAAGATAGCAGATTTTATCCTGCTATTTTATTAATGTTCAATCAGGGGGCATCTAATATTCTGGGATGAGAATGAAGATTTGGCTAAATTTGGGCAGGTCTAGTTCTTAAGCCAGAATTCTAGGAAAAGTCTCATAGCAAGAATTCTGACAGGAAAAGAAGATGGAAACATAATTACCAGGTCAAAATAAATTACAGACTAGGTTTCAGGCTCCGAGAGCAGTCTGATATGACATGAGAGACACATAATCAAGGAGATGTGTGTTGCTAATCTACCCAGCAGTGTATAATTGGAGTTAGTCAATTTCCTTCTGCCTAAGGCAGTGGTAGGCAAACTTCGGCTCCTGAGCCACATGGGGCTCGAGAGTTGTGATTTGCTGCTCTGTTGACTAATGAGTTTGCTGACCATTGACCAAAGGAAAGTTGTCCTTTAGGGACTTCTGCTAAGTTCTCTGGTGGGATTTCTATTTCATACCCAAGGAAATACATATGCTTTTCATAATTTCTTACATTGTTTCATCTGCTTACCAATACACTTATTCCTGCCCCACTCTCTAACATCCAAATATAGATAATGACATCTTATGTAATCACATAGGAATAATGAAAGTCATAAAGCACAAAACAAGCAAGCAAAAAGATAACACATGGGGTCTTTGAGGTAGTCACAATCTATAGAAGAAAGGGTATTTATTATTCTGTCCTTTTTACCTTTATCCCCAAGACTTTTACCCCAGTTTGTGTTTTCTTTCTATTTGGAAATGACCTAAGAGTTAAAGCTGATGGAGCCAACTCTCTCTCACCTGCTAATTACTAGTCTAGGCTATTTTGTTTTTTAACTTACCGTGAGTGGTTCTTATAGAGTTTTAAAGTAATTTATGAAAACAATATTTTATCAATGGGTAGATGTTAATTTGGGAACTAATACATTAGTTACCATATACGTAAGTACAAATGTATTTGTTGATAAAATAATTGCTTAATATATGAGGAGCCTCAAGGTTTAAAAATTATATTCAATATATGGAGATAAATTACCATTTTTATGCAAGTACTCTGACTTTTTTTGTTTTGTTTCGTTTCCCATCCTGAAAATTACACAACTGTACATTAAAGTAATTATGTCCTTTAAAATAAATTTAGTAGTTTTTCCAGCTAGAGCACTGTTAGTTTAGGTTAAATTGAAATGCACACTGGATACAGATCTTGAAGGACATATTTGATCCTTATTAACATGTTTGCAATTAACAGTCCACATGCAAGAGCTACAGTTTTAATCACAGAACATGACTTAAGTCTTGCTGAGCTGATAAGAACTGAGCCATCACCAAGCTGCCAAGTTAAGTTCCATATTGCAGCCCTGCTTTTAATTAGATGTTAAATTGCCATCAAATTGTACTTTCAAACCACATCTCCATCTTTTCATTAAGCCAAAGACATTCAGTATCCCCTACTGTGAAATACAGGGATGACCTTTTTATTTAAATCGGTTTTGCCTTTTCCATGACTACTTTTTTTTTTTTTTTTTTTTTAGCAGTTTATTTGTGTGTGTGTGTGTGTGTGTGTGTGTTTCTTGATAAAGGTTGATATTTGGATTTGAAATTTTCAGTTTATTACCTTGCTCAATAATGACTTTTTGCACATGAAAAAAGTAATAAGTATTATTTAGTATAAATATACTACATTTTTTGACCCTTTTCCCCAGGTTGGCTACATTTAAAAGCTTTCTAGAAATCAAGATAATTCTGAGAGTTTTGAGAAGCTAGACATCTCTTCGTTTCAATATTCAGATTTTTTCTGAAAGTTACTTCTTGTAAGACAATAGAAAAAGGAGATAGTGTCTACTTCTTTCATTATTTCTTTTAAAAAATGTATTGATTCTGAAAAATTTATTTTTCTTTTATTGTTGACAGTATTACAGATGCCCCCCAATTCCTCACCGCTCTCTCCTCCCCCATTTATCTCCCTCTTCCCAGTCCCTGCCCCATCCCAGGCCTTCATCAGGCTATTGTCTCTGCCCATTGGCTAAGAATGTATCTATATGAGTTCTTCGGTTAATCTCTTTCCATCTGTCCTCCTTCCCCGTTGAGATATGTCAGTCTGTTCCATGCCTCTATGTCTCTGAACCTATTATGTTCATTAGTTTGCACTTATAAGTGAGATTATGTGATATTTGTCTTTCTTTGGCTGGCTTATTTCACTCAGCTTAATACTTCCCAAGTCCTTCAACATTGCAGCAAAGGGTAATAGATCCTTCTTTTTTACAGCTGCATAGCATTTCATTCTGTAAATGTACCACAGCTTTTTTTCATCTAGTGATGGGCAGTTGGGCTGTTTCTAGATTTTAGCTATTGTAAATAGCACTACTATAAACATATGGATGCATATGTTCTTTCTGAATGATGTTCCTAGAAGTGGTATCACTAGGTCAAACAGTAGTGCCATATTTAATTTTTTTTGTATGAATTCCATACTGTTTTCCACCGTACCTGCACCAGTCTACCTTCCCACCTGCAGTGTACTAGGGTTCTCTTTTTCTCTGCATCCTTGCCAGCACTTGTCATTTGTTGATTTGTTGATGGTAGCCATTCTGTCAATATGAGGTGATATTTCATGTTTTTTTAATTTGCATCTCTCTGATGATTAGTGATGTTGGGAATTATTTTCATATATCTCTTGGCCATCTGTATGTCCTCTTTGGAGAAGTGCCTATTCAGGTCCTGTGCTCATTTTTTAATTGGGTGGTTTGTCTTCCTTTTGTTGCGCAGTTTGAATTCTACATATTTTGAAAATTAGACCCTTTTCTAATGTGTCATTAGCAAATAGTGATTTTTTATTGATTTTTTTAGACAGAGGAAGGAAGAAGGAGAAGGAGAGAGAAACATCGATATGAGTGTGAAACATCAATAGCCTACCTATTGAATACCCCCTACTAGGTATAAAGCCCGCAGGCAGGTCATGTGTCCTGACTGGAAATCTATCAGCAACCTTTTGGTTCACAGGATGACACCCAACCAACCTGAGAAATTACATGTAATTTCTGCTGGGTAGAAGGGAATTCTGAAATCCAGTAGTATAAAACAAATTTAATAATATATTAGTTAGTAAGACACATAGTGAAATAAAATAGTTGATGACTTTGAAATGCATTTACTGGAAGAAAACAAAAAACACCAATTGTAATTTGATAGAGGACAGTCTTCATGTAGTAAATTCAAATGGAGAATTAAAAGAGTTTACTCATAAGAGAAACTTTAAATGCATATAAAATAGTTTTGGTAACACTGGGGCAGTGGAAGGTGAGGAAGATCCCTTTAGTATCCTTGGTAATACTGTATTTTGTATTGAGAATCAGGGATGGGGCATGAGGACCTACACGCCATGTATTTCCCGACTCAGCATAATTCTTTCAGTTATTAGGGTTGGTTTATGCCTACTCAATTTCACTTTTGTTTTCCTGTGTGCAAACAGCAGTAATTCTCCCCCAGAGGACCAGTGTGAGGCCTAAATAATATGTATAAAACTTTAAGAGGTATACATACTGCATATTAATAATAAGAATAACAACACTATTAGATATAGATTCCCGATTTACAATTTTAAAGAAAAAATATACATTTTTTTTTGTTTTCTCAAACATGATGTTAACTTGAGCATTTATTTAATAATATAAACCTTTAAAAACACTCAAAAGTAAATCACTTTAATGCTCAGTTCCTTTTAGTTTGTAAAAGTCATATATTAATGCTTGGCACTCTT
Organism: Pipistrellus hanaki; assembly: GCF_964339955.1. Classification (NCBI taxonomy): domain Eukaryota; kingdom Metazoa; phylum Chordata; class Mammalia; order Chiroptera; family Vespertilionidae; genus Pipistrellus; species Pipistrellus hanaki. The sequence continues at coordinate 60,780,185 of NC_140507.1, read as the reverse complement.
GATTTCCTACTGCTAAATTATTAGTAATGTTTATGATGATGATGTCATGATACTGTGATATGACTAATCCATGCTGCCAGTGGCTCCAAACTAAATTAAATCACAGTGGTAATGATGGGCAACCCTGCTGAGCATGAGCAATTAGGACATAAAACCATTAGTTGTAATGAAGAATTCCCATTTCTATAGAGTGATTTTTCACAGAAAACTAAAAAGGATGAATCCAAGTCAGCCCCCCCAAATAAAATAATTAGTTCTTGTTGCTTCATTAGCATCTTAAGAGATAATGACTATTGAGCCCTTTAGTATGTTTTCCAGAAGCTAATTAGAAATGCAACTTATAATTTTTTGAATTAGATACAGAAAAAGTGCTCATCAAAATGTCATTTAAGTTGAGGCCTTTTTTTTTTTTTTTTGCTTGTTTCTGTGATAATTAATAAAGTGAAATGAGATAAACCCGTATCTCTTAAGTAGAATACGATATTTTGTTTCTTTATAAAGCTTAGATATTTAGCTGTAAACACGCAATATGTGTTTATATACGTTAAGGTCACAGCAGGTATGCTTGCTAACTGGGTGATAAAAAATACTTCGTATAATCTTAGGAATTGCAACAGTCAATGACATTGTTTTATTGATGGAGAAGCCAAAATTCAATAGAGTTGTCCTCTATGAAGCTGGTTAACTTCTAGCTCTGTGTTCATCCTCCCCAACAGCAGGGCGGCTTCCAAGCTCCATTCCTCAGTTTCTTTTCCCCTTTCATGTGACAGACAGTTTGCTGTGCCCAGCAGTATTGCCATCTCCATTTTTTTTTTTTACCTCTAACATTACCAACTGATAATTGAACACATTTATATTTAAGTAGTTAAGTCATGTGTAAAAACTGGACACTTTATGTTTGTTTCCCATACCATCCCCCCCCCACCACCACCAATGCCATAAAATGTCAATTTTAAAAATATTATATTTGTTTTTTAATTTTTTTTAATTTTTATTTTTTTAAATATATATTTTATTGATTTTTTTTTTTACAGCGGGGAAGAGAGAGGGATAGAGAGCTAGAAACATCGATGAGAGAGAAACATCGACTAGCTGCCTCCTGCACACCCCCCACCAGGGATGTGCCTGCAGCCAATGTACATGCCCTTGACCAGAATCGAACCCGGGACCCCTCAGTCCACAGACCGACGTTCTATCCACTGAGCCAAACCAGTTTTGGCTGTATTTGGTTTTTTAATCCTCTGCCTTGTAAGTTTGGTTTTTAGCCTTTTCCGCTTCTTCATCCAGATTTCCTATTAATTTGTTGAAGTAATTTAGTGGTTGGCTGTGGCTAAATTAAGCAAGAAGGTAATGGCTAAAGGGGCTTCAAATAATCAAAGTAAGAACTAATGTCACAAGACAAACATTTCATGGGTGATACTAGAGCAGTAAGCCTCGTTGAAATGGTAGGACATTGGACTTTAGGTCTGGCCATCTGCAGAGATAACCAGGAGTTCAGCTTCCTGGGGTAATGGATTCCAATTGCCCCTGCACAGAACTTTACTTAAGTAGTAGGACTATTATTTTAAAAAAACAGGGGGTAAGAGTAAGGTTTCTCCCTGGAAGTCATGGGGTTGGGGAAGAATTTAGTCAACAAAATATGCTGTGCATAGTCTTTCTGCCTGTAACCATGGCCATTTTGTATATGGGATTCTCGAACAATGTAAGCAGGAATGATAGAGAAAAAATCTTGGAGTCCTAGAACAATAGCTGATTCACATTGTAGGATTGAGAGCTGCCTCTGGCTGCATTTATATGAAACACAGCTATCTACCTATTTGGTGTCTATTCCTAGAGGATTATCCATGTATCTCTCCCACTGAACTCTTTTCTCTATTCATCCAGTCTTGTTCTTTCCACAGCCATGACTAGACAGCCAGCAAATTAGCCCTCTCCCACGATTCAGTATCTCTCCTTAGTCACTTCTCCTTGGTAAAGTAGATGTGGTCTACTTCCCTGCCCTCTGCCTTAATGCAGTTTATCTTTATTACTCTATTTCAGGATTATCCATAAATAGGACCATAACACAGTGGAATTCTGACCTACCCATAAACCAGGGCCAAGTATTTCTCCCTCCTATTTAAATTTGCAAATTTAAATTGAGTATTTTCTAGCTGCCTCTTCTTGTATCTCACAGTGATATATCCTACTTTCTTCTTTTTTAAATATATTTTATTTCACAGAGGAAAGGAGAGGAAGAGGAGCTAGAAATATCAATGATGAGAGAGAATCATTGATTGGCTGCCTCCTGCATAACCCCTACTGGGTAGCCCTGACCAGGAATGGAATCTGTGACGTCCTGGTTTATAGGTCGATGCTCAACCACTGAGCCACACTGACCAAGCTATTGTACTTTTTTACAGGAAAATTAGATAGTGTCCAGTAAAAGTGTTGTGCTTCATAAGGCAATATTGCAATGCAAAGTAACAATTTTTGAAATATTTATCCTTTATATAAGTTTCAAAGTTTAGCAGTAATGTAAGAAACATTGTACCCTCTTCAGTTCTATTTCCCCATTTGTCAATAATGGACTACTTTAGAATTTCCCACATTTCAGTTCCATTGTCTTTCTTGTTATATGGTACCAGAGGCCCAGTGCATGAAATTCGTGCATGGGTGCGTTGGGGGAGGATCCCCTCAGCCCAGCCTGCACCCTCTCCAAAATTGGGATCCTTCTCACAATCCTGGACCAGTGGCTCCTAACCACTCATCTGCCTTTCTGCCTGATCACCCCTAACTGCCCTCCCCCACCAACCTGATCACCCCTAATTGCCTCTGCCTGCCAGTCTGATCGCCCCCAACTGCCCCCTCTCTGCCAGCTTGGTTGGCCCCGATGCTGGCGTGGTTGGTTGTTTGGTCACCCCTCACTAACCCCCCTGCCAGCCTCCCCACCTCACACAGCCTGTTTGGTCGTCTATTCAGTTGCGATCATCCCTTAGGCTTTTATATAGATGGATGATTCTAGTTATGTTCTTTTTTATTTTCTAATAGCTAGCAGAAAAATATACTTCTAATACTTCCTATAGAAAACTACATATAGAGCTAACCTTATGGCCATTCATCTCTGCTGCTTCTATCATGTTTGGAATATGATATAGTGCCACCTCTTGTAGTTTTAGAGGCTTTTATGTCATTCACTAGAATTTGATTCTGCTGTAATAATTTGATCATAACTAATTGGATCATATTGCATTGTCAATTTACAGCCTTCAAAACTGACTACAAATACTTTTTTAATGTCTTGAAGATAAATACCTTAGTCAACAAAAATGTCCAGTGTTTGACCTGAAGGGCTATGAGCATCAGAAAATGCACCATCATTTGATTTAGTTATCTAGGCAAAGTAGGTTTAATCTAATCACATCTATCTAGGTGGCAGTCCATGAAACCTTCCTTTAACAATGGCCTGATGAGTACTTAGTGAGGGTTTTTTTTGTAAGCTATGATATTAATTGGAAATGGCTAACTGAAAATCAATAAAGATCCATAAGGTACATTTACTGTCAGGGTGATTATCATTGTTGCTTTGCCAAGATAGTCGGTTATTGTTATTATTGCAGTTCTGCTTAAGCAACATAAATCTCCTGAAAGAAGTATTTAACAAACATTTCGAAAACTTTACTTCATAGACCATGTTCTAAAGATTAATCTGTATATGAAAAAATATTCTTGGCTATAAATTTGATTAGCTTATTACTTCAGCCAATAATGTTATTGATTCTATAAAACAGTCTTAGTTTTAAAGGTCTGTATTCTAAACTTCTCTTCATTTCTAGGATGTCCAGATTCCAGTAGTTACACCCAATGTCTTTTGGGATTTCGGCAAAAGTATTGAATAAACAGTCAAGGAAGTGAGATCCAGTTCTGCATTTTCTTTCCTATCATTACTCATTTTTTCATTAATTTTGCCTGTCTGCAGTATGGAATATTTGCCTTAAAAATAATATGCTGCATTGATGGGAAAGAATTGATTTATAGTATCTAAATGTCGATGATGAAATTTGTCATCTCTGGTTTTTATTGTATGCTCTGCTGCCTTGAGATGGGTGATTGAGAAGGCTTAAATAATCTCATAGAGAAAATTGTCTTTTGATTTTTGCATAATTTACATAAAATAAAATACAGTGTTTTAAATTATTGTATTTTACATTTTGATACATTTTGGTGGGTGCAGATAATTGAATTAACACAACTTTAATTAAGATGAAGAACATTTCTTTCACTCCAGGGATTCCTCAAACTGCCTGCTTTGCCCCCTCCCTCCCACCACACACACACAATCAGTGTTCTAAACTATTCTTATTTATTTTACTTTAATTACTTGAGCTAATTCTAAAAGTTGTCCTAAATGGAACTACACCACATGTATACTCATATCTATTGTTTTTTGTTTGGTATAAAGTTTTTGAGATTTACCTAATGTTATTGCATGTTCTAGGTTTCTTTGTTTCTTTTACTTTTTTGGTTGGTTTTATTGCCAAGTATTGTAGTATTCTGTTTGTATGAAACAACTTGTTTATTCACTCATCCACTCATAGATGTGGCATTAATTATAAAAAGAATGCCAACTTATTATCCAAAGAGATCATGAAGGTATCAATTTATTGTCTCTCATCCCTCAATCTACCTTTCACAGCCCATTCTGCAGTAATGGAGCTGGATACCGTATGCCTGTCTCCTTGCAGCAAGCAACATGTTAAGCTTTGTCAATAGAGGAGATTTCAAGGGAATTGCAGTAAAGGGTTTCTCTTTTTGGCTCTTGGATATATCAGTCTCTCCTCCCTTTTGCAGTGGTGCATGAAGAGGAGTCATGCCAGGGTGTTCTACCCTACCATCATGCCCAGCGTGTGCCATAACAAGGCAAGCTTGCACACTCAGTCTTGGTTGGCACTATGCACAGCAGGTCTTGCTTTTGCAAATGAGCTCCCAATGCTCCTGTTCATCACATGTGCCCACCTGGCAGCTCTGGCCCACCTGTATTCGGTGTTTTCCTGCTTGCCAGTATCCACTGAGCTTCCTTGCCTGCCAGCTCTGATGAACCTATACAGAGTGGGTGGGAGGGATGAGTGGATACATGCTGCCTGCTTTCCCAGTGTCACCCTTCTCCCTTCCTTGGAGAAGGGTGAAGAGCACTGCATGGCTTAGAAGTCTATTTGGTTGCCAGGGTCAATGCTGTTCCTGGCATTGACCCTGGCAACCAAATAGACTTCTAAGCCATGCAGTGCTCTTCACCCTTCTCCAAGGAAGTCTATACCCCTAATCTGGGAGGAAGCACACCTTCCTATATCATCACTAGAGTATTCTTTAGAGCTCTCTTTATACCTTTATAGTTACTCCTCTGTTATAATTAGTAATTTCTTATTTTAATCCTTCCTTTTGTGTTACTATGTCTTTTGTTTCCTAATTGGACCTAGATAACATTGATGATGCCATTTTATACTCTCACCAGCCATGTATTAGGAGTGATTGATCTAAATTCTGCCCAACACTTCTCATGCTCAACTTTTAAAATTGTAATAATTCTTCTAGTGGTAAAGAAAAAAATATGCTTTTAATTTTATATCAGATTGAAAAGGGAATCTTTTCTTCTTCACACCTAAGAATGAATTAAATGATCCTAATAAACATATTGTATATACATCTTCATTTCTGTGTGTGTGTGTGTGTGTGTGTGTGTGTGAACATTTGACACACCTCTCAGAGGCAGCATGTCTATACTTAGTGGTTTTTTTTTTTTTTAATTAACTTTATTCTTTTTTAGGAAGAGTTATGTGGAAATTATTACTTTTATATTAAATATGCAAAAAACTTTAAATGAGTTTATGGGGGACAGGGTGAGTTTAGTCTGAGGATTTTGCTGCACAGGGATAATCCCGTGCCCTGAGAGAGGGCTGAGAAATGAGTGTCGCTCAGAGTGGGCAGGAGTTCCTCCAGCAGGTGGTTACAAGAGCTGCTGGGCAAGAAACCAGAGGTTTTGTGGGACCTCAATAGCTATCAATACAGATACAAATTATAATGGCCAAATACAATATAATTCCATATTACAGGGGCTTTTCTTTATAAATATCTGTCGGGCAGCCTTTTAACAAGTGTTAATTTAATCATAGGTGTACTTAAGCTCTGATATTGCAAATAAAATCCCAAAAATAAACTTTTATGATAGGGATTCAATGTCATTATCTTTATATATCAAACACTAGATGAGAAAATAGAAACCTCTGATAATAATGGGTTTTTACACATAATGCTGGAATGCATGCACTTTATAAAAGAAAGGCTATTAGCAATTATCATTTTTAGAAATTTGGAAGAAACTATGCACTGACAAAGAAAAAAAGTGATACAGAATGGGAAAGAACGGTGTATTAATATATCTATCAAAACTCAAATGTGACTAGAATAACAGTAGTATGAAATTCTGCATTGTAATAACATCTAGAGTTTTTGTTAACTTCAATTTATCACTGTGGTTATTAGATATATTTAATACAATTTTATAAGATAGGACATTATTGAAATAAACACTACGATTTTGATAAATATTTATTATTAACTAAATTAATCCATTGATTGCACACAAATCTTCCAACTTTGTGGACCTCCACATTTAATGTTTGTAATGAGGAGACCAGAGTTAGATTGGATGGCTTTTATATAATTGAAGTAATATTAAGGTTTGAAACTAAGAAAGTCGTTCCAAAGACTTGCAGCCACATTTAATCACATTTAGCACCACAAAATTGGCTGTCAAAGTCTAATTAACTATCAGGCATTAGCTCTATTTTCCAAGCTGCTCACTTGCACAACCTTTCATTATAACATCTGGCAAGTTTTTTAAATTCCAAAAAAAGCCTGTTCCTCCTATAGCTTTAGAGCATAGGATTATAGTGAAATAAACTGTTAGAACTAAAACAAAAGCATATCTGATGCTTTGTTATGGAGCCATTAAAAAGACTTTTATAATCGTATTTGAGTTACTAGTCACTTCATTTTAGATGAGTGCACACCATTAAGCTTACAGAGACATTTTAACAAGCAAATGATGACATATAGTTTAGTTTTACTATTTAGTGAGGTTGGAATTTTTCCCAAATTGAAACCCAACTACCAATAGGACATTTCACCTGCTCTTAAATCATGATGCATACCCAACTTAGTCTGTTTTCTTGCTTTTTTCCCCCCCAAATTCCAAAATTTTATTTATCACATAATTATATTTTGTTATTAATTGAAAATCAAAGAGAAGGGCATATTCGTGTGTTTGCTATCATAGTTGTAGATAAACATTTTATAACAAAAAATCTTGATGATAAGAAAATACTACAATATCCAGGAAGTGCCGGCTGATCACTTATAGAAAGCTACCGACTGATGACAGACATTAATTAGTGACACCTGATGCCAAAGAACATGAAATGATAACTTCATTGTGGTTAGGAAAGACATCATTATCAAATTAGAATTCCAGACACGGCTAAACCATCCTCTAAGAGTGACTGGAAAATAAAGATATATTCAGGAAAAAATATATATCAAAATTATAGCACAAATGGTACATGTTGAAAAAAGTACAAAAAGAAACACTTCAGCAAATTGTAGGGAATTATTCAAGAGAAAGCAAAGGGAAAGTGAATTGCAAAAACTGATGAGCTAGATTTCATTATTTTAATTAGCTATGTCAGAAAAAATAATAGTAGAAATAATGATTCATTTGCAGGGGTACAATGGTAAACTCCAAATCAGGTGTAAATCATTGAAAATGGTGAGGAATTTTAACATTAAAGATTTGGTATTATGTGTTCTGAGGTCCTAATACTCTTCAGAAGGAGGATAAACTACCTATTATGTAATTATTTTCATTCATCTATGCCACCTGTACATGTAAACATTTAAAGGAAATCACTAAAAGAGATTTTGTAACTTCCAAACTAGAAGAAAAGAAAATAGTACTAAATAAAGTCCAATCAATACACTATGAGGCAGGAAAGAGGAAAGAAAACAAAGAAAGAAAAGAGGCATTGCAAAGTAAAAAGTACAAAATAAAGTGATAGAAAAGAGTTCAAATATATATTTTAAAAATTACAATAGACAGAACAGAAATAGGGATAGGTTGGATTTCTTAATCTATTTGAAGGGTTCTTGAGGGCTGCACATAAAATAGAAAAGGTAAGAATCAAAAACAATGGAATTAAGGGGAGAATTGACATGTAAGTACTATTCAAAAGAAAATCAGTTACATCAATATTAATATCAGAAAAAATCCACAAAAAGTGGAAATGAAGAGCTGGAAGTTAATTCTGTTGATTCCGGTGGTGTTGATTCAGAATACCTATTCAAACAGACCAGTGCTTGATTCTCTCAAAATCATTTTCCTTTCCTGCTCTGTAGTCACTATTGTTCCCATGCCAGTCTTCATGATTAATTTCCTTACAATGGATCATTATCCTTTCTGTTGCTGACAATTAGTTTCTCCATCTTGATCATATATTCTTCAGAGCATCTCCAAATTCTTGTGTGTCAATGACATTGTATTAACTATGAGATTAAACTCTCAAAGATAAGAGGTTTCCATCAGTGTTTTATCACAAAATTTGATGGCACAGAGCATGTTATTTCATTAATTCTGAAATCTCTGTCATTCTAGGAATAGGGCATCCTTTCTATACTTTCACTAGAGACCTAGCACACGAAATCGTGTGTGGGTAGAGTCCCTAGACCTAGCCTGTGATCAGGGCATCTTCCACCTGCTGCCCAGTTCCCAGTCCCGCCCACCTCTGCCACCTACCCCAGTTCCCCTGTTGCCATCTGGCAATCTAAAAATACAGGCCTGCGGGGAGGGATCAAGAGGTCTGCCATTCTGCCTGCTAGCCAGTCTCCAGTCCCACTCCACCACCTCCACCCACCCTGGTTTCCTGTTCACCATCCCCCTATGATCAGAGCCTGCTGGCTAGGGGATGGATCAAGAGGGCGGCCATTCTGCTAGCTCTCCAGTCCCCAATCCTGTCCTGCCACCACCCACCCCAGTTCCCTGTTCACTGTTCAGCGCTTGGAACCTGCAGGCTGGGGGTGGGAGAGAGAGGGACCAAGAGGTATCAGTACACCTCATAGCAACTGATCAAATAGTTCTGGTTGTTACACCATTATGGTCACTGGGCTTTTATTATATAGGATGCCTTTCACAATGTTTTCTTATACCAGAATTTTCTTTCACTGTGTTCACTATTTATGTTTTAAAACCTTCTTAAGCTTTCACTCATTATCATTAGCCCCCACTCACCATTATAAGATCCTTACATCTGTGTGTGTATGTGTATTTCTATTTAATTAAATACTAGAGGCCCAGTGCACGAAATTTGTGCACAGGGGGAAGGTATACCTTAGCCCAGCCTGCACCTTCTCCAATCTGGGACCCCTCAAGGACTGCTGGCTCACGATTGCTCACTTGCCTGCCTTCCTGATTACCCCTAACTGCTTCTGACTGCCAGCCTAATCACCCCTTAACCACTCCCCTGCCAACCTGATTGATGCCTAACTGCTCCCCTGCCAGCCTGTTTGCCACTAACTGCCCTCCCCCGCAGGCTTGATTGCCCCCAACTGCCCTCCCTTGCAGGCCTGGTCCCTCCCTTGAAGGCGTGTCCTCCCCTGCTGGCCATCTTGTGGTGGCAGCCATCTTTGACCACATGGGGACAGCCATCTTGTGTGTTGGAGTGATGGTAAATTTGCATATTACTCTTTTATTAGATAGGATAGAGGCCCGGTGCACATGTGAGGGCCAGCTGGTTCGCCCTGAAGGATGTTCTGGATCAGGGTGGGGGTCCCCTGGGGGCGTGGGACTCCTGGTCAAGGAGCCTGTGCTGGTTTGCAGGCTGGCCACACACCCCGGTGACCCAAGTGGAGGCCCTGCTATCTGTGATATATTTATCTTCTATAATTGAAACTTTGTGACCTGGAGCGGAGCCAAGACTCCTGATTGCTCTGTGGCCACAGCCATTTTTGTTGTGATTTATTTATCTTCTATAATTGAAACTTTGTAGCCTTGAGTAGAAGTCTGGGCCCGCCAGGGTGTGCGGAAAGCTTGGCTTCCTCCATTACTGGGGAAACCCAAGCCTTCTGCTCTCTTCCTGGCTGCAGCCATCTTGGTTGGGTTAATTTACAAACTTGCTCCTGATTGGCTGGTGGGAATGGCTTGTGGGTGTAGCAGAGTGATGGTTATTTGCATATTACTCTTTTATCAGATGGGATGTACACACACACGATTTCCACTTAATTTATTCTAATTGCCTATTTATACATCTCTCTTTGAATAAAATGTTGAGTCATTTGAGGGAAGTGTCTGTTTCATGTAGGATATCTGGTGCCAAAAAATGTATGCTAAAATTGGATAACCCATTTTGATACCAGAATGTGAATTTGGAGATTATCTGGTGCAAATTCTTTATTTTATAGATGAACCTAAGAGGTTACATAGCAATTATTAGCAGGAACTACTTGTTCTTTGAAAAATCTGTGTCAATATTGGGAAGGTTAAGTCTCTATTATACTAGTCAAGTATCTAATAAATTCTTTCTCTTGCATTGGCTGAGCTAAGGTAACTGGTTCATAATTAAGTCCATTAAAAATAATTTACAATGTGATTTAAGATTCCTGTAGCCTACAATCATTATGATTTAAAGATTCTTCTAAAATCTAGGATTCCTGTGGGGGAAAAAACACTTAAAATCTATGCATTTGTGCAGATTAGGAGTTTCAATCTTTCCTGTTAAAGCTTATTTCAGTTCTTGTTTCTAACAATAATATCTAGTTTTGCAACTTTTTGCCTTTTCTTCAAATCCACCTGCACTAAATATGAATACTAATGAATGTTCCTCTGCTCTCGTGAGAATTCAACACTTTTCACTGTCCAGGTTTTTTTTCGTGACCTGTCATCTACATTGTGTCCTTACTTCTCAGTTTCCCTAACATTGGGACTTCTCTTCAAGAATTAGATATTTTCTTAGTGACATTCAGGTATGTCATCCGCATTCACATTCATCTCCTATTGCTCACCTGCTGACTCAGGTACTTCCACCATTAGCAGCTAGATATGGCTGGGCACTTCCTATCTTGTTGTGGGCTGCAGGAAGTGAGGAATTCTGTATGAGATAACAAGTATTCTGGTGAAAGAATGAGGAAAAGTCTATATCACAAATGCACTACAAAAGTTAAAATTATAAGTCAGTTGTTTGAAAACAAAACAAGCAACAACAAAACAGTATCAGGTCCCCAAGTAGTTCACATCAGTCAGGAAGATGTTGAAAGATATGGATGAAGACAAGATGGCCAAATGACTTTAAATGCAATAGCAGAACTCTTTCTAGGTGTAGTTGTACTGGATGCTTGAAACAAATTCAATAATACAGGGTAGAATGGGAACTGTTAATTTGAAAATGATGGAAAGAGGAGGATGAATTTATGTCAGGCTCTCTAAGATACAGAATTTATTCTAATCCATGGGCTTCAGCCAAGAGAAAGATGCTTCTGTTATTGTTGTGACTTCAAGAATAAAATCTTAGGCATCTGTATTTACAGCGTGTGATGTTTTATAGTTTTTAAGCTGCCAACAATGTGAGTTCTGCTGAAAAATACAGATGGTTAAAACCACATGCACAGAAAGTGATCTTTTCCTTACTGCAGACCCTGTGTTTGATTCTTCTTGTTTAGTTTTACTCTATTTTCCATCTCTTGACAAGTACTGCTACTGTTCTATGTTATCATTTATGGGGAATTTTATGCAAAATTTAATTAATTTTTATGTGACATCTTTGTTCTGATAATATCCTCTTTATATACCTATTTTTGAGATCTTCTTTAAGTGGATATAGTACGAGAAGTTATGGAATTTTTGTAAATTATTGTAGTGTGTATAGATAAAGAAAACTGGAAGAAATAAATAACTATTAATATTTTACAATTAAGAGTAAATATATTAGATTAACCATGATAGTTTTATATGTACTATATGAAATATAGTACATATAAAAACTTATTTCAGAGTAATATATCTTAGTTAACTATATTCATGATGAGTGTTATGAGATGAATATAAAGTACAGTGGTAGGTGCAATGACATTGTTTAATTGTTAGGTAGAATTGTATAATTGTAATCATATTAAATATTATTTAATAATTAAAATTAAAATAGACTAAGAAGTAGAAAAAGCTCAAAACATTTTAATGCAATCTAAATTATTGAATTTTTCTTTTATGTTGTACAGCTCTAAGATACAATAGTTCTATGAGAAAGTTTTTAAATTAGTGACAGTTGAAGCTGTGATAGTATGAGAGGGTTTTAGCAATTTGTATTTGCATAGTGAACAAAGTATTTTCAACATTTTATAGAGAATAAAATAACTAATGTAGCTTCTCTTAAACGTTAGAGCTACTGAGAAATTAAGAGAATCTATAATTAATATAATAATTATTTGTAAAAAAAATTGGAAATGGAAACATTTGTGTTCCAAATAGGTATATTTAATATATTGACTATTTTTACCATATATATATATATATATATATATATATATATATATATATAATTTAACATTTTAAAATACATGTTAATGTTCTTTATTTCACATCTCATACTTATGTGAAATCTCAAATAAGAATTTTTAAGAAATATATCTTTGTATTTTTACAGAAATAATATATATTTATATATAGTCTATATATGTGTTTTATCGAATTCATTGGTCATTAAAGTATACTCCCTGTACTTAGTGTAGTGAATAAATGTGCTTAAAATTTAACACATTTTAAAGCTAAATTTGATTTGTACCTTGCATGTTAGTTCTGGTTTACTCCAGGTTTACAATCTAAAGAAGACTGGCTAAAAATCCACATTTCATGTCTATTGAAAGCCCAGAGCTCCCACAAATCCCTCTTTATATTCCCAATGGACATTTTTCTAGTCACTCCACCTACATTTTTCTACATGTTCTAGAACTTTCTTTTTAGTTTGCCATCTGTCATGGATTTTTTTCTCTCAGTTTGGACATGTGCCCAAAGTAGATGCTCAGTGTCATTTTCTTATTTGTGCCAACCCCTCTCTGACTTTCTGCCCCTCCCCAAATGACAACAAAATATCAATAACCATCACGAATAGTGACTCCCAATAGCAGCATCTAATATACAGAAGGCTAATATGCAAAGTGTCTCCTCATGAGTTTGACCCAGAAACCAGGAGTTCAGTTGCTCCCTATGACATGTGCTGACCCCCAGGAGGTGGCAAAGAAAGAAGGAAGGCCCTGGCCAGCAGCTGGAAAGCCCCTATTAGCCCTGATCACCAGCCAGGCTGAGGGGCCCTTCCTGTGTATGAATTTCATGCACCAGGCCTCTAGTTATTTATAATAACCTAAAGGAGTAAATAATCAAAATTCCCATAAATTAGTAAATGACTAAACAAAATGTGGCATATTTTACAATGGAATGTTGTTCAGCAACATAAAAGAATGTAGCATGTTAATGCATGTTTCAACATGGCTAGACCTTGAAAGAAAACATTGTTCCAAATAAAGGAAGGTAGTCACAGGAGACCACATTTTGTATGATTCCATTTATATGAAATGTAAAGAATAGACAAATCTATAGAGACAGAAATTAGATTGGCGAGTGCCTAGTATTGGTTACTGGGAGGGAGTTGGGGGAAATGGGATGATAACTACAGGGTCTGGGTATTTTTTTAGGTGTAAAAATGTTCTAAATTGATTATGTTTAATAGTCACAATTGTGATTATTAATAACTAATACTAAAAAACTAATGAATTTTGAACATTACAAGAATGATTTGTGTAGTATATGAATTATTTCTCAATAAAACTGTTATTTTAAATATCTCACAGTCTTTGTGCTGGCAACCACCAAGACAGAGGTATTGTCTGGATAAATGGCAGTACAAATGTCAGGCACAAACAATTGAAAAATGAAAATGGAACGTCTCAGTTCTTACCATGAGACACTCAGCCAGTGCCCTAAGTATAGCTGTGGACTTTTCTGGACATCCAAAATCCCATTAATGTCCACTAATAGGTATCTCCTTGGGTCTCATCTATTTTCTCTACCCACCTGAATCTAGATAAGAGAAGTGTATATATTTCTCAACTGACAGAAGTGTTACAGTAGCAAACTCCAATTTTATTACTCCATCTGTACCTCTTAGGAGGCAGTAGCAACTGGAAGAAGTTTTGGTGTTCAAGTTCCTGTTTGATTACACATTGATTGTAGGAGTATATGCATTTAATTTCTGAATATAATGGATGAGACTACATTGCAACTATTCACTCTGAGTTATGTGTGTTTAAGCAGAAGTATTTCTTACTAGAAGAAGGATGTGAAGACAATTTATAGCTAAATGCTATTTAAATTCCTGGATCAAACTGCGTTTGATGGGGTTCAAGCCCCCCGTTTTGCACAAGCTCAATTTAATAATTTCTGTACAAATTTCTCCACCCCCACCCCTCTCTCTAGCTTTAGATCCAGCTAAAGATCCATGCTTAAAGATGAAATGTAGTCGCCATAAAGTATGCATTGCTCAAGATTCTCAGACCGCAGTCTGCATTAGTCACCGGAGGCTTACACACAGGTAAACATTGTTAAATTAAATGCCACTGATTGAATGGTACTCCTTATACCATGAATAACTGTAGAGTGTAAATATTTGGCAATGTCTGCTAAGCGTTCATCCAGAGCTCTATTGAAACAGCTTCAGAACCTTGGTTAATGCAATTTTCATTCACTTGGGTGAAACGTTATCAGTCAGATTTACTGGGGATTATAGAATTTAGGCATATGTTATAAATAAAGAGAATTTTGTGAAGATTGGATTAAAGCAGTACATTTACCTGCTTATGCTTTTTCAAATTAAAGGAACAAGTACAGTTTTTGCACCCTCTAAATTCTGTTACTTATGCCCACTTAAACATTCTATTTAAAAACAAGTTAAAGGGAAAAAAGAAAAGGATTGATATTTATATAAAGAAAATTTAAAAGTCACAAAATAAAGATACAGACCTGGAACATTTATTTATGGAAGCATTCATACTGGTGGAGTCCTTGTAGTCTAGTCCCTGAAGGCTGGCACAGAACTGTAAGAGAAAAAAGGGTTTTAGATATCTTTTATGATGATCCCCATTGCTCCTGTAAGATAGACTCTATTTGGAGAATAATCAGTAATTTAGGAATATCCTGTGAAACCTGCTGCTGAGTTTGAGGATTGGCACTTGCAACAACCAAAAGTGAAATCGTTGGATAGCTGACTGAAGCAAGCACGTATATCCATTCCCTTTATTACTTTGAAAGAAGTCTGCTCCGGCCGGGAGGCTCCCTTGGTTGGAGCATCACTCTGATGCACCAGGGTTGCAGAAGTGATCCCTGGTTGGGGTTTGGGATTCTTTTTATGAGAGTTGCTCTTTTCTCCGATAGTGGGCCTAATTTGTGTTGTGCTTTTCATCAAATGAGCATCATGGGGATTTCTCTGGGTATGTTGAGAGACTAATCAGATTTTAGCTTTAGTGTACTTACATCTACATTCTATTATTCATATTCAACAACGGACAGAGAGTAAGAACACTAGAGAATAAATATAAGGAGCATATCTAGAGAATAGCCAATATTTGTTTCTTTGTTGTTCCTTATTAATGTAAAGGCACACATGGGTAAAAACCCTTTATTATATGCGGAGCAGATTATAAGTCTTTGTTCCATAATTTCAAATCTCTATTGGCAGATTTCAAATACTGAGGCAGGCTAACGCAACCAAGATAGAGGGTTTGGAAATGAGTTCACCAGGAACAAAGAATTATGTCATGGCATATCAATAATGTACCTTTAGGTGAGCGGGAGAGGGAGCTAGAGAAGGCAGTTTGGGCACATAAGTATAAAAGTCCTGCTAGAAATAGCATTTCTATTAAGTCAACATACTGTGGGAAGGCCCAGAAGGGTGACACGGAGTTATAGGTAATATATCCCCTCTGTCACGACCTCTTTGTTGGTTTTGCAAAGGGATAACACAAACTTTGGGCCAGAATTGTATTTTTCTGCTTATTTCCTTGGGGTTCCAAAAGCCTTTGGATATCAATTAACTAACCAATATTAATTAACCACCAAACATTTAAAATATCAGTATGTGAAATGATGTATGGGGGAATGGGTAGTGAGTGGGTTTTTACTTGAAAAAAATCAATAGGAGGCCCAGTGATCCTACTTCTATATCTCCAGAAATTAGAAATGCCAATCAGAAAGGACCTGTGCACCCCTATGTTTATAACAGCACAATTTACCATAGCTAGGATTTGGAAACAGCCCAAGTGCCCATCAGCAGGTAAGTGGATTAAAAAAACTGTGGTACATCTACAGAATAGAATACTATGCTGAGGTAAAAAAAGGAGTTTTTACAATTTACAACAGCATGGATGGAACTGGAGAGCATTATGCTAAGTGAAATAAGCCAGTCAGAGAAAGATAAATATCACATGATCTCACTCATTTATGGAATATAATGAACAACATAAACTGATGAGCAAAAACAAATCTAGGGACAGAGAAACATTGGTCATACTATCAAACCTTAGAGGGAAGTAGCAGATGGTGGGGGTAAGGGAGAGAGATCAACCAAAGGACTTGTATGCATGCACATAAGCCTAACTAATGGACACAGACACCAGAGGGATGAGGACATAAGTGAGGGGATGGGGAGTAATTGGGGGATAAGGACACATATGTCATACCTTAATCCAGTGGTTCTCAACCTTTCTAATGCCTCGACCTTTTAATACAGTTCCTCATGTGGTGACCCCCAACCATAAAAATATTTTTGTTGCTACTTCATAACTGTAATTTTGCTACTGTTAATGAATCACAATGTAAATATCTGTGTTTTCCAATGGTCTTAGACTGTACAGCAGCAGTTCTCAACCTGTGGATTACCACCCACAGGTTGAGAACCACTAGCAGGGTCACCTAAGACCATCGGAAAACACAGATATTTACATTGTGATTCATTAACAGTAGCAAAATTACAGTTATGAAGTAGCAACAAAAATAATTTTATGGGTCATATTGTGGGGGTCACCACAATATGAGGAACTGTATTAAAGGGTCGTGGCAGTAGAAAAGTTGAGAACCACTGGATTAATCAATAAAGAAATTTAAAAAACATATAATGTCACTCCCTTTTGGCAACCATGAACTTGTTCTTTCTATCTATACTTCAGTCTGTTTCTGTCTTGTTTATTCATTTATTTTTTGTTTTTGTTTTTTGTTTTTGTTTTTTGATTCTACATATAAATTAAATCATATAGAAAGAAAATCAATAGGAGGGTGCTGTTGAAATGAATTCTGTATGTCTCACCTAAGTTACAGAGACCTGGTCAATGATTTCATATAAAAGCAAACACTGCTTTCTCTCTCTCACAGTTTGAGACCCAGGGACAGGTTTCTGTCTACCCACACTTAACACCTTTGAAGAGGCTCATTTGCCATTTCACCCCTGGCCTCCTGAATCCAAGTCAAAGAGCAAATGCAGACCTCACAGTTAGTATGGTGCCTGGGGCAGAGGGACACTCCTTTCTGAAACTGCTGAACAGCAAAGCCAGGAGAGATTGATGTTCCTGACTCCAGATCACAAAGCTAGGAATGGCCAGAGCATTGATTCCCGTCTATATTTGCTAACATCAAAGTCCATGCTTTTTTACAACTGTGCTGTCTCACGGTTTCTCTAACTTATGATTAACCAAAGACTCCAGGGACAAAAGGAAACCTTCCTAACTAGCTAAAGACCCTCAGAAACCAATAAAATGTTTTCTTAGCAGGAAGAAAAGCATCCTAAATAGAGAGCCACTGCCAGCTTCCTCTTAGGTGCACAGGTGGGCTGCAGCTCTAGCAGTGAGAGCTATGCTTTAAAGTAGGAGGACTTCAAAGTGTTTTATGGAAACAGAATTCAGTCCTGTTCTGTTTCTGATAGACACTATTTTAGAACTTAGACTCAATATACATTAAATCCAATAAATAAATAACTAGTTTCCAAAGAATTGATAGTAAGATTAATATTTGATATGTTTTATTAGCTTTGAGGACGTCAGTACCTAAGTGAATGTTTCTACAACTCTCAGGGAAGGGGAGTATTGCCAAGCAGTTTGATCAATGAGGGCGGCTATTATAAATTATGTAGATCTTAAATTTAGGGGTTTGTGTCTACTATGGAGATGTATAGAAAACAGAAAAGGGGCTTACTTAATAAATGTTGGATATTTACATAGTTCAGATTAGAAATTCTAATTTTCATCTAATGGAACAACTTTTCTTTTTCTTCCTCCCTTGATCTCATAAAAGCTGAAAAAAGTGAAGTAGCTATGTGCCTTTGCAGGGGAAATCCTGTTTTTCAATGAGGTCTTCCTAAGACCACCCCTGACTCCCAGCTGGATATCACACCCATTTCTTCATTCCCTTTGAACACTGAGCTTCCCATCTGGTAACCCTCACTCCATGGGTCATACATGAATTGTATCACATCAATCTTCTTTAATTATCTGGAAATTTTATGAAGATGGGGTCTATGTCTTATTCACCACCTTATACTTAGAACTTGACATGGTGACGAGTATATATTTTCTTTGAAGAGTGTATTAAAATAGCTATTTGTAGAACATTTAAAAAATGACTAATTTGATCAATTGAACTGGTCAATATAGATCACGTAAGTCTAAAAATTGTTTTCCATGAGCCTTGTGCTTATTTGTTGAAGATGATCTGAGAAGGACCTGAGTCAATCCACAAATACTAAAATGCTCTCATTTAATGAGCTAATCATGAATCACTGCCAGAAAAAAATGGAAGAGCGGGATAGGGAACTATGAGGGAGCAGTGAGTCCATAACAACTGGCTGAAGAAACTGGTGTACCCTTGCCTTAGATTTATAAATAAGTAGAGTATTTGCTAAATTTCTCCTTACTTTATGTATTAAATAACAATATTGTCATGCCCTGCTTCATGATTGGGGTACATTCTGTCAGGGAGTGCACTTACACAAACCTAGATGGTATAGCCTCCTATTACAATGAATATGGTATGGATTTATGGGACTGACAGCACAGTAAGTAGGGGTTTGTCTGTGCCAGCAGCATCACAAAGGAGTCAGTGATTGCAGTACAAACCCTTGCCAATTGCCCTTTCTTTTTGTAATACAAGGGCCTGGTTTAAGATGTGATTGCCAAGTCATGTACTTCAGAGAGGAATCCCTTTCAAAGACAGCACCCACTTCAAGGAAGGCTCTCTGCAATAAACACAGGGCCAGCCACACACCTACATTGAGAGCCAGGCCTCCTGAGCCCAAGGAGGCTTCTTTGTCTCAGGTCTTGGTTGATTTTGATAAATGGACATCCGGGCTACTTGTCTTTTTCTCTTTCTGCACTTTAAATTTCCACTCTTATGTTTTAAATTAACCAGTGAAGAGTGAGTCCTAGCATTCTAGTCCCCCACCCTCTTCCCCAATAAAAGCAGAACCTCAGGCCTGCGCTCCCATGGTTATCACTGAAGGGCATATTGCAATCTGAATAAGAACCACAAGAATCATCCAAACCCGGTTTGGCTCAGTAGATAGAGTGTCAGCCTGTGGACAAAAGGTCCCAGGTTCGATTCCGGGCAAAGGCATGTACCTTGGTTGCGGGCACATCCCCAGTAGGGGGTGTGCAAAAGGCAGCTGATTAATGATTCTCTCTCATCGATGTTTCTAACTCTCTCTCACTTCCTCTCTGTAAAAAACCATATATATATATATATATATATATATATATATATATATATATATATGCATAAGAATCAGTTCAGTTCTAAGTTGGTTTGGAAAGGAGAATGTCTATGGGAAGGTCACAGGGACCCAGATGACTGTACCCAGAAATTTCTAACTGATAGCATTAATATGGGCACTAGGACATTAGGATGACTATGAGGTGAGCGGAAGTTTTCAGCTCCATTATAATGAAGGGACCACCATTATGTATGTGGCATATTGTTGATTGAAATCTCATTATAAGGCTCATGACTGTATTTGTCTTCTGAAGTCAAAGAAATAGCCTGATTAAGAGTCTCATTGTGTGTTTTATACTAGCTTTGACCACAGTAGCCACTGGAGAAGATTGGGTCAACTATCCAAATATATCATCTTCAAGGTCATAAATTTATTTATTTTTTCTGTAAATACTTGGCCACAAATAAGAATGATATCCATATCCTTGTGCTGGATTTTTGCCACGTTATCATTACCAGTTAAAACTAAATAGTTTTATGAACAATAAGACCTTAAATACAACCATAAATTTTCCACAATGGTAATATAACTAATTATTTAGATGGTCTAATGTACTATGTATATATAATGGCTTGCCAGGCTTTAAAAAATTACCCATTTTTTTCCTTCCAATTTTATTTTGTACTATTGGCCAGGTGCACAAAATCCATGCATGGGTGTGGGGGGGTGTTCCTCAGCCCAGCCTGCACCCTATCCAATCTGAGACCACTTGACGGATGTCAGACTGCCTGCATAGAGATTCCTAAATTTTTTTCTTTTGATTATAATGCAGTAATATCTTTTAAAAATATATTCATATTTATTTTTAGAGAAAGAGGAAGGGAGAAGGGAAGAGAGAGATAAACATCCATGTGAGAGTAAAACATCAATTGGCTTCCTCCTGTACAATCCCTGTCAGGGATCAAACCCACAACCTAGGTATGTGCTCTGACTATGAATCGCACTGGTGAATGCATGGGGGGATGCCCAATCAAATGAGCCATGCCAGCCAGGGCTATGTGTTCATGTCTTTGGAAACATATGAACACTTATAAAGTATGTCATATAACTGAGACATTCTAAGTACTTTAGAGGTAACTTTATTTTCAACAATCTTATATTCCTTTATGATAATTTGGATAACCATTGCCTAAGGTACTGCTTCTTAACATATTTTAACAGTCTTTCTTGCTGAACACATAATTCTTAGGGTTTTCTTTTATTCTGCTATCACTCTCAAGAGTGTATAACCCTTAGCTACCTCAGACTTTCTCTTAAGGAAAAAAAAAATGAATTCATTAGAATGTACATCTAGATATTGATTTGGCCAAGTTTTATTTTAGGTATTCCACTTAACACAAAAAAATACATGTTTCTCAAATGTGAAAATAAGACAACCATAGGCTTTGTTGTTTTGTTTATTTTTAATATAATTTATTGATTTTTTACGGAAAGGAAAGGAGAGGGATAGAGAGTTAGAAACATCGATGATAGAGAAACATCGATTCAACTGCCTCCTGCACACTCCCCATTGGGGATGTGCCTGCATCCAAGGTACATGCCCTTGACCGGAATCGAACCTGGGATCCTTGAGTCCACAGGCTGATGTTCTATCCACTGAGCCAAACTGGTCAGGGCTGGCTTTGTTGTTTCACTGCACAGCACAGATCATTGTTGTGGCATCCTTTCCACTCCTGTGGAAAATCAGGGACCTGTTGATTAAAGTCCAATATCTCTGGCATAGGCCCTTCATAAGCTGGCCCATGTAGCTTCACAGCCTGGTCTGCAGCTTTCCCTGTGGCACATTTGCAGCCTTACTGCAGCAGGAAACTCATTGTGTGAGTGAAGGCAGTGTCAGGAGCCAGCCTGCCTGTCTTCACAGTCTAGTCCCGCTCTCCTTAGCTGTGTGATCTTGGGCATGTTACTTCAACTCTCTGTGTTTCTGTAAAGAAGGGATTTTTTTTTCTAAGGTATTTTCTGATGATGTTGTTTTAAGAATTAAGGAGTTAATACACAAAAACAAATAGAACAGTACCTGATTCATAGTAGGAACAGTATAATGCTTAGCTAGTGCTCTTCTTCTTTAAAGATGTTGTATTCCTGTGATCATAGGTTTTTGTTGTGTTTGAGTATTTTTCCTAGTGAAATGTTCTGCCCACTTATTTTCTTGTTCTCCTGGCAAATGTTCCATGTCTGAAGAGGCTTTTAGCATAATGGTTAATGTGAGTAATTTGATACTAGTCTGGCCGCCTTTGAAATCTGTCTCCATTTCTTGGTATCAAAATGGCTTTGAGTGTATTAAACTCCCCAATACTCAGTTTTCTTTTTTATACGGCAGAGATGATAATTACACGATCTGTCTCCCTCTGTTTTTATAAGAATTAAAGACATAATTTGTGTAAAACGCTTTGCACAATGTAAGCACTCGATAAACATTAATTATTGAGACACCTCTATTCAGCTTTCTCCCACAGGTCTCCGAGCCCAAGGTAGAATTAAATTCTCCTTCACCGTTATGCCCATAGCACATCAGCAACACTTTTTATCTACCTGTGTTATAGCTATGTATATACTATTTAATAGCTACAGGTTGATTTGCTGAGTTGCAGTTGATACAGTATTTATAAAATGTACTGGTTGACTCCTGTCATGGTGTTAGCAGATGAAATTCAATATTATATTTCAAGTAAAAGGAATAATGTGATTTTTTCCAGTTTAGAGTGGAGAGAAAGGGGGCAATGTGTCCTATGTAGAGGGAAAAAGTGAGAAACAGCCACTTTTTAAAGAAAAATAGCAAGGCAGTAGGCATATGTTTGTTCCTCTGAATGTTGTTAGGTTGCTGTCCTTTGGACAAATGTGTTGTCTTTAATGGTTTTCTAGTTTATATCTTTTACCATAGCCCATATTCCCCATGCCCCCAGGAAAGGGGCTACAGACCAAGAAGTTCAAAATATATGAGAGGAATTCTTGAGTGCTGAGTTCCTCCTTGAATACTGTCAGTGATGATTGTCTGTAGGTAAGCCCCCTCGTGGCCTCTCAGATAGCGTTGATTTCCCCAGGGGTCCGGAAGACTAATAGGCTACTTCCTCTGAGTATGAAACCACCGTGAGGAAGGACATGCTGGGTGTGAGCGGATGTCTTTTCCAGTTCTGCTTGCCATACATATCAGCTCTGAAGTTTGTCTACGAAATGCTCATCAATGGACTTTTGTGTACACTCCTGCATCTCCTGATACCTGTAGGCTGTGAGAACAGAGTTGAATGATGACCGTCCACAGAAGGGAGCAAGGTGAGCAGTCAGCCTCGAGAAGCCTGTGTGATAATGACACAGGGACTACATGGAACCCAGCTGACAGCACACTATGAGTAATAAACATAAGGAATTCATTTACTCCTAAGCCATTTTCTTACTTCATATCTCTTTACAAGGAAGAGAGTGAGAATTAGAAAAAAGTACAAGAGAAGCTTCAAATATTGCTTGGTGAAGCTGTTTTCAAATAGACAAAAGATTAGTGGAGGTCTTTAAAGAGACAAAAAGGTAGATAAATATTCATACTTTTATCATATGTTTTAGCAATCACATTCCTTGGCATTTATCCAATGGAGTTGAAAAAAAGTGAATGTACAAAATCAAACCTGCACAGAGCAACTTTATCCATAACTGCCAAAACTTGGAAGCAATGCAGATACCCTTCCATAGGTAAATTAACAAATGGTGATACACTGACAATGGAACATATACAGCACTAAAAATAAATGAGCTATCAAGATGTGAAGGGATCTTTTTAAAACTTTTTTTTATTGATTTCAGAGTGGAAGGGAGAGGGAGATAGAAACATTAATGATGAAAGAGAGTCATTGATCGTCTGCCTCCTTCACGCCCCCTACTGGGTACCAAGCTCACAGCCCAGAAATGTGCCCTTGACTAAAATCTAACAGGGGACCCTCTAGTCATCAGGCCAACGCTCTATCCACTGAGCAACACCAGTTTGGGCAACATGAAGAGATCTTAAATGCATATTATTCAGTTAAAGAAACCAGTCAAAAAGAGGTTATATAATTTGTTTATGATTCCAACTCTGTAATATTCTGGAAAAGATAAAACTGAAGACAGTAGAAAAACCAGTGTTTGCCAGGCATTGGGGGTGGGCGTGAGTGGGGATAATTAAGTGGCACACAGAGGATTTTGAGGGCATTGAAACTATTTTGTGTGTTGCCATTTGGTGGATACATGCCATTATATATTTATCCAAACCCATAGAACTTATAGTACCAAGAGGGAACCATATGTAAGCCATGGGCTTTTGTTGATTAGGATGTGTCAATGTAGGTTCATCGAAAGTAGCAAATGGCCCTGGCAAGGTGGCTTAGTTGAAGAGTCCCCTGGTGCACCAAAATGTTGTGGATTTGATTCGCAGCTAGGGCATACCTAGGTTGCATGTTCAATCCTTGGTTCGATGCACATAGGGGAGGCAGCTGACCAATGTCTGTCTGTCTCTCTCTCTCTCACTCTCTCTAAATGATTAAAAACATATCTTCAGGTGAGGATTTTTTTTAAAGGTAACAAATCTACCATTGTGATGGGAGATGTTGAACATGGAGGAGGGTATGCATGTTTGGGAGCTGGGAGAATGTGGCAAGTCTACATACCATCCCCTCAATTTTTCTGTGAATTTTATACTCTGAAAAACTAAAGTTTTATTTTTTAAAAATTGGTATAGATAAAGTATTATAATCTCTCTTCAGTTTCAACAATAAATGTGTGTGTGTGTGTGTGTGTGTGTGTGTGTGTGTGTGTCTATAACTGCATCTTAAATAATGGATGGATTGGGTAACTAGTGGTGGTTAATACCAGTCGTTTGTTTCAAGTTGTAGCATGTAACATGAAGAAACATGAAAAAATATTTAGTGGCAAAAATATAATGGAAAATTAAAGAGACTTGATTGTACCAAAGCATATTTTGGAGCTGCAGGGTGTGTGTGTGTGTTGGGGGGGGTGGGGTATAGTTTTGTTGTTGTTGTTGTTGTTGTTTTGGTTGTTGTTGTTTTTTTAGATAAGAAGATGGTTTTAATAAAATATCCCAATATTGGAAAAGATATGCTAGATATTTAAACTGTGACAAAATGTGCATTTATTCTAACTACTATTTAGATCTATTATTTTTTGAAGTAGTTGGTGTTTGATAGGCAGGTGCTATGAGGTGCTAATTACTGTTTTACATATTTTTGGTAATAGCCATATCAAATGAGTATTTCTCATTCTAAATACTTTCCTCTGCAGCTAATCAATTTTATTTCTTAGTATTTTAGATAATTTGTATTATTATCCTTAATATTGTGATTTTTCAATGATCAATCCTGCTATTATTACATTTCATTTTAATCAAGACATTTTAAATCTTAGACCCAAACTTTCTATTACCGACATTTTACTAAAGAATCCAACATCTTGGATAAATTATAGCTAAACCTCCTGCTAGCCAAATGTTGGCAGACAGACAATAGTATTTCTGCATAATGGACTTCAGGGCTGGAGCACATTAATTTTTCAGCTTTGTAGAAAGCCTTCATTCTGTCACTGATTGATGTAGCTAAATAATTAGGATACTTAAAGTCATGTGCTGCTATATGTAAGTGAATGCTCTTTCCTTTTTTTGACCTGCTTTTATTTAGTTCTTCTAGATTTAAAATATATACAGTAAATACTTTAATACAGTTTTAATGTTGGACCTATTTAGTACCAAAATATGAAACTCAATGCTTCTTATTCAATTCTCTATTCACATTGTGATTTTGAATATGTAATTTATATTCGTTCATAATCATCTAAGCGCAGAGACAGCTGGCTATACAACAAATCCTGGTTCCATTGCACAGAGATTTGTTGCTGGCACATGGCTGCTGGTCAGTCAGGAACAACAGTTTTCAGCATCCCTTCAGCTCTTGCTTTGTGAAATCATGTGGCTAGATATTGTGTCTCCAACCAGAGTCAGTTCAGAGTCTAGATCAGGGGTCCTCAAACTTTTTAAAGTGGGGGCCAGATCACGGTCCCTCAGAGAGCTGGAGGGCCAGACTATATGAACTACTAATTCCTACTGTAACACCTCGGCTGCGCTCACTGCCCAAAAAACCTGGCGGGCCCGATCAGACTCCTCTGTGGGCCGCATGTGGCCCGCGGGCCGTAGTTTGAAGACCCCTGGTCTAGATGGTAAAGAAATGGCATGACTGCCTCCTTGTTACCTACCCATGAGCAATTAGCACATAATTCTAAGGCGAAGGGCATAGTGGACCCACAAGATACAAGGAACTTTGTCACTTGAATTATCATGTGAAAGGTCATCCAAGAAACAGTCTCATCTGACTATTAAATGGAAGAAAAATAAGCTTGGTATATTAAAATTTACTATCAGTAGTGTTTGAGAATGGCTTTAATGGTGGAAAATCATGGAAGTATATGATGGAGTCATAGTAAATATCTCATCACATTTTACTTTAGTTAAAAACAAAAGGAGAGCGGATAAGGGGTTTACATAGCTTATCTAGTAGGGACCTCATCTGAATGTGGCATGTCCTTTTCTGTCACACAAGCACCATATCTTCTGTATGACCAGAAGATAACTGTAAAACAAGAGAAAAAAGACATTCTTGAGCAAGTCAACAGGGTAAAAACTTGACTCTGAAGTGTTTTCCTTCCCAGCATTTTACTGTGGCATTGAATCAGTGAGATCGATAGGAATAATAGTTTTATAAATTTGGAGAATTTGGAAGAATTAATTTTGAAGTGAAATTTCATTTTCAGATTCTCTCTGTGATTCAAAATTCCATATATTTTGATGCACAGTTGTTGGAAAAAGGAGAAAGATATGTTAAACATTTAGAGCTTGGGGGAAGGGAATATAATGTCAGCTTAAACTGTATCCATTTATTTTGCACAAATGTACTAAACCAAGATATATTTTTTTTTTATTCTGGTGTTTATAAGGTTAACATTTTCCATTGAGAGAAAAATATCTATTTCTTCCAGTTAGCTTCATAGAATAAATAAATCTCTCTCTAAAAGAATTGTTTACATTCTTTTTAACATGAAAATAAAAGTCTATCTCTTCACTGGCTTATATAGTCCTGTGGTTAATCTGATGGCCAGAAACATGTGGTTATGATTATTTAATATTTATAGACCACGTTAAGACTTCATAGCTTTGTAGAATGGTTTTCAAGGAGTATGATTATTGTAGGTGTCTTTTCATTCATAAAATTCTAATATTGAGCAAAACATTAAGTTCTGAATGTTTTTCTTAAAACAGAGACATGAGTACAAATAGACACGGGAGCTTTTTTTAAAAAGGAGATGTGTAATACAATGTAGTGTCATTCCATTTTCACAGAAGGGTTTGACACAAATGCAAGTTTCCACTGTAATCTTCATGTTTCCAAAATGATGAGTCCAGAAAATTCCACATGTTGACACTTCTTTTGGTCACACTAAGTCTTCATTCCAGTCAGCTGATGATGGCAGGCATTTTGGAAGGGCATTCCTACTTTGATGCTGTTTCAAACCATCTTAAGCAATCCTGTGAGAAAATGGGCCGGAGTTTACCTATTTTCATTCCTAGTCTCAGTAGTGGACTCAAAAAGCTAATAAGTAAAACAATAAAATTGTCATTATAAAGAATATTATGCCCTGGGCTTCTTCTGGAAGCTAAAACATGTCACTTTTAACACATTGCGGGGCCAGTAGTTTTATTGCTAGCTTTACCCAGTGGCCAGATAAGTTTCCATTGCACAAGTAGAAAAGGTGTTTTACATAAATATAAGCATAACCAATGGATGCAAGACACTGGGGGTGAGGGGTTGAGGGCATGTTTGGGAGTGGAGTTGGGGGGGGCAATGAGGGGATATGGACACATATGTAATATAAAAAATTGAAAAAATGTTAAATAAAATATTGAAAAAATGTTAAAGGCACACTTTAAAATTAAATACCCATTGCATTTTGAAGTTATTTATTACATTTTATCACAAGCTAATATCTTTTTAAAGTTTGATACTTTGTAAAACACTGTGTAATATAAACGAGAATTCTAGTGATCTGTCTGCAATTTAATATAGATAATCCTGTCTACTCTTCATGGCTTCTAGATCCCAATTACCCATTTTCTTCTGAACAAAATATTTCCTAACTCAGGTATAAAACCAAGAAGTAGGTGTATCTATGCAATAAACTAAAAGCTTGATTATTAAAGACAAAAATTAGCCCAGCTGGCATGCTCTTCCTATTACTCTATTATATTCAAGTAAATGTGAAAAAACATTCTCAACTCGGTGAATATCTATTGAGTACCCACTATGAGTTAGGCAACGTGCTAGCTATTGTGGGAATTCCAAAATAAGAATAAAATATACTATAGTCTCAAGTTAATTTAATAGATATATAACCATATAATTCCATATAGAGACAATATGCATTTAAGTATAAAATATTTGAAAAATTGAGTAGTCTATTTTATTTTCATGCAATTTTGGGCTACGTTATGTAACATAACAGAATATAGTTGACAAAAGCAAAATTGGCAGAAATGGAATTAATGGTCATATGTATGGTCTCTTTTCTACTATTCTATTGCTATATTTTACTCTGCTGAGAATAGACTTAATTCTATATGGAACAAACAGTCTGAAAGTTAATGATTGTCTTTTTAGAATGCAATTTCACTTTATGTAGTTGTACCACTCTAGCTTGTTAACAAGGGCTCTATTTATTTTCATTGGACAATTACCTCAGGAAAGGACTTGGTGAAGACAGGTTAATAAATCACAAATATTGCCACTTATCTTTATCAGCAATTGGCTACTATCCTAGTTCCTATGAATACATCATTTGAGTGCAGATCTGGCTCTTGAAATATAGGGACACCTATATGTCTACAAAATAAAAATGGCTTGAGTTTTACATTTTCTCTACTCATTTTAAGTCTGTCAATTTAGTTACTAAAATGTATAAATCTTCTAAATCATGTGCAGTCTACAGAATGAGTCCACACTGCATATTCTTCAATTAGTGAAATTTAGAATTGATTTTAAATTATTTACTTGGAGGGACTTAAAATATGTTTTTTTTCATCTACAGCATTTATAATTTAATGTGGAATTGCAAAAAATAAGTGACAGAAGAAAGACAAATATTAAATTATAAAAAGACAGCTTTATATTTTTAGTAAACTCCATTTAAAAACATGTAATATCTTTTGCATTGAGTTCTTAATTGACACACACAAATTCTTGGGAATAGTAATGGTATTATATTTATTTGTGTATATATGCATGCATGTATGTGTGTGTGTATGTTTTCATTCATTCATCCATTCAGCTATTATTTACCTGTAATATGGTCATAGTTATAAGAATGGCATTAGTTAATAAAGGAGACATCCATTTTTCTTTTATAGAGGGTAAAATCTAATATGTTTTTTTTTTTTAAATTAAGGAATAGGTATGTAAATACACTATGCAATTACTATGTGATCAAGATGGAATTGGTATGCTACCTTAACTGATAGAGCTGTCAGACCTCATAAGGGTATGACATCAAGGCATGCACATGGAGGATTAAATGGAAGTTATCAGGTAAAGTCGAGGAAGAAGAGTGAGGCAGAGGAGGCAGAGGAAACATGTGTGAAGGCCCTGAATAAGGACATCATATGAGCAGGGGAGGACAAATGAACTAGAGTGTGGCCTAGACTAGGATAGGTGTTGAAGAGAAGTGGATCATCGGTGATACACCCTAAAAGTAGAAACAACAAGGCCCACTGATTAATTTCACATGGAGAGCCAAGGGGAGATAACAGTCTACATTGATTTTCAACTCATTGTATTAGTCACGTTGGCAGATTGTGACCCCATTTTAAGAATCACTTCTCTAAGCCTGGAAGTGAGAACAATAAGTTTAGAGCTCCATTTTAAACATTGCTAAGTTTTAAAAGGCCAGCGATATTTCCAGTATATGAAATTTGTGGAAATGGATGAGGGAGAGGCTGAAAACAAAGAAAAGAACAAATCCCTGGGAAATTGCAGTGCTTAGTGGAAGAGCCTTCAAAGGAAACAGAAGGAGCAACTGATGAAGTAGAAAAAAACCAGGAGTCTATGGTGAAAGCAAAGCCAAGAGAGAAATGTTAACATGGAGGAAAATGTTGACTGTGTCCATTCTGCAGAGAAGTTGACTGTGATATTCACGGGAAAAGGACTATTAAATTTTGATAGTTTGGGATTGCAATTCATAGTAGAACAGTTAGGGGAGTGAAGGAAATAGAAGACATGTTCTAGGAGAAAATGATGCGAGTCTTATTATAAATATTAAGATTTTTGGTTTTGTAATACTGTTTTAATTTGTTTTACTTTAGGGTTTGAGCTCATTGCCAGAGAGCTTTTGGTACTGATTCGCATTCAGTGAAGCCAGGAGAGTTGTGTGGTGTGGGAGAAACAGAATCAAAGTATTTGCGAGAGTGAGGCGTGAGAGTTCCCATCTACCTGTGGATGTGTAGAAAGTATTCTGTGTTAGAAAGAGAGGTGCTTCCTCAGTCTTAACAGAAACAAAAAAGAAAATGTGTGCAGATGCATGTAAATCTGTAGACATTAAATTGTGAAAGGTTTATTTCTTACATATTTTCTAAAGGCTGTGTAAGCAGGTCCT
Organism: Pipistrellus hanaki; assembly: GCF_964339955.1. Taxonomy (NCBI): domain Eukaryota; kingdom Metazoa; phylum Chordata; class Mammalia; order Chiroptera; family Vespertilionidae; genus Pipistrellus; species Pipistrellus hanaki. The sequence goes on along the minus strand of NC_140507.1, from coordinate 60,749,640 downwards.
TAGTTTTTAGCACTAATACATATTTAAAAAAAACATTTATTGTGGTGTTTTTATTGTTATTTGAATAAGGATTGATTCACATATTTAAAATATACTAAATTATATACAGGGAAATGACTCCCTCCTAATTTGTCCCATACTATCTAGTACTTTTTTTTCCCTGGATCAAATGATATTTTCAGTGTATTTTAAATATTTACAGAAATATTTTATTCACATATAAACATAGATTTTATTAATTTTCTTTTCCCCTTGAATTTCCCATTATCTTCTCTATATGGGTTTACTTTATAAAATGTTTTGAGTTTATTCCTACTAAGCAGAGCTTTCTTCTTCTTCTCTCTTTTTGCGGCTATGTTATATACTATTTTAAATAGATTATATATTTGGTAATTTATGTATTACTTTGAACTTAGTGCATGTTTCATGGACAGCAAATATTAGTCGTTGTCCTTTCCCCTGTATTTTGTACATACTAGTACCATGAGACTCTAACCCAAAACCAGAGGCAGGACATAGATTTATCCAGCTTTGACATTAATGTTTTGTTCTAATAACTGAGTTCATGTTCTAGTCTCAACACTAAGTCTTTCCCCTTTCTTTTAACCTTATTCCTGTTTGACTCGTGTGGGCATGCTTTGATTGCTTTGAATTTTTTCTTTATTTGGCCTGAACTCTGCTTGTCGTTTCCCAGTGCTGTCTTAGGCAGGACCCTGGGGTTGGAGGTAGGTGCCAGATATTCTTACTGATAACATGTAATTTAAAAAAGAAAAGAAAGAGCAAATGAGAAATATGACTTTTGGAACATAAGGGCTCAACTACCTTAACTTGAGAAATTTCTGCTTGTAATATTATACATGTGGTTCTTGGTCCAGAGTTAGTGAAAACATTGTTATTATTGGGTCGGCAACTAAGTAATTGCGGGTTTCACACATATATGGCTTCAGTTGAATTTTTAGGTTTGCAGACGTAGTACAAATGTAAAACACATTTTGTATTTGATAGTTGGCTATTCAGCTGTTAATCAGTAAAAAAAGTTTTTTGATCTGTTTTGTAGTTTTTGTTTGGCGTTCGTTGAAAAATGGAAAATCAAAAGGAACATTTTCGTCATATTTTGCTTTTTTATTTCCGCAAGGGAAAAACGCATCACAAGCTCATAAAAAGTTATTTGCTGTTTATGGTGACGAAGCCTTAAAAGAACGGCAGTGTCAAAATTGGTTTGCCAAATTTCGTTCTGGTGATTTTTCACTCAAAGATGAAAGACGCTCTGGTCGTCCAGTTGAAGTTGATGACGCCCTAATCAAAGCAATAATCAATTCGGACTGTCACAGTACAACACGTGAGATTGCAGAGAAGCTTCATGTATCACATACATGCATTGAAAATCACTTAAAACAACTTGACTATGTTCAAAAACTCGATACATGGGTTCCTCACGAACTGAAAGAATCACAGTTAACGCAACGCATTAGCAGCTGCGATTTGCTAAAGAAACGTAATGAAAATGATCCATTTTTAAAACGACTGATAACTGGCGATGAAAAATGGGTTGTTTACAACAATATCAAGCAGAAAAGATCGTGGAGCAGGCCAGGTGAACCAACTCAAACAACATCAAAAGCTGATATTCATCAAAAGAAGGTTTTGTTATCAGTTTGGTGGGATTACAAAGGAATTGTCTACTTTGAACTCTTACCACCCAACCGAACGATCAATTCTGATGTCTACATTGAACAACTAACGAAATTAAACAATGCAGTTGAAGAAAAGTGGCCCGAATTGACAAATCGAAAAGGTGTTGTATTCCATCATGACAATGCAAGGCCACACACATCTTTGGTCACTTGGCAAAAATTAATGGAGCTTGGTTGGGATGTTTTGCCACATCCACCATATAGTCCTGACCTTGCACCATCTGATTACTTTTTGTTTCGATCTTTACAAAACTCCTTGAATGGTAAAAATTTCAATAATGATGATGATGTCAAATCGTACCTGATTCAGTTTGTTGCTAATAAAAAACAGAAGTTTTTTGAACGTGGGATTATGATGCTGCCTGAAAGATGGCAAAATGTCATTGATCAAAATGGGCAATACATTACAGAATAAAGTTATTTAGTTCCATGAAAAAATTGTCTTTGATTTTCTTTAAAAAATCCGCAATTACTTAGCTGCCGACCCAATATATACTTGATGGTAGACTGACTCACAAACCCTGGATCAATACATGCTTCCTCTGTAATGGAAGACTCGTCCTTTTGTTTCAAGAGTCAATAGAGACGTAAGCAGATTTGTAGCAGTAACTTTGAATCACGGCTAGATTCGAGTCAAAAGCTTGTGTTGCTAATAGGAATTTAAAATCTTTGTGTGTATGCATTTGTAGTTTTGCCAAGAGAGAGAAAATTGTTGTAATGCTATACTGATTCAGTCTGTTTTACATCCTTCTTCTTCAGAGAAGAAAGCTTTGGCATCCTTCCCAACTAATGGAAGATTTCCAAAGGTTGAAAAAAAGAAAAGTGACTATCAGATTCTGGCTTCACTATCAATGAACAATCATTTCAGAAGCATTAGGTTTAAATGACTTACTCTAGAATGTTCATTCAGACTTACCTGATACACAAACCCTAAAAGTGTCCTTGAAAATATGTATTCTAAAATTGAAAACATGAATATTCAATCAATCACATGACTATGAAAGTAGTAGTAGACAAAGCAATTCTGGAATTTCTGTGATTTAAAGTGACAGTTGTTTTAAAAATTGGCAAATAAAAATGACAGTATTATCAGAAAATGTATGCTTATGAACTTTTACAAATAATCCTCTCTTCCCTATTTAAAAACAATCATAACTCATATTTTAAAGTATTCATGACATTTATAACTCTTTATATATCTGGTCTTTTATAAATGTTCATAGCAGATTAAGTGTCATTAAGTATGAGTTAGTTTAATTGACTTCACATAAAATAAAACCTTTAAAAGTAACTCAACCCTGACTTGTACTGTGCTAAGAAATACAACATGATTAGAAAGAGATTAAAAACATAATATTTAAAATATATATTTAATAAGAAAGCATCATGTTTTGAATAAAATATCTGAAAGCAACAAAAATAGCCCATATTTAAGTATAGTAAATAGAGAATAATCATTGAACACCTTCTTTTATTGTGAAAATAAAGATTTTGGCTTGAATTTTTGCTTGCCTCTTATTAATTCTATGAAGTTGGGCATTCTGCTTCATCTTTCTGAATTTCATTTGAATCTCTCATATAAAAATTGGCTACATTTTAATATTAATTTAAAATTAATTTTATAAGACAAATAATATAATAGAGGAAAATAATTAGATAGCATATTTAGTATCTGGGATATCTTAACAAATGTTAGTTTTCTAAAAATGGCAGATTCTAGAGATGATAAAGCAAGTGGTAAAAACATGTAATATTTAACAGTTAGATTGATTGAGCTCTTAAACTAGACATAATAATCCAGTCTAACCCTGATGGCATGGTTCAGTGATTGAGCATCAACCTATGAACCAGGAGATCATTATTTAATTCCAGGTCAGGGCACATGTCTGAGTTGTGGGGTGTGCAGGAGGCAGCCGATCAATGATTCTCTGTCATCATTGATGTTTCTATCTCTCCATCTCCCTTCCTCTCTAAAATCAATAAAAATATATTAAAAATTGTAATAATCCATTCTATTTGTTCCTGCAGTAAATATTTAGTAAGCAAGTCTTTGTTTCATGGGTTTTACCAGAGAGGTATGGAAACCTAGTTTTATGGAGAAAAAGAAAGTAAAGGAGAACGATGGAATATGTTGTTGAACTGGAAGGAGTGGATGCAGGGGTCCTCAAACTTTTTAAAGTGGGGGCCAGATCACGGTCCCTCAGAGAGCTGGAGGGCCGGACTATATGAACTACTAATTCCTACTGTAACACCTCGGCTGCGCTCACTGCCCAAAAAACCTGGCGGGCCGGATCAGACTCCTCTGCGGGCCGCATGTGGCCCGCGGGCCGTAGTTTGAAGACCCCTGACTGTAAGGTTAAATAGGGTAACCAGGAATGGCTGCATTAAGAAAATAAGGACCAAAGGGAAGTGAGAGGTTGAGCCATGTGTTTATCTAGGTCCAAATCTGTCTTTCAAATTTTAAGACTGAGAACAGCAGCAAAATTCAATGTCACAATTAGACTTTATTTTTTATTGAACTTATTGAGGTGACATCCTATATAATAAAGAGATAATATACAAATTGACCATCAATCCAACACACAAGATGGCCACCCCCATGTGGACACAAGATGACTGCCACAAGATGGCCATCATTGGAGGGCAGTTGTGGGGGTTCAGGCCAGCAGGGGAGGGCAGTTGGGATGGTCCAGGTGTTCAGGGGAGAGCAATTAGGGGTGACCAGGCCTGCAGGGGAGGACAGTTGGGGAGGACCAGGGCAGTTGGGGGCAACCAGACCAGCAGGAGAGGGAAGTTGAGGGTGCTCAGGCTGGCAGGGGAGGGCAATTGGGGGAGACCAGTAGAGGTGACCAGACCTGTAGGGGAGAGCAGTTAGGGCCAATCAGCCCCAAAAGGGAGCAGTTTGGCATTGATCAGGCTGCCAGGGGAGTGATTAGGGGGTGATCAGGTTGGCAGGCAGAAGCAGTAGGGGCAATCAAGCGATTGTGGGTCCTGGATTGTGGGTCCCAGATTGAAGAGGGTGCAGGCTGGTCTGAGGGACACCTCCATGCATGAATTTCGTGCACCAGGCCTCTAGTTAATTCACAAAAGTATGTAGGTTTCAGGTGCACATTGCTATAATACATCATCTATATATGATCTATAGTTTATTATTTTTAAAAAGCCCACATGTGTTTACTTTCCAGTAAACACCTTCCATTACTGTATTGAGGCATAATGGTCAAAATTTAGTATGGATTAGGAATATTATACATATTTTTACAGAGTGTTACAGAGCTTTTTAAAAAATGCTTTCTAGAACTTTAAGAGCTGTCAGTATGGAAAATCATTTATGCTTTTGTTTTTCCCTTTGCAAGTGTTAAATGTTTGATGTTCTTTTGATTTGTCAGTTTTTCTTTATGATGTGCTTGTCAAAACAGAGAGCTAACTTGAGACAGAGCATTCTGAAGCTGCCAGCCCTACGATTCAGACTGTCATCATTTTACATTGTAACATTGCTGTGTGATGGAGGCCAGCTGGTGCATTTAGGTTTCTTATTGAAACTTTTCATCTGATCATTATTGTGATTTGTGGTTTTGTACAGAAATGCTTAATCATTCTTATGTAGCAAGCACTTCTGAAGCTGCTGAAGGCTTTCTCATTCGCTGAGTAATTTCTGCTATCAATCTGCTAGTTTGGAAGCCTTTCCAGTTTTCTGTATTATTGTTTGTTTGCACAGTAAGTAATGCACCACAGAGACTGAATGTATAGTAATGGTTTGCAATGGATTAATGAGCCATACCATGTTTATGATCCTAATATATAAAAACCCTGGGTCTGTCACCACTAGAGGCTCAACCAACTGGAAGCCAGTCCTGCAGTCAGTGCTGGGTTGCTGTGGCGACACAGTGCTGACTTCTGTGGCTGCAGGTGCAGTGACCCAGCATTGAATGCTAAAGGGGATGCAAATCAGGCCTGGAGAGAGAGGCCTGAAGGAAAAAACAGGGTCTGATCTGTAGCCTGTGTGGCAGTTGTTGATCAGCACTTGCCTCTTTCTCTCCATGCAGGTCTAGCAGCCATGCCTCCATTTCTCTCGAGGCTTCCCCTGGGGCTGCTGATCAGCCTCATCTTTCTGATCAGGCCTTGTTGATAGGCCCAGAGACACTGACTGGCATAGAAACCAACCAATCAGAACCAAATTGGGCGGCAGTGGAGGGCAGTTGGGGGAAATATGGAAGACAGGCAGAGAAGTTAGAGGCAATCAGGTGGGTAAGCAGAGGCAGTTAAAGGCAACCTGGCAGGCAGGCAGTTGAGCAGATAGGAGCCGGTGGTCCCAGATTGTGAGACGGATGTCCCTGATTGGAGAGGGTGCAGGCTGGGCTGAGGAAACCCCCCCTTTCAAGCATGAATTTTGTGCCTCGGGCCACTAGTGAATTATAATAACTTCGATGAAAACAATTACTGAGTACCTGTCTGTCCTAATTATCTCTTGTACCATCTCAAGGGACAGCAGGTTATTGTTTACTTTCCTGCAAAGTCAGAGTTAACTGTGCCTTGTACCTTGGGTGTATTCCTTTATTTTAAAGAAATAGGACCTTAATATTTGGGCATGTTTATTTAATAGTAGTAATGTGACACTAGTAATTTCACACATATTATTTCTGCTTTTAACGTTAACAAAAATTGCTTTAATATTTGTGTTTGATTATAAATGAAAGCTACTGATGTCTAATATGTTTCAGGAAAATACATGCATGAAAATATATTACTCTTATTGTATTTATCAAATATTAGTTTAATTACAGCAGGTATATTCATACCGTTGTATGTTTTGATATTCAAATCTAATACCTTGTTTGGGCAAATAAAAGGTGTTCACATATAATCAAGGATGAGAAATATATTTTCATGGAAAATTTTAAATTATCTTTCATGATTAATGAGGAAAAAAGTTCTTAAGAAAGTAGAAAGCAAGAATCCATCCTTTACTAATAGGAAGTAATAGGGACAATTCAAACATAGGTATTAAAGTACAAACTATCAGTTAATCTTCAAATACCTGTTAAAGACATTTTTCCCTCGCTTTGTCTTTCATCTGTCTTCTAAAATAAGTAAGTATGTTAAAGACAGGATCTCTTTTATGAATGAGCAAAAAGAACAAAATTGTCACTGAGGCATAGGGAAATAGGCATAATAATCTATGCTAATAAAATCTTGACATATTCATGAAAAATCTACAGATGCTTTCTTCACAAATATTTGTGTATCAGAAAACTTACCAAACATTTTTGTCTCACATATTGAAGTCCTTCTTGATTTTTCTCCTGAATTGTATAAATTACACTCTGAGATTAGATGCTGGAAAATGTCTATGCCCTTGATCTATTTCTACTTGTTTGTTTTTTGTTTGTTTGTTTTTGTTTTTGTTTTTTTTTATCTACACCCCCAGATATTCCCCATTGCTTTTCAGAGAGAGAGGAATCCATGAAATCCTGGTGATCTCTAAGACATATCCAGTGGGGTCAGTGAAGCCAAACTAATTTACAGTAGTAATAATATTGTTATTAACTAGAGGCCCAGTGCATGAATCTGCGCATGGGTGGGATCCAACCAGATTGGGCTGAGTCTGTTGGGAAGAGGAAATTGTGGGAGGTTGGCCAGCCAGCCCCCTGATCAGGTCTGATGAGTGCTGGGCAACTGGAGGAAGGGGCTGTGGATGAATGGCTGGCAGGCCACACCCCAATTGGGGTTGGCATTGGGGAGGGGCTATGGGTGGTTGGCAGGTTGGCCCTGCCCCCTATAGGGATAAGGGGGAGATCAGGGGTGGGTCTGGCGGGGGGAGGGAGGGCTGTGGGCAGATCAGAAAAGTGGGGGCCCATAGGGGTCATTGTTGGCCAGGGTAGGAGCTGGGAAGTTGGCCAGCTGACCTCACCCCCTATTGGAGTGGGGGACTGATCTGGGGCAGGGCCAGCCAAGGGGAGGGACTGCAGGAATTTGGCCGCTCATCCCTGCCCCCTATGGGGTAGGGGTGTGCAATTGGGGCTGGCTGGTCGGGGCAAGGGCCTGAGATCCTATTGTGGTGGGGTGGGCTGATAGAGGGCGGGGCTGGATGGGGGGAAGGCAGGGAGCATTTGGCCAGTGGCCTGCTCTTCATTGGGGTGGGAGAGTCCAATCACGGGGGATAGGCCACAAGGTTGACCAGCAGGCCCCACACCCTGATTAGGCTGGGTTGCTGACCACAGTGGGCATCATAGTGACCGGTTGTTAGGATCATTATGGCCATTACAGTAGCTGGCTTTTTATATAGATAGATAATAATAAGTTATTTGCATGGTGACTAAAAACTGTGGTACTATAGCACAAATTAAAACAATAGCCACAAACTAGTGTAGTTGTTATTTGATTTTCCACTGCTTTGAAATAGCAGTAGAAACTAACACTGTCACTTAAAGGTATCCTCTTTAGAGTATCAAAATATATTAATTTTATTAACCTCAACTTTATGTAAGCCTTCTAATAATTAGATAAAATCAGATTTATGCATAAAAACATTCTGCTACAAAACGAAGTTAAAGTTGTAATGGCAAAAGAAAGCACTTTTATGATTGTGTTACAAATAGAAATAGCTATATTTTTTCACAAAATTACAATTTTATATAAATAATGAATAATAGAGAACTATGGTTATTCTCTTGGTTATTGAAATATGTGTATATACACTCTAATATATAAAGAGCCAGCGTTTATCACACCTGGATGGATGACCGAACAGCATGCTATGCGGATGGGAGTCAGTCCTTGGTCCCTGTCACAATGGTCGGACATCCCTTGAAAGGAAGGTCCCAGATTGGAGAGGGTGCAGGCTGGGCTGAAGAACCCTCCCACCTCCATGCATGAATTTCGTGCACTGGGCCTCTAGTTGAATAATGATAGGAAAAAATGAAATGTTTATGCATAAGAAGTTCTTTGGATAAGTGTAAATTATTTATAAAATAATAAGTTTAAGAATTAATTCAAATTTTAATCTATCCATTCAAATTTTATTGACTAGTACATATCAACTACAACACAAGGTGGTACTTTTGCACTTAAAGAGTGTACAATCAAATATATGTCATATGAAATGAGATAGTGGGTTTATTTTTATGAAAAGTGAATGCAGAGGAAAAGCACACATGTTTTCCACCCTGAGATTCTGATGAGAAGCCCATTAATTTATATTTTAAGTCAAAATACTATCAATGTTCTTTATCCAATGAATCATGATATCTAATACCTAATATAATAATGATCTGTCCCTCGTTTAGTTTTTGAAAGCCAGGAGAAAATAAAATCTGACATTGGGATAAAAATGAGTTTCAAATTGTGCTTCCAGTATATTTGTATTCATTCCCTTTCATAGGAAAATGGAGAATGCTAGCCAAGGGCTTTGTATAAAAAGGAAATCAACATTTTCTGTGTGGAATATTTAATAGCACATTTTTTAAAAATGCAATAAAATAATAAACTGTTAGTTTTACATGAATATTGGATATTCAGTATTACCTCCTGGGGTTTAAGTTAATGAATTTTAATACGGGAAATTTTTGAATGCTTGGCAGCCTTAACTATTGCCTTGGTGTTATGGTGCTAACTCTAAATCTATTTAATAAGTTCACTACTAACAATGATAATTCAAGTATAAAATTCTAACTGATAGAGAATGTTAACTTCTTTATAATGAGTACAAAAGAACCATACTGATAATATTAACATATTTGGTATAATTATGATAAAAACACTGACCTGAAAAAAGTTTACTTTAACAATTACATTGATAATGGCAAGGACTGTGAAATGTCTGAGTTCACCCTAATTGCAAGCTATCCTGACAGTTTCTTGTGTGCTGGAAGAAGTCACAAGACCACTGGGTCAGACTGAGCAATATTTTACTCACAGAAATAGCATTAGCCAGAATTATACCATTTGCACCGGTTTCTTGAGCTTCAGTTTCCACAGGTTGATATAACAAGGACCATATAACATCTGTATACGTGGTGGTTTCTATTTCAGGATAGGAACCTCAATATCTTATAAGAAGTGAAGTAGACAGAACAATGGCTTCCAACAGATATTTATATCTTAAGCCTAGAACCCAAGAATTTACTTTTTTTCTGTTTCACTTTCACTATTTCTGATTTCTCCTTATTAAGCCTGATTATATCCTTTGCCTATCTTTTCTATTTAAACAAATGTAAAGTTCTAAATCTACAGTGGCTAGATTAATTATTTTTTGGGACAAGAATGATTGTTTCTTTCCCAATTCTATAAACTTTGCTGGATCCAATCAGTTACCTTACTTAGTATATGCAAAGAACTCAATACTCAGTCTTTGAGTTGCTCTACAATATTATGTTCAGTTTTATTCAATTATTCTTTCCTTAGACTTCTAAAAGTTTGACCAGACTGAATTTCTTAAAGCCTGATCACTCATTTGCCTGCCCACTGTGCTTGTTTTTCTCTTGCTGTTGATTGCTCATAAATATTCACACACAACTCGCCAGTTATCAGTGTTTATCCTATTCTGATTGCGAGCACACGTGCCATTCTCTGATTCACGCACTGATTTTGTTGACCTGACTAACTGGATGCCACTTCTTTTGTCTCTGCAATTCCAAATGCAATTGCCATACTCAGTAGAGAGGCTGGCCTGCTGGAGAAGTGCTTTTATTTCCATGGTATTGCATGAAGAGCTGTCCTCCCTATCAGAGTCTCTGCCAAAGCTCTTAGGATTGATTCTCCAATACTCCGGGGTAATGGGTATTTTGAGAGAACAGACATACTATATATATTCATCCTTCTGAGTAAATTCCAAGTGCTTTATATTCAGTGAAATGTTTATGTTTCCCACCTGATGGTATTCCTCCCCTTCTATATCTCAGAGAAATTTATATCCCTCGTAGTGGCTTTTCACTATTAAATGGGTGGTATCTACCATCTATGAGGGTCTATAACTGACCTGGTCTCTTTTATTTTTGCATTCTCCTTATCAACCTGAACAAAGCCTTGCTTTGAGGTTCACATGTAAAAAGTTAATTAATGTAAATAAACTGTTAAAGGTATAATCCTTGCATTTTCAAGGACTTTGCTTCTCAAATCAAATATTTCTATACTGTTCCATATTTTTACAAGGAGTATATACTACTTTCATAATCAGAAAAATAATTTTATGTGAGTTATTAGGTTTGTTCCCTTGGAGTAGCTTTGTGAAAGAGTTCCAAAGTGACTCAGTCTAATTAGACTAAAATGTTTCAATTATTATTCTAGTGGGTTTTTTATTGTGTTTCATTTTGAAAATAACCATTAAGGGGAAATAAAAAAGAAGTTTTGATCATTTTGTGCCTACTCCCTTAATTAAAATCTGTGTTTACTTTCTTATCTTGAGGATTTATTTTATTTTATCATCTATTGCGTATGATATACTTGTAAAGTTGAGATATTATAATTATAACTGTTGCTAGTAACTAATAAATATCTCTAGACCTCTATAAAATGTAAAAATTATAGTTATATTTTAAGTAAAGATGGAATTTTTTGACATTCTTATCCAGTTATGTATTTTTCTTATTCTTCTGCATTCTTTGGTAGTTTAATCTCTTTACCCACTTCCCCCATTTAAATTTTCTTCTGATTTATCTTATGAATATTAATTAGTTGGGAAAAGTCACAAGCTCTATTTTCTAACTTACAACATCTTCCTTGATTGACTCCTTATACCCTTTTCTATTTTTTTGCTCGGTTAATTTAAAAGGAGCCAGGTAAACAATGTTAAATGAGCAAACCCTATTTGCAATGAGCTCATGTCATACTTTCTAAAATCATTACAAAGTAATTAATGCTATGCTTATAGCATCCATTGGATGCTTGTCATATTTTATAAAAATTAATCTCTTTGTTACCAGTTAGGATAGAATATAAAAATTCAAAGTTTTAGATAGGATTATTTAAGCTTGTCACTCTCCTTCCTTCCTTCCTTCCTTTAACTTATTTCATAACTTTAAATTCAGAAAACGAGAGAGGACTTCTCTCTCTTGATCATACTTTTTATGTTCCTACTTGAGTGTCCTTTGTAAACATTTGCTAAAAGAATGCACTCCTCACAGTTCTGGGAATATAGCAGTATTCCCAGTCTTCATGGGCTTTATCTTCTAATAGAAGGAAAAAGAAATGATCAAATTAAATAAATCTTCTCAATTTGGACATAATCACCTTTTTTTTTCAATTGCAATCTTTCTCCACACCCAACTACAACCTTCTCCTCCTCCCCAATTCTGTATGACACTATACTTTCTATATATTGTCTTACGCAATTAAGGGACTAAGAAAAAATCACTATAGTTACTTAAAAAACAAAACAAAAAAAACACAAACATTGTGGGGTCAGATAAGAATTGAGGCATTGAGACTTATTAGGAAGCTACTGCAATGATCCAGAGGAGAAATGACCATAGTCAAGTCTAGCTCAGTGCCAGTGGAGGTTATGGTAAATAAGATGAATTTGTAATTTTGAAGAAAGACCCCACCACTTTACTTCAGGTTTTGAGAAATAATGCAGAGTCAATGATATCTCCAAGGTGTTTGCTTGAGTGACTAGACTTATGGATTTGAAATTAAGTGGGTTGGGGAAGACTTAAAGGATACACACATTGGTGATGAGGAAAGCAGAGGTTCAGGTTGAATAATGTATTTATGTATGATTTTGTCCTTCAATAGGGACAAAGGGAAGTAATCTAAGAGAATGGTTTCTACCTTCAGGGCCCACTTACATTTAGTAATCTGTGAGTTTAAAGTGAGACCAAATATTGAGATTGTGTGCTTTCCTTCAAACATGTACATCTGCATGGGGGTAAGGGCAGAGTTGGGGTTTGCTAACTGTGCATGATGAAGTGATAAGGGGAGTAATTTTTGGTAATAGTTCATGGACTCTAAACTTGTTAAATAGAAAAGAGAGGACATAAGCAGAGTGAGGAAGGCTGAGAAAATTGCTGGAATTGGGAGAGAAGAGGGAGGGAGTTTGGATTAGAGATCATGAAGTCCCTAGAGAGTTATGGGTAATAACACAAACTGATGTGTAACCGTAGAGATGAATGTCTGGGGTTGGGTAGAGAAAAAGGTCATTGTCATCAAAGGTGTTGAAAATATCTACGTAGCTATGTAGAATTGTTGGTATGAGAGTCACTGTACAAGGAGCAAAAGCCACTGAGAAATAATTAGGACACAGGGTCCATGAATGACTGTGAAGAGGAAAGATGGAAAAGTCTGAAGATGCAAGATTCCCATGTGGCTGTTTTTAAGGGGAAGTGACAAAGAGTGAGGAGCAAGGGAAATGTCTATCTTGTTCATTTTATGAGTCACATAAAACAATAAAAAAGCTTGAGAAGGCTAAAGAAACAAGCAAGATAGTTTAGAGCAAGAACATGAAAGAAATGAACAAACTATTATAAATTGTATATTTGCAAAACAAAACTGTTAATTACTAATTTATATTGGCATGCTTTCTTAGCTACTGAAATGTGCTGAAATACATAAAGATCTGTTTATAATGTGGTGGTTAAGGCTCTTGAGTCCCTACTGGAATAGGAATAAAATAGCAGGCAGGCCAAGGAATTAAATGAGATTATTTGAATAAAAGAAATGTAAGGATTATGATAGTCCAATATTTTTTTTTAAATGCATATTCTTTTCCAGACAGGGAAGCATGTGTGCATGCATTTTTCTGTTTCAAACCTCAAATATTAACAAAGGATTTGCATGTTAACCTCTGACACAGTTGAAACAAATGTTCTGAAATGGGATTACAGCAATGATTTCCTAATTCTACAAATTTCCTAAAAATCACTGAATGGTACAATTAAATTAATGAATTTTAAGGTATGTGTATTATACTTCAATAAAAGAGTTTTATTCAATAAAAGTAAAACAGAGAATATTTTAAAATAACATTTAAGCAGCAAAAATAGGACCCAAAATTAAATATAGTGCTGCTGAATATTAACTGGTAAGGCTGTTATGATATTTTTTGTGGGGTTTTTTTTGGGGGGGGGTTAATCAGTAATCTTGTAATTGGCATAGTAATACATTATATACTTTGATCCAATAATCTCATTTCTAATAATGTTTCCTGAGGAAAATAAGTCAAAAGAGGCAAAGCAACATGCAGAACTTTGCTTACAACAGCAGTTTTCCCCTGATGGTAGGATTACAAATGAATAAGGATGAATATTCAGTAAGTTATACAATATTTGTACTGTAGAGTTTTGTGCAACATAATCACTTTGAGATTTTAGAAAATGGATGCAGTAGTGGAAAAGGTGGTAAAATGAGTATGTTTGACTATGCAAATATATTCATGGAATACAAATTGAATATTAAAAAGATACTCAAAATTATTGGGGTCAGGCTATTGATTTCCTCATTTATATAATTGAGATATAATTTCTATTAAAAATGCAAGTAATAGGTAGTGAAAATATTTGTTTTATATAACGAATGATAAATTATCATTTCAAATCTGCAAATAAGTTAATATTAGGAAGTAAAAGAGTACTTTTAATTTTGTAAGGAATTTGCTCATTACGGTAGATTATCAAATATAATATTCAGTGATATTTTAAAGTACACTTTGTATATTCATATATCCTTAATGATCACAGATTAATAAAATTGTTATACACTTTAAATAAAAATACTTTGGGGATTTTTTCAAAGGTGATGTTGATTGTTTTGTGATAAACATTTGCACTTGTTTATTCAACAACTGTTGTCCATCTATTCTGGGCAGGCGATACACTGTCAAGGAGATACTTGTGAACACAACAGACACCTTTCCTCCCCATGTGGCACTGACATTAGAGTATAGAAAGAAAAGTGTAATCATTTAATCATGTAAGATAGAAAAATTGAGAGAATATTTTGTAAATATCGAAATGCTATAAAAAATGGAGAGCAAGGTAAGAGGACTCCAGCATGGTCAGACTGCAGCACTGAGGAAGATGGTCAAGGGAACTTCATTGTGAAGATGATTCTTAAGCAAAGATTTGATGTATTGAGGAAGATGACCAGCTTGCTGTCTATTGAAGAGTGTTTTAAACAGGCAGAAAAGCTAGAGCAAAGGGCTTACAGCAGCACATATTAAAAGAAACATGCTAGTGATAACCGGAATGTTGAGCCAAGGTTTTTTTCTCCCTGGTCTTGTCTCCAGATGCCAAAAATGGAGCTCCATGGACCAGAAGATTTAAGCAAACGGGTGGAAAATTTATTACAAGCAGATTCAGACCTCCCTCAGGGGGAAGGGGAGCACAATAACGAGCTGCCAATTAAAGGCTTGTAGCCCAGGAGTATATATTTGCTTCTATATCTACCTGTGGAATCACCTGATTGATTCTCTCAATTTTTCTTGCCCAACAATGGTCCTGAACTTTCCCTATTTCTATGTGTTCTCTCTCTGTTCCTATTCTGAACTTTCCCTGTTTCTGTGTGTTCGTACACTTTGTTGCTGCACGCCATTTCTTGTTTCCCCATGCCTCCCGCTTTGAGTCCAAAAGCATTTTATTATTTCTGCTTGTTTGGTTTCTGCGATTAGCCTTGCTCAAACTGCCATGTCTGCCCCTGCCTGTGTTCCACCTGCCTTTGTTTCCCACTGGACCCCTGCCTAATCTGCCTGCCTTTCATGCTAACCCTCTGGCTAGCATGCTCTGGAACTTCAAGGACGCCCACCAGTGTGGCTGGAGCAGAGTGAGCCTGGGAAACTCAAGTTGGATAAGCTCAGAGAACTAAGCAAGGGTCTGGTTAGGTAAGACCTTGTATGCCATTGCACCCTGAATGAAATCAGGGAGTAGTAGGGGAATGAACAGATAAATAAATGGCCTGTGTTATTTTTGAGATTATTCTGTCAACTACATCAAGAATATATTGGCACGTTTGGAACGGGGGAAAGGAGGTAGAAGATTGGTACAATCCTGGTACAAGTAGAAGCAGGGTCCTGTTAAGAAATTTTACAATAATCCAAGCAAGGCTCCTATCACTGTGGTCAGCAAACTGAGGCTTGCGAGCCACACGCAGCTCTTTGGCCCCTTGAGAGTGGCTCTTCCACAAAATACCACGGCCTGGGCAAGTCTATTTTGAAGAAGTGGTATCAGAAAAAGTTTAAGTTTAAAAATTTTGGCTCTCAAAAGAAATTTCAATCATTGTACCGATGATATTTGGCTCTGTTGACTAATGAGTTTGCAGACCACTGTCCTGTCAGCATGATACCAGTGAAAATGGGAAGGACTGACTAAAATCTGGATGTGTGTTGAGGCACATGCAACAGGATTTACAAACAGGCTGAATGTGTTGTGTGAGATGATGCTGAGTTTGGGATGAAGCACCTTGAGGTGTCCTCACTGGAGATGAGAAGGCTGTAGGAGGAACAATGGTGGGAGGAAGGACAGAATTCAGTTTTGAACATGCCGAGTCTAAGATCCCTATTTGTTATCCTAGTAAGCATTTAGTTATATGAATCTGAAGTTCAGGGTAGAGGACTAGGCTAAAGATAAATTTGTCAGGTCTCAGCAGATAAATGGTTCTTTAGTCACTGAACTGAGTGAGATCACCTCTGAGTGAGTGAAACAGAGTTTCAAGGAAAGAGCCTGGGGCAAACTCAGCATTTGAAAAGTATCAGAGAGAGAGGAGACACTATAAAAGGAGACTGAGATGGAGAATAAGTAAGGTAGAAAGAGAAGATAAATAGGAGTGCAGTTTTGGAAGCCAAGATAAGTGATTGCAGCCAGGTTGAGGGAATGGTGACAAGCCATATCTGGGACAGTGTTTGAATCCTTTATTTTAAAATGATAATAAGTATATAAGTCTATTTTATATTCAGAATATAACCCACATTTGGTAGTTGTCAGAACAAGACACAAGAGATTAGAGTATATGTTAATACTCTGAAATATTTCAAAATATTTAACATAAGAATAAAAGAAACATTTGGTATACATTTGACTTAACTTTGATAAGTATTTTTTCCCTACTTCAATCTATTTTTACCAAACTATCAAAAATTGATAGATAATGTGGGGCTGATTTTGGCCTAATATTTCTATTATTTCATGTGTCTTCTTTTTATCAAATTTTAATACAGTCTTTACTAAATAATAGCATTAAGATCCAATATAACCTGACCTTGAATTCTTATAAGTCTTTTTCTAGCTTATCCTATGCATAGAGACTTACTTCCCAAAATATGTCTCTATGACCAATGGATGTAAGTGACTATAAATCAATTCCTTATTTCAGATATTAATGCCATGGCCTTGAATGGCAAACTTTAAAGAAAATTAAAGTAGCATTTTGAGAAGGCTTTGTTAACACAAATACACAAACTATTTAAATTGAATGCAATCAATGTTTTCTTTTTTCATATGGAAAAAAATGAGAATATGTTCACATATTTTCTTCCAAGCTAACTGATAAAAACATCTTCCACATGTCATAATTTTACATAATGAGGAATCTAAAATGGCTTAAAATTGCAACAAATAACTTTCATTAAGCCATGAATATTGAATAGCAATTATTGCTTAATAGGCTTTTTATAAGACACTATTTACAGTACAACTGGTAAGTTGCTATAAATTCTGCTTGAATGTATCATGCAAATATCAACACCTGTGATACTTTTAGAGTGTTAAGTCAAATTCATTAGGGTATTCTTAGTCTAATCTTTTCTGCTCCATAGCTTTTGAGAATTTTTTTTCTGCTTATTGACATTCTTTTTAACATTTTGCCTTAAAAGAATAGTGTCAATTTATTGTGTAAAAAGTATATAATTTTCTGTGGATGTTGGGGGTTGTTTTGAGGTAAAAGGTTTCCCAATATTTCTAGTCTGGCTAGTGTGGTTCAGTAGTTGAGTGTTGATCTATGAACCAGGAGGTCATGGTTCAATTCCCAATCAGGGCACATGCCTAGGTTGTGGACTCCATCCCTAATATGGGACTGCCAGGCAGCCAATCAATGATTCTCTCTCATCATTGACATTTCTATCTCTTTCTCCCTCTCCCTTCCTCTTTGAGATCAATAAAAATATTAAGAAAAAATATTTTTAGAGATCATATTCCTCTTTGCCACCCCTAACTGCCATCCCCTGCAGGGTTGATTCCCTTCAACTGCCCTCCCTTGCAGACATGTTCCCTTCCAACTGCCCTTTCCTGCTGGCCATCTTGTGTTCACATAGGGGCAGGATCTTTGACCACATGGGACAGCCATATTGTGAGTTGGAGTGATGGTCAATCTGCATATTACTCTTCTATTAGATAGGATAGAGGCCTGGTGCACAGGTAGGGGCCAGCTGGTTTGCCCTGAAGGGTGTCCAGGATCAGGGTGGGGTTCCCTTGAGGCATGGAGCAGCCTGAGCGAGGGGCCCGTGGTGGTTTGCAGGCTGGTCACACCCCTCAGGGAACCAAGTGGAGGCCCTGGTGTCTGGAATATATTTACTTTCTACAATTGAAACTTTGTAGCCTGGAGGAGAACCAAGCCTCCTGTTCACTCTGTGCAGGCAGCCATTTCTGTTTGGATTTGTTTACCTTCTATAATTCAAACTTTGTAGCCTTGAGTAGAAGCTTAGGCCAACAAGAGCAGGCAGGCTGAAATCTTGGCTTCCTCCATTGCCAGGGAAATGCCTCCCTCCTGCTCTCTGTGGTTATAGCCATTTGGTTGGGTTTACTTGCTCTGATTGGCTAGTGGGCATGGCTTGTGGGTGTGGCTTGTGGAGCAGAGTGATGGTTAATTTGCATAGTACTCTTTTATTAGGTAGGGTAATGATCAAGACTATGGTTTTGAGCTATTTTTAATAGTATTAAGGGGGTCAAATAAAAATAATTTAGAAGTCAGTCATCATTTATTGAGTTCCTAATATATAAACACAGTTAAATCTGTTAGTGGGAATTATATAACCTTAAAATGTATTTATTTCAAAGGAAGAAAAGTTGAAAAATAACATTCTAAGTATTCAATTCAAGAAGTTAGAAGAATTAAAAATTAAAATTAAGAAAATAGAAGAAAGGAAATAATGAATATAAGGCAGGTCATTATTGAAATACTAGTAGCCAGTAGCTCACCAGTAGCATGCTGCCACCTTCCAGTAGCTCTCTGCCTGCTACCCCACCCTCCTATAGCTTCCTCCATCCACTCTCTTTCAACCCCCCTCATAACTTGCTGCCCTGCCCCCTTCTGTAGCTCTCCAACACCCTCTTGTAGCTCGCTGCCCCACTCTCCTGCTGATCTGTAGTCTGGTCGTTACATGGTTGTTACATGAGTTATAGGATAAATCAAATATGTAATAGAGAACATCAACTAAACTAAAACTAGTTCTTTTGGGGAAAACTAATAAGAAAGACTATCCCCAGCAAGAATGATCAAAACAAAAGAGAGAAGACATTTCTCCAATATCAAACATGGAAAAGAGAAACATCACTAGAGAATCTATGGACATTAAAAAGATCATAAGAACTTATTAACTATATTAATAAATATTACACTTGATCAAATGTAAAAATTTCTACAAAAAGTCAATTTTCACAAAAGCAAGTCAGAACAAAATAGAAAATCTGAAATATTTAGCAATTAGAGAAACATATTTTAAAAACTTTATCTCTAGGTTGAGGTGTTTTCATCATGAATTATTTTATATATTTAAAGAAGGAAACAAATATTGTACAAACACTTCATGATGATAAAATTGAATTTTGTGCAAATTAATTGTGATTAATTGCAATATCAAAAGCTGACAAGAACTTTAAAAAAAATTCAGGCTAATATTGCTTATGAATATGCATGCAACATTCTTAACAAAAATATCATATTCAATCCTACATAAAAGAGTCATACATAATAGAATCAGAGGCATGGAACAGACTGACAAATCTCAGAGGGAAGGTTGGAGGGGGGTGTTAGAAAGAGATTAACCAAAGCTCTTATATGCATATATTAATTACCTAAGGACATAGACAATAGGCTGGTTGAAGGCCTGGTGTGGGATGGCAACCGGGAAATAGGGGGGCATCAGTAATACTCTCAACAATGAAGTTTTGTTTTTTTTAAAAAAGGAGGAAACCAAAGGAGTCTTTATATCACAACTCAGTATTTATTCTAGGAAAACAAGCAAGATCAACTAATTAATGTAATAAAGAAAATAAAAGTTAAACCTTATGATCCTCTCATAGAGATGGAGAAAAGTATTTGTTAAAATTCAATATCCATTCAGGAGAAAAAAAACTCTCACTAAACTGGGAATGAAAGGAAACTCCCTTAATCTAAATTTTTCAATCTCAGTCTTATATGAATTCAATTAAATCTTGTTCCATCCTTTTAGTAACTAATAATGATTTATTTCATTTTATTATATACCACATCTACCCTGTCAAAAATTCCTTTAGGTCTACCTTCAAAATATATTAGAATGCAACTGCTTCTCCACATCCCCATTGCTGGGACTTTAGTTCAGGCTACCATCAAGTCATGTCTGCATTAGTGGGATTGCTTTCTTAACTACCCAGTTTCCTCTTATACCCTTGTCTTATTTCAGTCTGCTCTCTAGGCAGCTGAAAGATGACCCCTTTTAACTGCTTAGATTAATTTTTATGTTCAAACTTGCTAATGGGCCTGCTTATCATCCAGGATAAAAGTGAAAATCTTATCAACTTTGGACTCTTGGATTTTATTCTACTTGCATGTTACAGGTTAGCCTTTCATTGTTTCATGGATGTGGCAGAAGACTTGGGAATCCTGGGTTAGTGATGTAGCATTTTATTGCTCACAGTAAAAACAGTAGCCAGAGCTTCATATTTCTGTTGGATTCTCCTATCCATGATCCTGTTATGGATACCAGCTCATGCGGTGGGCTACAATACAGGAGAACATTGAGCTTATGCTCTCATGACTTTTAGGAAGAGGAAGAAAGCCTTCTCTTTGTCTAAGTGGAGACATTGCCTCATATCTCAAGTTTACTTGCTGAAAATTGGTCAGGGTTAGGGTCTATTTTTGGTATATCCAGCATGAACATGTGATCAATACCCATGGTAGATTGCATCTTCCAAGAAGCCTACACATGTGCTTTTCTTATGCTCTTGGTATTCATTGCTTATATAGCTTTAGACTGCCCTATTTGCTTTTCCTCAAATAGGTCAAGCTCCCTTCCCATCACCACTTTAAAAAAAAAATAAATTCGGGATGACTTTACTTGAAGTTTCCTCTTCTTGGAATTTTCATACCTGACTCCTTCACGTATTTCAATTTTATTTTTTCAAATATTAACATTTTAGTTCTTAGCCTCCAATTTAAAATAGCAACACAATCACCTTTCTTTATTTTTCTTCAGAGTCCTCATTACCATTTAAACTGCCTTTGGGAGGGCACTAAAGTAAGGCAGTAAGCATTTTGCCTTGAATTTGGAAATACAAACTATAGAAAGTTATTCTATAGCAATAATCAGAATAGACTCATACATGCACCACAAATAATATTTATCACAATATTGTTTTATGTAGCAGTAAATTATTATAACAAATACATGTATATAAAGAATATTTTAATACAAATACATCAGACATGAAGTATCTTTGGGTGCTGATGTTATGTGTGACTTTTATTTCATGTGTGTGTTTCCCTACCATCAGGGTATTCCATATGTTTTCTGTTTATTTCCTTTTCTTCCAAGTTTTCCTTCACATTAATTTTATATTGTTCCTATTTCCCCTCTATTTTTTATACACAACTAAGAATTATGAGGAGTTTGAAATTTCATCCTCATTGTAAGCAGAGAAATTACCCTGTGCCAGTTATATGGGTTCTAGTAAAAGACACCAGACCCTTGTGGCAGAGACAGAGAATGTGACAGCCATAGGGCATCAGCATACCTGCTGATACTTCTTGCTCTCAGTCCCATGGGGACAACATGGGGGTGGGGGGGCAGCTGGATACCTGCCCACACTGTGTGCTGCATTATATGAGGTAAATTTGAAGTTTAGGTAACCCAAGAGTTTTCTAATGAGTAGTAAGTCTTCCTTCATTTCACTGGTTATCTTTATTATTCTGGACAGTGAATAAATTTGCTTTTATTTCCATAGCAAGATAAATCTCCATGTTCCATGGAAGTTTATAATTCACCTTGAAAAGATTGTTTAGAAAAAATGGGCCATTGGTGCCATGTGTGTAACAAGTGCAGAAATGGGAGAAGTCCCACATGGAGAATTGGTCCCTTAACATGCCTTACATTGTTGGTGGTAATAATAATAATAATAATAATAATAATAATAATAATGCCCTAGTCACTTTGGCTCAGTGAATAGAGCATTGACCTGTGAACTGAAGGGTCCTGGGTTCAATTTAGGTCAAGGGCACATTCCTTGGTTGCAAGCTTGATCCCTGGATCTGGTCAGGGCGTGTGTGGGAGGCAACCAATGGATGTGTCTCTCTCAACGTCAATGTTTCTCTCTCTCTGTCTCTCCCAGTGCCTTCCACTCTTTTTTAAAAAATCACTGGAAAAATATCCTCTGGTGAGTATTAACAAAAATAATGATAACAATAATAACAACAATGATGATAATACACTTTTCTATTGGGAATGAGAAATGAGATTTACTGAGAGATCAAGTGAGAGATAAACATACCTAGCATCCTGCAGTCAGGGAGCAGTTCTCTGTGGAAGTGACTCTAGACCTGAGATCTAAAGCGTTGGTGGAAGATTTATAAAAAGACATTTCTACAAACACGCTAGACAGAGGGCTAAGTGGTGGGTAAGCCCTGCCCCGTGAGAAAGAAAGCACAGGGAAGAACTGAATGGAAGCACATCTGCTGGGGCACCAGGAGCCAGGGAGAGCCATGGGATGGGCTCTTGTAGAGGCTGGAGAGGCAGATGTTGCTGTACCTCCCAGGTCCAGGGAAGGCCTTTATTGTTTATCCAAAGAGCAGAAGGAAAGTATCACAAGTTGTGCTTCTTGTTTTTTGGGGTTTTTTTTTTGTTGTTGTTTGGTCATTTTATTGTTTTAGCAATTACATTTTATTTTGAAAATCTCTTCTGAACTCAGTGTGAGAAAAGATTCAGAGACCCCATTAATGTTATTAGTAATATCACAATTTTAATATTGTAGTAATAAGGTTTGTTCATATCTGAAATTAGAGTAAAATTTGGCACTCCCATTTACATTTTCTCCCAAAGAATAGCTTGTTAATAAACTTATCAATGTATGTAGTTTTCAGTGCTTTTGTGCTAATAGGATTCTAGTAAAAAAGTATAGCTTCTTATATTAATCACAGTGACCTTGAATGAAGGTTGGAGGGAAACAAGGCAAACAGAAAGATTTTTCCATGTTAGCAGTGAGATAGTTCTTAATATCATGTTGATTAATATACATAGATAAAAGGCAGATTGTATCAACTCATATACATCTTATCAGTCTAATTCCATTCATCCAGCCATACTTCTATACTGGTAAATAAAATAGACTATCTCCTCATGTAATTAAATTAAGCAATTATTTTTTTAAAAATTTTACCTAGATTTTATCTCAATGAGGAATCAGTTAATATCCGTTTAAATTGACATTTTAGCAACAAACATTTCCCAGCATTTTATTTTACATATAAACCATAAAACCACTTCAGGAGAGTTCATTGGTGGATTGGGTTTCCTGAAAGAAACACCAGTTTAAAACAAGGCTCATTTAAAAATAGAATGACTAGCCGAAACTGGTTTGGCTCAGTGGTAGAGCATCGGCCTGTGGACTGAGGGGTTCCAGGTTCGATTCCTGTCAGGGGCATGTACCATGGTTGCGGGCACATCTCCAGTAGGGGGTGTGCAAGAGGCAGCTGGTTGATGTTTCTCTCTCATCGACATTTCTAGCTCACTATCTCTCTCCCTTCCTCTCTGTAAAAAAATCAATAAAATAAAATTTTAAAAAAATAGAATGACTATTTCAATTTATATTGACTTAATTATCATATTGTTGTTTATATAGTTTTGACATTACCAGAATTAGTCAGAATTTGACTGAAAAGTTTGACCATATATGAGGAATACCTGTTTGGCAGGAAGAAGGCCTTTAAGAATGTGATGTGACTGAAGATTAATAGTGAAGAGCACTCAGTTTAGGAATTTTCTTGATAAAAGAAATTAAATATCTCTTGCTATTACTACCAAAAATATAACTTATTAATAACTAATAGAACATCTTTATATATGTTTACATAAATTTTGGACTTATTAAAGTTAATGTTAAATAATGCAACAAGCTAAATATATTTTTTGCTAATTTTGTGCTTCTGGGATATATGTATAACCTGGGATATATGTATAATGGTAATAAATATGAAATGTGAGTTTCTGTCACTACTTAGGAAATATCACAGTTCATATTATCATACTACAAATCTCTGTATCCATGCACTATTATTTTTTTAATCCATGCACTTTTAATGTGTAAATGTATAGAAGTGCTTGGAAAGAAAGAAAGATCTAAAAGTTTATACCAGGAAGATCTAGTAATAATATAGAAAGTAGATCAGATTCCCAATAATTTTCTGAGTAAGGCCTATTGAAAACCTGATACTACCAGTAGTTCCTCCTGCTCTTTAAAGGAGCTTAAAATTTTAATAGTCTCACCTATAGCATATTCAGTATCAGAAACTATACTACACATGGCTAACTTAAGAGAAATGAATTTTTCAGTGCAAATAAGCACAAATCAATGAGTTAGTGTTCTAAACAATGAAATTAGCTGGTTATAAAGAAGATATACTAATTATTGCCAGTTATTCATGATTTTAAAAAAATAAATATTTCTTGGGCATTTATACACATATATTAAAGAGTATTCTAGTCACTGGGGATATAGAACTGAATAAATATGCAGAAATATCTGCTCTGAGAGAGTTTATATTCTGTTGGGGGTAGATTGATGATAAACAAAATTAAAATCTAGAGGATGGATATTAGATATCAAGTAAGCGGATGCAATATAAGTTGCCTTTAATTTACAACGATGAATTGTTTTAAAATGATATTCCTATTTCAGTGCTAAAGGAAATGAAAACATTTTATTGCCACTATCATGACAAAGCTAGAGTAATGTTTGTACTTGTGGCTCATGTGAATATTGGAAAACTGTGTGTGTTGTATGGGTGAGAGTATCTGCCCACAAACACACACACACACACACACACACACACACACACACACACACAAATAATCATAGAGGAAGATATTAATAGAATCCTTAAAACAGCCCATTTACTCTCTTTGGCAAGGGACAGGTGAACATATGTATATCTTTTTAGTCACAAATCTAATAGAGTTTGTATTCTATGTTTAAAACCGTTTTTAAAAGCAATCTTAACGGAAATTTTATTGAACATAGTATTTGGGGGCAAATATAAATTGATCTCATGGAACCATATCTTGGAGAGTGTGTGTTAACATTCTTGTCTATACTTCATCTTATGATCACTTGACAGGAAATGCAAATGTTTTCCGTAAGTCCCTTGTGTGTTAATCTTATGCCTGACCTTTTCATAATGCAGTATTATTTTTAGTGCTTTCTCTTTGAGTTATCTTCTCTCATGGAAGGCTGCCTTTTTTATTTTTATTTTTATGGGGCGAGCTGTCAATTGAACTGTGGTTGTCATTGTCCATTTTTACAAGGAGAGAATAATAAACAGGATTTATGTCAATTTTGAAGAATAGCTCCTTTCTACATATGAAACACTTGTTGCTTATGATAGACTAAAATACTACTATAATCAAAGATGATAAAACCTACACAAATATAACAAGAACAGTGAGGAATGTTGACAGCTTTTATATGTGTAAACTTCTGTTTCTTTGTTTTATGACTCAATTTTAACTGCTATTATCCCCTTTACCCCACTATTTAAAAAAAATAGTGTACTATATTCCTAATTATATTAAATGTACCTTATTTTTTAAATGGCAGTCATGCTTCTAGCAAAAAAACAAAACAAACAAACAAACAAAAAAACCACCACACAATATATATATTTCTAAGGAAATTTACTCAAATGCATCTAGTAGTATAAGAGGATTAAATTTTAAAACTATAGAATTCAGGAATAAGAGAGCTAGCAATTTCCTAAAAAGTGTCCAAAAATAGTATAACTATAACTTTATATTATGGTCCATATTCGTCATTTAAATATATTACTGTGACATTGTTTAAATGAAAAGTTACTAACAAACTGAGTAAAAATCACTACATTTTGCTACTATTTTTCACTCTATTATTGATGTACATCTTATATACATCTTATATACTTATATTTGATGTACATCCTATATACTTATATGAAATCATTTTGAAAATTATGTTATTACATAGGCAAAGATGAATAATTCAAACTGGATGTGGTGTAGGTATCAAGTAGGAGGAAAAGACAATAGCTGTGGAATACCTTGTTTTTTTAATTAACAAGGAAACTAGTAGAAACCTTGCTGTTTTATACAAATGAAGCTCTACATACTATTATATTAGCAAGCAAGCATGAAACAGATATTTGAGAAATAGAGGTTCTTCATTTTATGGAAAAAACTGCACAAAATGTTTGCTAATATGATGTTTATCAAGGTTTACAGCCTCACTATATGGATATTTAAATTACTAAAATATATTTGGTCCTTCAGATGATCCTACTGAAGTCTTCTAGGGAAGATTTCTGATCTTTGCTTGGGGTCGGGTGGGGAAAAAGAAGCAATGTAGCGATGTTGGTCAGTGGCCTCTGTGTATCTTCAATGTGGACACATTAGGAAAGAAACGATTCACAGCATTCATCTCCCGAAGCACTTTGGCATCGCTGGGAATACAATGAAGAATTAGAATCTGCATGGATATCAGGTTGCTCATGTATGCACTGGGAAGAATTAGGAAAGTAATTTCAAGCTAGAACTCTCAGAGCCCCAACCCATCAATTCAAAACACAACAATCCTGCAAATTTGTTTCTAACATAAAGTGATATTATTTCTTAATTTAAGAAAACATTCATCAGGATAAAGACAAACCAAACGTTATTGGCATAAGTGAATTGTTAACAGAGTTTTTAAATTCTACTCTTCTGTGGTATAAACCTTAAGTAGAAGGTAACTCAAATGTTCTTTAGCATTTTTCCTTCATAATGATCAACTTCCTTGTTTATTCATAACTCTTTAAAACTTTATTTTGGAATTATCGTTTCAAGTTGTGTTCAACATAAGGAGAAAAATGGTAATGGAAGAAATACAAATTAACAATAGAAGAAAGTAAAACCAAAATTATAAAGAAAAATGTTTATTTTTATTGGTAATAGCAACAACCTATGACACAATAATTCTATAGCATTTTTATTGATACATTAAGAATATTTTCTAAAACCAAATGGTTATTTACCATACAAATGCTACTAGAAAGAATGGTTCATTGGAAATTTTAGTAGTGAAATATTTATTGGACATAAATATGATTCCTTTTATACAAATAATTTAAGTTCACAGACATCAGTTTATTTTGTGACATAGAGATCTCCTTCAGAATTTTTCTACCTGCTTCTGTGAAGGCCTTGGAGTCTATGGAGTTATTGCAAGGCATTGATATACATCATGAAATAGTTGCATCATTTTTTCAGAAATGTTATGAGTAAAAAACAAGTTGCTTGCTGTCATTATATAATTTATGAATGAACAAAAGAAAAATATGACTCCTATAAATGGAAGTCCGAGGAAGGTGTTTTGTTTTAGTTTGAAATCTATGGGATATGTTGACTTGTTAAGATGCAAAGTGCTATTACAGAAGAAAGTCTTTGTTATTTTCCTGTATTATATCTGTACATAATGAAAAGGACATTGTCTAAGAAGCTTTTCTGCTGAAGTGCAGCGATGAAATATCTGTTGGATCTTTCTTTCGGAAACAGCCATAGACTACCTTCCACCTCTTTTCTTTTTTTAAAAATAATTTTTTTTTTATTTTTTACAGAGAGGAAGGGAGAGAGATAGAGAGCTAGAAACGTCGATGAGAGAGAAACATCGACCAGCTGCCCCTTGCACACCCTTACAGGGGATGTGCCCACAACCAACGTACATGCCCCTGACTAGAATCGAACCTGGGACCTTTCAGTCCACAGACCGACGCTCTACCACTGAGCCAAACCAGTTTCGGCCCTTCCACCTCTTTTAAGGGTTCTCAGCAGTATAACACTTGAAATGAAATTATTCTAAATTTTTCTTTATCGTTTGATCAACATATTGAACCTAGAGATGGACTCAGAGCTTAAAGGCAAAATCAATATTGAGGACAAAGAGGAGATTCTTGACAAGTGTAATGAAGTAATCAGGCTGTAGAGAACCAGGCTGTAGAGAGAGTAGAATTTGAACATTGGCAGAAAGAATAAAGCCTGCGACCCTGTCATTTCCAAGCTATCCCAAGAGGAATGCCTGGAACTTCCTGGTGGTGGAGTCCTCTCCCGGGAGTGCCTCCTTTGGGCTCCCCACTGAAGAGGTTGTTCCCAAAAACAAAACAAAACATCGAACAACACAAATTTGTAGCAAACCCCATGGCATTTTAAACACCAAGCTGGGCATTCTTAATACTTGGATGTGGAGCAGATGTAAGGGAAATAAAGAATATGGACAATGTGCATAGGGGAAGGGAAGAACATTGCATAAGTACTATGATATTTAAGTGAAAATGCAATGTTTTAATAAAGCAATATTTAAAATTGGGAAAAGAATTGTACATCTATGTTTATTGGGCTCTTGTCCCTCTAAGTATAATGCAGAGAGTATATTTTAAGTGTTTGAGTTTATAGTCCATTATTTATTAAATTTCTAAAATAGAATGGGAGGATTATTATTATTATTATTATTTTTGGTCTGAAACATATATACCTACATTAACTTTCTCTTCATCACATATGGGGGAAGAGGTTAAGGATTGTAGAGAAAGGGCAAAAGTTAAAATATCTCTTACCAGCAGTTGGGTTGCATTGAGATGGAGGCAACATTTTAAAGTTCTGTTAAAGACAGTAATCTGAAAACTTAAGTTCAAACAGCTCTCACACCTTTCCACAAAGATATTTCAAATGAAATCTGGAGAGTGTAGCTTGAAACAAATGCCGAAGGTGACAACTTTCTATTAAAAGATGTCTAACTTTCCTCCTGGCCTTTGGAAAATGGAAGTTCTGCAGATGCGGCCATGTATGCTGTGTGGCTCTTAATATGCTGACAGGAGCCTAAGAACCCACAGGGTTTTCATGGTTGCTGAATATAAAATTCAATGAATAATTCATAAACTGCATTTTAATTTTTTTCTCCTGTTCTATAGTTAGTAAAGATCCACCAATTACCCAACATCTGCATTTCATCCCAATCTAAGGTTTTGTAAAATTTAGCTTCACCAAAAGGATTATGATAACAGAATGTATTGTCTCTTGATGACAATGATAACGATGCTATTCAAACAATAATTCCCCACCCCAAATTTCCCTAAGCTTTGTGAAAAAGAATGTCTACTAATCATTCATTCAAGTGGTTATCTAAATGTAAGTGTGTAACTTTGAGAAGAAGAATATAATTTGATTTCTAAGTAAGATATAGACACATTTGCATAATTGTTTAAAGTGAGTTGTAAAAAAAAATTAATGTGATTTCTTTTAGTTATCTTAAAATAGAACTGATTTTGTAACTCTTTCATCTAACACATTAGGAAATTCACAAGCATGACATTAACTTTAATGTATTTTTGTTCTGAATTATGTATCTGTTTTCTTTATTTCTTCCTACTTTCAAGTCCAAGATTAAGTTTCTATGCTTGGGGAACCTCGAAAAGTTAATAAGTACTTTTAAAATATAAATTATCCTTGGAATACTTGAATTAATTTCTGGTTTGAAACCAAGAGGGCTGGGAATTACTTTCTACACTTTCATTTTTCAACCATGTTCAAATGAGTTGTATCTTAGATATTAAAATGTCCAGACTGCTTCAAATATCTGTATTATTAATGATAATATGTTATAGTAAGTTTACCCCCAAATTTCAGTGGTGTGACACAATATTAACTTACTGTACACCCATTAAATCAAGAAGGGTAGTCCTGGGTGAGTGGAGGTTCTCTTCTCTTTGTTGATATAGGGGCAGGATTCTTACTATAAGTATGCTTGAAGTATGCTAAGAAGAGTTCCCTTCTTTACAAATGTCATAGTAGTAGGTAAACATAGAGCTATACATCCCCTGAAGTTTGTGGGGAGAGGATTATGATTCCCTGTTGTTGGGAAGTGATTAAAGGAACTCAGGACTACCCATATTTCTCACCAAAGGATACATGTGCAAAAGGGGGAAAATGTAAATAAATTAATACTTATGCTGAATCTTCAGCATAAAACATGCCCATCTGCCATGCTAAAACCCAGTAGACACCGTTTATTTAAACTTAAATGTCTTTGCCTACTTAATGGTACAAATCTAAATAATCCAAGGTCAAATTTTATCAAACCAATGTAAATGAAACCAACAAACAAAACCAAGTGCACGCAGCTTCCAAGACATAACACAAAGTGAGTAGACAAATGTTGTTATTTACCTAAGATCGGCAGCCAAGGTCCAGAAGTTGAGGTTGCCCGTGTGAGCCCCCCTTCAATATAGAAAGACAGTGGCAGCTCCCAGGAGAGCCTTTGCCAGGCCAGTTTAACTTCACCTCGTGATCCCTCCCCTAGGAGCTCACTTACCTTTTATTCAGCCCACTTGCCAGGCTTTGGTAGAGAAAGAAGAGTAAACATGGTAAATCATTCACCATCTTTCTATTTCTTGCAGGCAGTGTAATGGGGGAGTTGGGAAATGCATAGTGATCTTCATCCATATGTTTTATGGCCTCCAAATGGTGAGGAAAAAAACAAACAAACAACTGTCAGAAGGGCAAGAGAGATAGAAGTATTTTTTAAGGGAAATTAGCATGAGATTATAGATTAATTGGATTTTATTTTTTTAAAAGTCAAGTGAGAAACAACAAAAATGCAGTAAGTTGGCAGTATTTTTAAGAGTTAAAATAATTGTTGAAAAGAAGCCTATGTAAATCACCCTTCCCCATACAGTTGTAAACAGCCAAATTGCTCATTTCCCGATGCTTGCTTGCTTCCCACATGAGTAATAGAGAACTTGTTGCAGATTCTGAAATATGAGATTGAAAGAGTCTTTGATAAACTGAAGCTACTGAAGGAAATAATGTAAAATGCTTTGTCATGCTCCTTTATAGCATAATATAATTTGTGAGGAAAAATAAGACTCTTGTCTAATTTATTTTTGGAATTTTAAAAAATTTATTGAGGTGACATTGGTCATCATGCTCATATAGGTTTCAAATGTGGTAAATCTATTTAAATTCAAATTGGCTAACTTTTAATGTGGAAAATCATAATGACTTTTAAGGATTTAATTTACAGATTATTTATAAAAAGTTTATTCAGTAAGAAAATAATGCGATACAGTTTCTACTTCTTAAAAGGTCACATAGCAAAGAAAATAGGAACCATCCTTAGTACTTCAAGCAGGGACTCCATCCTTCCAGCGTTTCTTTCTTCCTCTCTCTCTCTCTCTCTCTCTCTCTCTCTCTCTCTCTCTCCTCTCCTCTCCTCTCCTCTCCTCTCCTCTCCTCTCCTCTCCTCTCCTCTCCTCTCCTCTCCTCTCCTCTCCTCTCCTCTCCTCTCTTTCTCTCTCTCTCTCTGTCTCCATTCTTTTATCCATTTAGTGCTATTTATTGAGTACTTAATTTGTGCCAAGGTCAAGGAAATATGCTGGAGTAAAAATTATGAGTTGTGATTAAAAGATGAAAAGCTATTCATGGAAAGGGAAGACCATGTGTAAAGTTTGGGAGAAGATTGATCAGCAAAGTATAAAAACAGAACATTTGCTGGCAATGTAGATAAAGCATATGGACTCACGTTGTGAAATAAATTCTTGGTATAATGCAATGGCTTCTCTCCTGTACACTCCGGATGCCATGGAGACTGAATTTATCCTGTCCCATGACACAGTCCATTCATCCACTATCCTTTTCAGTTTGTCCCAATGACCACTGTTTCTAAATGCAAAGGAACAATGGGAAGTAAACCCCATTGTCTGTGTCATCTGTTTTTCTACTAATTAAATTGAGGGTCAGATGAGGCATGTTGATATGACTGTTATTTTTAGTGTTTATCCACCAAAAAAAATGTTAACTTGATTGCTTTCCAGTCTTTTCAATTGTAGCATTCAATTTCTCTAAAAAGTAGTAGTAAAGTGAAAATGCTTCTTTAATCTACTGAGACATAGGAAAGATAAAAGTACATTGATTGAGAAGCCCCAGACTCTATATCCACTCACAGAAGAATCAGTTATGTCTGGCGATGGTTCCAGGGTTAGGATGAAGTATGCACTTGCACAGGAGCACAGCCTTCTAGCTGAAGGACGATACTCTAAAGTCCCAAGATATAGTCATGGAACATTTGTCCTTTAGATGTAAAAGGATTGATGGGAGTAATCACATGGCAAAATACACTGTGACTTCATACATAGTGTAGATGTATACATAGGGTTCATTAAGACATCCCTCCAAACCAGGAACACTGTTACTGAAGCTCTTTTGTTGTGGAAAGGTAAAATGTCTGTTTTCCTAAGTAGCTTCCCTGTTGTAAGCTAAATGTTGGCCCTAAAGATATATCTGCTTCTTAATTGCTATAATCTGTGCATAGTATCGTATTAGTCAAAAGAAGATTTATCTTATATGGTGAGAATTGTGATTAAGTTAAAGATCTTGAGAGGGAGAGGTTTTCTTGGGTTATTAGAATGGGCCCTAAATGCAATCACAATGTATCTATATAAGAGGGACACAGATATTTTGACAAAAACACAAAGAGGAGAGGGGGTGGGAATAGAAAGCAGAGAAAGATGCAACCACAAGCCAAGGAATGCTGACAGCCACCAGAAAACCTAGAACTCCCTGAGAGAGTCCGATGAAACTGCTATTGGATTTTCGGCCTCCCTAACTCTAAGAAATTAAGCTTCTGTTGTTTTAAGCCAGAAAGTGTAGGTAGTTTGTTATAGGAGATATAGGAAACAAAAACAATTCACTCCATTTCTGCATGCACCACCTAACTAAAGGAAAATCAGGAATGTGTCAGAATGTTTGACGTGGTGATTCTAGAGAATGCTTTTGTTAAATTTATGTCCAATCCCTTGTAATTAATGTGAGCTCTGTTGCTGGCCACCTGCTTTCTACTTATCTGTGATTTGAGAGACTCTAAAGAGGTTAGAAGTATTTTTAGGCTACAGAATGTAGGCCTTTGCTTAAAGTGACTCCATTGTCTTCCAAACTTCAAATCCAGGAGAAATTGCAGAAGTAGGGAAGAAGTGGGTATTTGGCCCAGTCATGTCTCCTAATGGAGCAACTGTCATGGGAGCAAAACAGAGACTCAGAATTCGGGGAGCATGAGTATAGGTTTAAAAAAAGATAACCATATTGGCTGTTAAAATAGAATTGATAAGTAATACTTGAAGGGAGTATGTGTGACACAAACTTGTAGAAAAAATTTTCTTGGGAGGTAAGAAAAAAAATTTAGAAATGGCATCAAAGGTGGAACCTCAAAGATGAATATAAATTGGCCAAATAAGCTCAATGTATTTTTATTACTTCCTGAACCACTGGAAAATCTCACTCCAAGCCAGGCCTATTTTTTTTTTGTTCCCAAACTAATTCTAATATCCATGAATTCAATGACTCTATTCACGTGTTACCTCCAGATTCTAAAATAATTCCTGAACACATTGCCGGGTATATTCATGAATAAATATATGAACAATGTTTAGAAGGGCACATGGGTACTATTTGTAGGTTAGAAGATAAAAAGTTATTGGATGAGCTAGTGATAGTACCTAATTCATTTCCTAGAACATGCTAGATAAATTATAGCTATAACTATAAGTAACAATATATTATAGATAAAAATAATACAAGTATTTTAAAAGGCCTCTCTGATAACTTTTTATATATGCTACCAGTTACCAAGATAGAACTTCTTGAAGACTGTTTCCTTGTCTGGCAAATCTTACTTTATTCCTGATTTCACCAGAAGGCATCAACACATACTTTCAGGACAATGTTTAAAATGATTAAAATCTGGTTGAGATAAAAAAAAAAAAAAAAAACTTAAGACATCTGAATTTTACTAATTAACTTGAAAAACATTGTGAAAGCTCATGTATAGAGAAGATTTTGTACTCGTCGTCTTTTCTCGACATCTATAAATCAGACTCAAGCAAAATTTGCCAGCTTTCTTTATCCTCTCTAATTTCTATAACTTTCCTTTTCCCATGAAGCAGTAGCAATGACTCCCATGAAGACAAGACATGGAGAAAAAGTTCTCTTTCCCTTCCCTGAGTTTGGGATGACCTTTAAGGATTGTTTCCTTAAATAAATTGTGATATTTAATGGTTGAATGCTTCTGATAAAGCTTTCAGGTCTATTTATTGAGCAGTAGAGAAAATATTTGCTTCTGTTTAAAAAAACAAATCAAAAGAATGTTTCATAATCAAGACATATTTTTTATATATTAAAACTATTTTGAATAATAAGTCTTTTCTCATGTCTTTTGGTAAAAGTTGCTTTGCTTCAAAGTCATTTTTTTTTTTTTTAGGTAGAATATTTTTTCTTTTAGCTGCATATCTGTCATTGTTATTTTTTAAATGTGAACACATTTTTTTTCAAATATAGAATCTCCTTGACCTTTAAGAATCACACATTTTTGTGAACTCAAATTTTAGTCATTCTTTGCTCAGTGCTGACATTATAGAACTGTTTAAGGTTAAAGCAACTTCACAGTTAATGTTTGAAAGCTTGCTTTATCTGTGAACATAAATAATTGAAAATTTCCAGATGTTTATTTTGAATATACGATGTCATACAATGTAGACTTAGCAATCATATTAATATGCTCAGATCTGGAGTGAAATATACCTGTCAACACATTTAATAGAATTAATTCACATATTCCTCTGTACTTATTTTCTAAATCAGAATCACATATATGGTATCGTACTACTTATTACACCATGTAAATTTCAGGTTTAATTAGCCAGGTATAGTCTCTAGGCAACATTTATTGGTGGTAGTGAATCTTTCTTTAAGTAAAATTTGAAGCAGCTATGCTGTCATTTTTTTCACTTGTTAATTTAATTTATGTTAGGAATAGATTTCAAAGATACATTTTATTAATCATTCCTAACACTGTATTTTATTTTCTTCTATCATTGTATTTTAAAATATGTCTATAAGTGGGCTTTTATGATAAATCTTTTTCTGTAAAATATATAGAGCAAGTAGATTCTCTGTTCATATTGCAGAATAAGCTGTGCTAGCTCATTTTTATGTATTTAATGATATTGTCTAGTATGACTTAAGATTTACTTTTTATTTTTTTAATTTCTTAATTGATTAAAGTGTTACATATGTGTCCTTATTCCCCCATGACTGCCCTTATTTCCCCCCCACACACACACTCATGCTCTCACCCCCCTGTTGTCTGTGTCCATTGGTTAGGCTTATATACATGCATACAAATCCTTTGGTTGATCTCTCCTTATGGTATCTCTTTTACTTAAAATTAAAATCAATAGATCATCTATTTTATTTCATTGGTCAAATTACTGTCATACCAAGTAGAGAAACCATATAAAGCATATTGTGGTCACTATGATTTTAATAAGTTCTGTTAAATAGATCATGTTTAATAGAGCATGCTAAATTTATTTTAATTTTATTGCTCCAAAAGATAATTTAGTGCACTTATACTATTTTTTCCCCTAAGGCCCCTGATGAAAAAGTAAGGGCAGCCTTATTTCTTGAAGAGTTGTAGCCCATAGGGAAGAGATCATGATTTAGTAGCTGTGTCTCAAGGAAGAATTTCTCCACAACTCAGGCAGAACTTAAAAAACAAAAACAAAAACAAAAACAACAACAGCAAGAAACATGACTGCTTAAAGGAATTAAAATGTTAGATGTATTGAGAAGTCAAGAAATATTTCAGGTTGCCTTTAGTTGAGATTTTCACAGAATATTTCTATTCTTTTGAATGCTGTTTTTATCAGACTACAATCAGATTCTTCTGTTGAAGCAAAGTCATTAAGAATTACGTTAATATAGGCACATGGAGAGAGAAGCAAATACACCTACAAAATTAGGAATTAGGAGACATCAGTATGTCTCCCTTATAAGATAAATACATAAGAAATAAGTTGGTATTTTATTTGGTTTGTATATTTATGGCCTAAAGAATAAATGGGTATAGTATGTGATATCAGAGCCAGGAACTGCAAGATTTTAGAAGAAATAAATAATATGAAATAATTATCTTTATGATTTATTGACAATGTCCCTTAATATAATAGAAGTATTATTTGATTGTTAGGTATGCTTTTTGTGGAAAGCATGCCCCTTTAAACACAACCTTCTTTTTATCTTCCCTCTTCCATTAGTTATGACAAGATAGAGCTCCCTCCTTATCTTTCATTTGCCACCTTGAGATAGCTGAGTTTTGCAACTTCAGCATTCCTAACAATCTCTTGCCTCACTCGACATCATCCTGCACACCATAATGAAATATTTGTTTCACCTGATAACAGTGATTCAAGTTCTAAAATTATAATATATAGCCAATATACAGTGTTTGTGCTTCTAATTTTTGTTGAGTGTCTCCATATTAGCAGTTTTATTAAGAATTTATAAACTCATGGAATTCTGAGGATCAAATGATCCATAATAATGAAGCTTAGCATTGTATAAATGAAGAAATTAAGACCTAGGGAGGTTTCTGACTTGCCAAGACTAATAAATAACATGCTCACATATAAAACTTAAATCAAATTGGAATGAGATTTTTTTTCTGCTAATCATTTTGGTACCATCATTTATGGTCTCCCCAAAATCAAAGTTCATCCTAACACGTGGAAATCATGTTCAAATTATATTTTTAAATTGTACAACATGATTAACTAAACATAAAACCAAGTATCATACTTGATTTAACAGATGTAGCTGTAATTAAATTGTAATTATTAGAAAATTAAGAGACTGATGTGCTTTCCTCCATGACTGGTGCTGGAGATTCATACTGAGACCAGAATTAAGGGAAAGCAGAAAGACAAGAAGGTAGCTCAGGGAACAAGAAGATGGTATGACTCAAATGCCTCAAAACAAGTCCTGCAAAGAAGCACTAGTAACAGTATAAATTCATCTTTGTTAGTTTAGTTTTCAGCTATTAGAAACATAATTACATGTATATTGTTGTGAAGCTACTTAGTGCCTTGAATGGCAGAATAGAGTGTATGTGTATATAATAAATATCATAGATAGATATAGATATAGATATGTATTACAAAGCAAAAAAATGTATATACATCCAGTTCTGATAAAGTACCTTCTATTGCTTAGAATCCTGAACTTGGTAATAATTACTCCTGATGTATTTGAAAAGCAGATAATTTGCATAATTTTATGCCTCATTTTGATTACAGAAAGTGAAAGAAAAACACAAGTAGAATATTTTATGTTTTATTTCTCTCTACTCCATTTCTGTAATTTATAGGTTTTGAAGTGGTATGGAATACTGCTTCAAGTTTTCCAGTCATTGTTTTAATTTCCATTAGAATTTTGTACCAATCAATTAATGAGTAATAGCAGCATGGTTACATTTTCCCTTGTATCTCTTTACAATGTGGACTCTGGCCACACAAGATTTTAAAGTGGTCTTTTGGCAGAATTTGCAAAATTGAAATTAAGAAAATGTATTTGGAATTATGATAGGTTTTATGAAAATCTTGAGAGAGACAAGCAATGGGAGGCAGGGAGGAGGGGGAAGAGAAAATAATAGACATTAAAACATATTTTAATTGATTTTCAGAGAGAGAGGAAAAGGGAGAGGGAGAGAAAGAGAAACATTGATGTGAGAAGGTAACATTGATCTGCTGCCTCCTGTTATGCCTCCCTGCTCCACACCAGAGCCTGCAACTCTGGTATGTGCCCTGACCAGGAATCACATGGGCAGCACTTTGGTGCATGGGATGATGCCCAACCAATGAGCCACATTGGCCAGGGCAATAAGCATTTTTAAATTTGAAGCATATAGTCTGAACTTCTTTTCCTATAATGAAGATCCTTAATATATTTCTTAATAGTCTTGGGATTGCTATTTTTTGTGTTTAACTTATTAAATGAAAATAAAACTTAAAGCAAAAAAAAAAATCATCTTTTCCCTTCATGTTATAGAAAGGATAGTACCCTCTATAAACAACTTTAATGAATGAGTACTGATTTACTAGAGTATTTCTAAATATTCTTAGTTTTAGGCCCTTTACTAACCAGCTCTATGTAAATTATGCACATGTTACAGACAGAGCAATAATGCAGTTTAAACAAAGTGGAAAAAACAATAAATGTAAGGGAAGATAGCGGAAGAGTATGGCTTTTCCCTAGTCATTCTAGATCAAAGGCTAATAGATCTATTTGGAAGCATCTCTACACAATAAAAAGAGGACTGGCTATCACTAAACCTACTAATTTGGCTTTCTAAATATTGGTTTCTGTAAAGGTATGGTGCTGGGTAGCTCTGTCCTCTAAAGTAAGCTGCTTCTCTTTTCAGGCACATTGGGTTCCTGTGGATTAGCGTCTGTTTTCTGAGACTGTTCCTGACAAAATACTAGGGTGGCTATTAGGGAGTCTCAGTTGTATGAATCCTTTATTGCTGAGCAATTTTTGTTTCTCCGTCTATGAAAAGTTTGTCAAAGTATAAATTAAAACAAATTATCCATATAATGAAATATAACTAGTCCATATATAATTAGCAGAATATTTTAAGGAATATATTCTTATTTTATTGTAAGGACCCCTTGATATATGAAACAAAATATTATAATGAAGGACACTGTACAGGTTAATAAGTGGTAAAGGAGAAAAATAGTTTATGATTCTAATTTACCTTCAAGATTTGGAGTGACAGTGGAAATGTGTGATGTGAGTATAAATGTATTTGGTTTTAAATAAATGCATTAAGTCTGGTTGTTTTATTTTTGTTAACAGTATGAAAGATGCAGGAGTAGGCCATAAGCAATGGAGGGGCCCGGTATCATCCACCTGCAAACAGTGCCCGATGGTCTATTCCAGCCCCGTTTGTGGTTCAGACGGTCACACCTACTCTTCACAGGTAAAGAATCTTATAGTTGTTTGGTATATAATACACAACTCATGTTTATGACTAAGTGCTTAGGTCTATTAGTTCTCTAATGTGATCATCCAAACAATTTTTAACTTGAAATAATGTGGATAACCTCACTGATTTGAAATATGATTCAATGTCTATTTGTTTCCCCTATATAAGAATTTTTAAAGTTTGAAATGCTGAAGTTGTCAACACTCTAAACCCTCAAAAATTAATACCAACATTATCTTAATTGCTGAGAGAGATCAGAAAGAGACCAGAAATTATTACCATGTATATAATAATGTTAATATTATTATTATATCAATAGAGGTGCAATCTGTCAATATCATTACTACTTTTATCTCATGTTATTTTCTATATTACTTTAAGCTTCCAAAACTTGTTTTTAACAAATGAAAAATCTAAGGATGAGAAAAATAACAAAATTTAATGTTTTCTCTGATTTAGTGTCCTCTCCTCTACATTAATCTGCCTCCTTATTTTATTCAAATACTAGAGGCCCAGTGCACAAAATTCGTGCATAAGTAAGGTCCCTAGTCCTGGCCAGTGATCAGGGTCAATCAGGTTCCCTGCCTCCCTGCCTCCTGGTTCCCTCACTTCCTCAGCACCCTGCCACCACTGCTGGTCATCTGCCATGTTCCACACCACCCCCTGATGGTCAGCACTCATCATAGCAAGCGATCTAACACCCATTCTCATAGTCGAACTCCCGAGGGGACAATTTGCATATTATCAGTAGTATTTTATATATACATATATATTTTGAATTTTTTAAGAACTGTATCTAATAAGACATTGATGAGTTGTTGTTTTTTCTTTCTTTCTTTTATGTGACAAATGAATATGGACTCACAACCTCTTAGTTGAAACTTTGGGAATACATACATGTGTATTGTTATGTAAAATATGTTTTTAAAGCATAATATGTAGTATCCCTAGTGGGGCCTTACCCTATAATTAAATACACTAATATATTTTGAAGGAACCCTATGAATATACACATTAAATAGGATATATATATAAAATAACCTCACCTCAGTTCTTTCTTGCAAGGTAAGTTCCAAAAATTTGGGGCTATTTGAACATTTTGTTCTGTGGGTAACTCTTTATGAACCATACTTTGTCTTGTTGAATATTTTCCTACAACTTCCATTTGCATTTTATAGTTTCTAATCTTGATAAGAGCACTACAATGATAAGATTTATTAATTCAATCAATAAATATATCCATAGGACTTACAGGGTGCCAAGTACTGTGTATTCTTAATTAAACCACCATATACCTACATGATAAAGTTATAAGATGTATATAATGGTGTAGTTCTGGCTAGGAGAGAAGGGAGTGTGACACTGATCTTTTCAATATGACCTTGATCTTGGTGAATATTAGCTTTGCAGGCTTAGAAAATTTATGCTGTCAGCACCAGGGAGAATGACTCTATCTCACATTATCACATTCCACAGGATGAGGGTGTGCCAATCATTATACTAATTTGTTAACTTACAAATAAGGATGCATCTTATAATATTCAAACTGGTAGGTAGAGTAACATGGGAAGCCACATTTAATCATAATTTTATTTGATAAGATGGATCACTGAACAAGTTGCATCATGAGACAGATTGGCTTTATTACTGGCATCCAGCTGATGCAGATGCATGTCTTTCTCGACAGTAGAAACATATGTGCCGGCAGAATTGATATGTTTGTATCCAGAACGCCATAGTCCCTGGAGAGGGCTGGCATTAGTCTAGCACCTGCTTGTTTGGAGCTCTCTTCAGGATGCTACTAATAGATGATCAGTTATTTCGCAATTTCGTTTCAAAGTATACAGAGTTACACTCACAAGTGATTTCCATCTGTTGAGACCATATGGGAAGCATTGTTTGATGATTTTAGAGAAAAACATTAGCATACTCCTACTTGAAACTAAATATACCTATCACATGTAGATTGATTCCCATACATTTCCAATCCCATGGGGTTTCCCCATTGTTCTCCTTTCTATCGGGCACACTCTGAAGCCCACATTACAAACCATATGCTCTTATTATTATTGTCAATAAATTTGTTTTGAACAATCCATTCTTGAATTATTAAGTCAATATTTTTGCATAGGTATCACTTTCAATAAATGCCTCATTTACGTAGGAAGACATATAAGGAGCATGGTTCAAATGAATGTGAGTTGTTCATAACCCCAAATCACCACCCTCTTTTCTATTGGTTTCAACTTAACTCGGTGATTTCTCCACCTTGGATCGCTAATCCTAATCTTACATGTGTGCACTATCAGTGAGGCTGTAGAAAACAATGAAAACTGAATAAAGATCTTAGCCCAGTAAGAACTTATATCAAACTCTCCTTTTTAGAGTTTATTGGAAGTTTACTTTGTAGATGTTTATTAGATTTAAATGTAAGGCACTCAACTTTTTTTCCCTTGTAAGTGGAGTAGTGCCCACAGAGGCAAGTCCTTCTTGAGAAGGTCATTGTATTATTTTTCCAGGATCTGTTTTCCAAGAGATAAGAATAGAAGATTGGGGCAGGGAACACAGGGTCTTTCTTTGGCTCCTGGTTCGCTCATCTTGGTTGATAGACTAAGCAAACTCTGTTCTACAAGCAACTTTGTTCTACACGGCAAGTTTAAATTAATAGCTTTTTGGGACATGCAGGCATTTAAGCTCACAATAATGGTGAGCTCCAAATCCTAAACTCAGTGTGGTCCACGAAGCTCCTGCTCGAAGCTTCTAATCCCCCAGTTGAGTAATCCTCACATGATAAGGATTAGTCAGGAGCCAGGTACTCTCAGCACAGGGAGTGTGACCCCACATCTAGGAAGGAAGCCCAGTCCTGCTCTCCAAGTCTTCCTGTGGTTCTGTATCTGCAGGAGCACCGGTATGCAGGGATTTTTGTGTTTTTGGTATTATAAAGAATATGCCTATCGGTTCTATTCCAGACCCACAATCTTCCCTCATTACCTTCAGCTCAATTTAGAGAGTAGAAATTGCAAATTGTATTTCCACTCTACAATGTAAGTGGAGGTGATGTCATTACAAAGTACAGCAGACCCGGGAGTTGAGGGATGGGTTGAGACAGAGGGTATCCAAATGAAGACTTCAGGCAAATGACCTAATAGTACGAGGATATAATTTTAGAAACTATGTCTTATTACACAATGGGACCAATTTTGAATAATTATTTTATTAGAGTTCAAACCTGAAGTTGTCAGTTTGTCTAGAAATCCTAAGCAGAGTATTTAGAGCTGTTTACATACACACAAAAAACAAAACAAAAACAAACAAACAAACAAAAAAAAGGAACTGATGAACTATGGAAAAATAGATTTACTTGGAAAAATATTGAGACTTTTGCAATTTTCAAGAGAAGTATTTTTGTAATATTATCTGTGTTTTATTTTCCTATTTAAAAAATGATTGCCTTTTTTAAGAAGTGACTTAGTCTTTCTTTTTCAAAGAACCAATCTATTTTGAATTCTTGTAAATTCAGTAATGCCAGAAAAAATCAAAACATAAGTCTGTTTAAGGTTAATTGGAGAGGTAATCACTCCTGAAATTGACATAAAGGATGAAGGTCTTTGTTACTTTACTTCAGGCAAATTCTATTTTGATTATATTGTCAGGCTTTAGTAAGAATTAACAATTGTTCTCTGATACAGCATCTGTGTTTGACCATGGATATATTTGTCACTGACTTGTGTAAATTGTATCCTGCATTTGCTGAGCAGAAGTCAATAAGTAATACTAATGTCCTAGAACTCAGCTGGGCATCTGTAACATAAATGCCCTGGGGACAACATGTTGGATGATTTTGAACACTTGATTCTATCATATTTACTTATGGAGTTCTTGCCAATTGAACCTAATAATGGCGAATTCCTAGGCATAACATTGCTTATAAGAAATATCTGTGTGTGTGTGTGTGTGTGTGTGTGTGTGTGTGTGTGTGTTTAGGGAAGGAAAACAGAAAGCTTATAATTTTATACTGGCGCCAGAGTCAATACTTATGTTGTTTGGGGTGGGGCCCTGAGAATCTGAATTTTACAAGCTCCCTGTGTGAATTTTACACATGCCCATGATTGAGAAGAACTATTGCTTTTGAAATCTTAAATATGAGAGTTTAAAAAAATATAAAACAGAACAATAAGTTTAGCATTAAATAAGAATCATTTACCTTTTATTGCAATTTGAGAAAGTTCCATTTTAAGTTTCAGTTTTGTCCTATTATTTGTTCATCACTAACTGTTTTCCATATTTGAGGTATTCTGTTGCTTTCTTTTAACAATAGTTCCTGATTCTAATAG
Organism: Pipistrellus hanaki; assembly: GCF_964339955.1. Lineage (NCBI taxonomy): Eukaryota > Metazoa > Chordata > Mammalia > Chiroptera > Vespertilionidae > Pipistrellus > Pipistrellus hanaki. The sequence goes on along the minus strand of NC_140507.1, from coordinate 60,706,347 downwards.
ATATATGTACTTTTTTGAAAGATAGAAAATTTCTTTCACATCACCATTTTGATGTTACCTCTATTTGTATTGGGTGTTTAATGGTCCTGTCTACCTTCTCTTGAATATTTTGTCTGAGCTGAGATAATTTTATGTTGGAAGATCAACAGTCAGAAATATATGTGCACTATTTCTGTTTGAACTGCTTTTCAACAAAAGCTGCATTTTGATTTTGCTTGGTTATGCCAACTTGATCAAGATTACAACTCCAGCATATTACCAGAATCGCTGGGATAAGCTCTTATTAAATCACTGAGCATCAAAAGAAATAATGTGAGTTAACTTTATCATAAAAAACTCAGATTTGAAAAGAACTCAATAGGACATCTAGGACAAAATTCTATATAACATGCAAGTCCCTGATAAGATATCATGTTCTCTGAGATAAATGTCTATTTTTTAAAGACTTTCTAATTGTCAGAAAACCTTTTCTCTCCTAACATTGATTTGGCTTCCAACACTCTCTAATTTTATCCCCTCTGAGACATATCAATGTGCAAAATAGATACTCTATTTTCTTTATTATTGGAAAAATATGAATTTTTAAATTTTCCATTTAAAATGTAACAAGAAGCTAAAAGATATTTTGCAAAGCAGACTAAGGGCATAATATTTCATAACTTATACAACTGTATTCCTGGTCTTTCAAATGCATTTTACACATTCATTTAGATACAAACTTTTTGATATAGCACACCTTCATTGACTATATTATCGTAGGCCATGCAATGTTTCATGGAATCCCAGCCTTTTAATTTGTCTTAATATTTGATCATATTAAGTCATATTTAATAAAATTATATAGTTATTATATTAATATATTTGAACTGATTTTAGGGACCAAAAAGTGGTAAGCATGAAACTCATCTGACAGAAATGAGAAAGTTTGGAGTTAAAGTGCTCCAGCTGCTATGGGCATCAGTTATTTCCTTATAAATTGACTGAGAGAGAGATTTATTCTCAATCTGAAAATATTAATTCAGTCCCTAGTCAGTGTGGCTCAGTTGGTTGGAGCTTCATCCTGTGAACCAAAAGGTCTAGGTTCAATTCCAGGTCAGGGTACATTGCAGATTCAGTTCATCCTGCAGGAGGCAGCAGAGCAATGTTTCTCTCTCTCCCTTCCTTTCTCTCTAAGATCAATTAAAAAAAAAAAAAAACTAATTCAGGAGAAATTAATTAATATGCTCCTCTACTGTAAATATTACATATTTGGGGTAAATATTATTACCAGGTAAATGTGAAATATGATATTTTTCAGTTGAATTTGAAAAATTAGAAATAATCACTGAATTATCATAACGTTTAAATATTTCTTAGAAAATATTGAGTAAAAATAAATTATAATTATTTTGTTATTTAATCCTGGATTTATTTTATCCTACGAATATTGGATGTACATGAAATATAATACGTTGAAAAATGTAGTGTTTTTTTAATTTACTAATTCATTATTAACATATTTAAATGCACACCTATAGGTAAGGAAATAATCATGTTCAGTGATGCATCATTTATTTTCAAAAAGGAAGAAGAAAATTATATTTAACCATGAAAACTATGTGCCATTTCTATAAAAGCATTCTTGTAACAAACTAACTATATTATGTTCCCAGCTTTGGCCTACATGGACTACTGTCAAGAAACTCTGAGCAGGGTGATCAGATTTCATGCTAATTCAACTAGAGAAGCCAGGTGGCTGAACCAGAATTGAGTTTGATTTCCCAAATCCCCTTTGCTTAGGCTGCCACTCGGAGAGTACAGCAAACAGACCAGCCTGCAATTACTGTTAAGGGAATGAAAGAAAAGCCCTGAATGTTTCAAATAGGTACCCATAACCTCTTTCCATCCTGTTAATTCCCCAGGAACCAGATGAGAGAGTACGTTTCCTTTCTGGATACAGAGATATTCATTGACTAATCTGCTGCACTAAAGTGAGGGAGGTAGCCTCTGAAATAGTTTTCAGTAGATTTTTTGAAGAGACCATCCCAATGCTTGCAAATATCAGATGCTTGTGGACCATAAGGAACACGGGAGAGGGATTACATACCTTGCCTGTCAGCCCATTATTGGATAGTTTTTTGATAAAAGTTTTCACAGTTGTCCAACCACGGATAGTCCCAAAAGTGAACCATTTGACACCAATTAGTGACAAAGAACACAAGGATGTGGCCCGATGGAACTGGAATAGCAGCAGCAGAATCTGAAAAGTGTCAAGAGAGACTTACAGCTGAAATTGACTCACTGGGTTTGTGGAGCCCCAAAGTAGGAGTGCCATGCAGTTTGCTGGGTGGCTTATAAAAGCAGTCCGACCAAGTAGAATGTCCAAGGGAAGAACATAATCTTTCCAATACCCAAAGAATCTGGGTAGGAGCTAGGACTAATCTTCTGATGATCAGCAAAGTAATGGATAAAACTGCTTAGTACAGTGATTGACACATAGTGGTGACCTGAAGAAAGTAGTTGTTTATCAATTGTGTATTTTGTAGTTATAGCTGATTTGTACTTTTGGTTATTCTGCATAAAGAACTTATAGCTGATAATTTATTTGTACCATTGGGTTTATTTTATATGTACTACTTTAGTGAATGCCCAAGTAAACATTCCTAAAGAAAAAGGAAAGAGATCTTGGGAGTTGAGTTAATCTATTCATTATCGTCCAGTGGACCAGTGCCTAAAGATGAGCTTCTCAATCTAGAAATGAGTGACATCTGAGTTCAGATAACACTTTATTTTTGGGAGCTCATCCACACATTGTAAGATGTTTTTTTTTGTTTTTTTTTTAATAAGTTTTTATTTTTCATATTATTACAAATGTTCCTTCCCCCCCCCCCCACCATTGCTCTCCTCCACCAGGTTCCCACCCCACCCTCTGCCCTTTCCCCTCTCCCCATTGTCCTCATCCATAGGTGCACAGTTTATGTTCAGTCTCTTCCCACGCCCCCCTCTCCCCTTTTCCCCAAGAATCTTCAGTTCACTCCCCTTCCATACCTCTGATTCTATTATATTCAACAGTTAATATTGTTCATCAGATTTTTTTAATTTCCTTGGTTTTTAGATTCACTTGTTGATAATTACGTATTTGTTGTTCATAATTTTTATCTTTGTTTACTTTCTCTTCTGAAAGAACCCCCTTCAGCAATTCATATAATTCTGGTTTGGTGGTGATGAACTCCTTTAGCTTTTTTTTATTAGTGAAGCTCTTTATCTGGCCTTCGATTCTGAGTGATAGCTTTGCTGGGTAGCTTATTTTTGGCTGTAGGTTCTTGCTATTCATCACCTTGAATATTTCTTGCCTTCCCTTCTGGCCTGCATGGTTTCTGTTGAGAAGTCAGCTGACAATCGTATAGGTGCTCCTTTATAAGTTACTACCTTCTTTGCTCTTGCTTCTTTTAATATTCTCTCTTTATCTTTTGCTCTTGGAATTTTAATAATGATGTGTCTCGGTGTGGTCCTCTTTGGATTTCTTTTGTTTGGAGTTCTGTGCGCTTCCTGGACTTGTAAGTCAAATTCTTTCACCAGGTGGGGGAAGTTTTCTGTCACTATTTCTTTCAGTATGTTTTCGATATCTTGCTCTCTCTCATCTTCTGGAACCCCCATAATTCTGATGTTGGTTCGCTTGAAGTTGTCCCAGAGGTTTCTTACATTATCTTCAATTTTCTGGATTCTCTTGCCTTCTAGCTTCTGTGGAGGAGTGTCTTCTGGCTCTTTATGTTCCAAATCTTTGACTTGATTCTTGCGATCTTCCCTTCTGTTTTTAGGACTCTGTAGAATATTTTTTATTTCAGACAATGTATTCTTTATTTCTTGTTGATCCCTTATCATTTCTTGTTGACTCCTTATTAATTCTAGTTGATCTCTTTTCATATCCTCATAGGCCTTATCCATCTTTTCTAGGAAATTCTTGAAAAACCTTATAAGCGTAGATTTGAACTCTATATCCAGACGCTTTTTGTTCTCCATTTCTTTCGTTTGTGATCTATTTTGTTGTCGCATTTCGCAGTTACAGATGGGACGGGGTTTCAGGGTGGAGCCTGCAGCTTTGGCTTCCGTCAGCCCCGCCCTATGCGGGTCCTTCAGTGCTCACTGCCGGCGCCTCTGAGAGAAAGGTGCCCTCGATTTTCGCCTGCTGCCAAACAGTCTATGCTCTCCCACAATGAGCCCGGTATTGGGGTTCAGTTCAGTTGGAAGTGGAGTTGGAGGTGGCGTTCACAGCAGTCTGGAGCCCCAGTCTCCTTCCCGTCAGGGCAATCCCGCGGCACAGCCGGCAGTCCCTTCTCTGCGCACTGTGTGCGCGCCTCCGGGACCTCCTTTCTCCGCTACCCCGGGGTTCCGACTTACAGCCCAGCTCCCTCTGGCTGAGCCTGAGTCCCCGGGGTCTGGCCCAGAACTGGGGTTCAGAGCAGTCAGGGGCCCAGCACAGTCGGAGTTTTATCTCCTTTCCGCTAGGGAACGCCCGCCAGGCACTCGGCCTCCCTCCTCTCCGGCTCCGTCCTCTCCGCGCGCGCCGCGTGTCTCCGTACCTTAGGCTTTTACAGCTCCTCCGTGCTTCCTTCTGGTTTTCTCCTTGCTTCTTGTTGTAGGATTTCCAGTCAGTCGACTTTCCTGTAGTTCTGGGTAATGTCCATTTTATATTTTAGTTGTATTTTATTAAAATTGTTGTATGCGGCTGCGGCTAGTTGCCTACCCGAGCAGCCATCTTGGATTCTACTCCCATTTTCCACACATTGTAAGATGTTTAGCAACACTTTTTACCTCTATCTAGTGGACACCAGCAGATCTCCCTCCATACTCTAGTTGTAATAACAACAACAACAAAAGTCTCTAGATGTCTCCTATCTGAGAACCTCTGGTTTAAGCCATCTACCTTGACAATGGTGAGTCTCTGGCCATAAAAACCTGTAACAGTAGACTTTCCAATGTTTGCTGACAATGATTTTTGGGGTCTTTTCTGTGAACAGTCCAGATCTCTCCTTTTTAGGTCATTTTTTTTTTCATTGTTATTAAAGCAAATGACTAACTTCCTTTTGCTGATAAGTGTCAACGTGTACTATTGAAAAATCATTCTGCAGGCTTGCTTTTCACAATAACTCATAATTTAAGTGTTCTCAGTACCCAGGTTCTTAATCAAGAATGCATTAATCATGTCTTTCTCTACTGTATTTGCATTTTGGGGTAATTATAGACTAATGAGTATGCCCTTTATGTGATATTTTGCTTCACTTATACCTTTATAAATATTTCAGTTTTGTGATAATTAAGTAAATTGAACATTATTAATTGGAAGTGCAATCAGTGGAAACAGCTAAATTTTCTAAAATACAACTACGTTTGATATCCTACTATTCTTTGAATAATATTCTTCACAATTTTTTTCCAAAATCAATCCATAAGTAAACAAAACTAAATGGTTTTCTGACTTCAGGAAGCTAAATTCATACAACTATACACATGGTGTGTATTTGCTATACATCTGATTCTGTTGCTTTCTACAGAAACACATAAAAAAAAGTTCAGTAGAATCATTGTGAAGAAAAATTGTTTCACTTATGAAGTAATTTTTTTTGCAGAGCTATAACTTCATTATATGCAACTCTTAAAGACAGCTTTGACATTTTGAATTTATAATTATGTCAAAAAAAATTAGCCAAAAGGTAAAAGTTGATAATGAAATCAAATTTTATAAAGATTGTGCTTTTTTCTTGTTATTTGTCTAATAACATTACAAATAATCAGTGATCAACTTTTGAGCAAAAAAAGTGTTTCTCTATTTAATAAATTAATAGATCATGTATTTTTGCTGTTTAAGTATTTCTTGAACTTTCCATTTTTCTTGGAATAAAAATATCACTGCTAAAAATTAACCACATTTAAAATGTGAATGAGTATAGAATAACAGCTTTGAAGGGAATTAACATTTTCAAATTTAATATTAGCTACAATTAATATTGACTTTTGACTTTATCTGCTCATATGCCTCTTATAATTGCTGCTGAACTTTTCTTAAATTATGTCATGAGTCAGAATTTTATTATGACCAAATCCAGGCTTCTGAAATATGAAGCTACAAGAATTTACAGGAAATAATATTAAATTTGAAGTCTCAACGTTTTATATAACTTATTTGGCTTTCCTTAAAGCACTCACAATTTCTTAACTATGTTAACTTTTTATTAGCTATAGGGACTTATTAATTACATTTAAAATTTATTGTGACTTTACATGACAAGATCATTTTTAATTATTGAAATATTAAATTATAAAAAAATGATACCTTTGAAATAACTTATTCCTCCAAAAAGGCCCACTAAACCATTGCAAATATATTTCAAGTGCAATAGTTTTTAATCATTTGTTGTAGGGCTAATTAAGAATTTTGCCAGGGAGAGTTATTTGACAAAAAAAAAAAAAAAACACATGCTGCACAGATGTGAGTAATCTGATTAGTCATTGGGTGGATTCGGTGCTCTTGGTATTAGCTGAAGCTGAATTAAATTAGACACTGGTTCATTTGTCGATGGGAGCCAGAAAGTCTGCAGTATTTCTTCTTAAAATAATTTGTAGTGGGTAAGTTATGGGGTAGCCACTAAAGAAATCACATTACTTTAGAATTAGCAAGATCAATTTATTTTAGGGGAGGAAGATAGTTATTGCCTCTTTAAAATGTGGAGCAGTTTTATAATTTTTAAAATCATATCAAATGTGCATTTATAAAATATTATCTTACGAATGATTTATCAATATCGTGGCTTAGAATACTAACAAAGAGTAATGTTTACAAAGAAAATCAAACCAAACCAAAACTAAACAAACAAAAAGAAATCTTTATGTGCCTTAGTAATTTTGATCATTTACCTTTAATTTTATTCAGCTTTGTTAACATTTACTGAGGAGAGCCTGGCTCATGGTTGCTACTGCTGTTTGACTCTTGAAACACTGTAGTTTAGGTGTTATCCCAATTATTCATATGGGAACATTGAGGCTGGAAACATTTAAAATACTAGCCCCAAAAGTCACATTTAAGAAAAGACACTATTAAGATTTTAGCTCAGGTGTTCATTTATCTTTCCCCATAGCATAAATGATAGAATCACAAGCATACTGTTGTCACTTTCTCAATGTTTTACTGTTTAATTAAATATATTTTTTCTCTTTTCTTATACAGTGCAAACTAGAATATCAGGCCTGTGTCTTAGGAAAACAGATCTCAGTCAGGTGTGAAGGCCATTGCCCATGTCCTTCAGATAAGTTAACAAGTACAAGCAGAAATGTAAAGAGAGGTAAGTGATGAAAACATCTTTATAGTTTTACTTGTTCTCTCTACTAAAATGTTTTGTAGTAAATGTCATTATGCATTATGTATACAGTGTAGCTTAATTTTATACATATATCGAGCAATAATTATATTGTAAGTGAACTTTAGCCTCTATTATTATAGCAAGTAATGTTTTCCTATAGATCTACATTTATCTTAATTGTAACATTATATGTATATTTCCTACATGTTTACCATATATAAGAAATCTAAAGCAATTCCTTCTATGAATTATTGTGTCAGAAAAGTGTTTTATATCCATTTTTTTTCCATTTTGGAGCAAGCAGCTGATTAGTGGGAACATAGTGATAGTTCGGCTCACTGTGGAGCTGGTCAGATAATTAGCACTAATCTTTTTAATTAAAATGTTCTACCCCATATAGAATGTGAATGTGTGTATAAGATGACTACTAAATAATTTCATAAATTAAACTTTCTTTTGATTATATATAATGTTTTAAATCTTTATTTTTATTGGTTCAATGTCTAATAAAATAATGGAATATAATGAATCCAATATGTGCTACAATATACAATTCAACTTTTCATTGATTATTTATTGTGGTTAGAATGGTAATGTTCTTATATTTAAGATATTATTTATGCATTTGAAAATATCTCTATAGCTGCTAGTTTTAGTTCTTTACATCTATAGATAAAGAAGACAATTTAAAGCATTTTTTGAATCAAGGACTATTTTAGAGAACATTAATATCCACATTTGTCACATATTTTATAACCATCTGAATCATGTAATATAACAATTATTATCATTGGACTTTAATGAAAATAATTCATTTTATCCTTTTTAAAAAAATCAATAACAGATATGCATATAAAATATTTATTGTAAAACATGTATTTTCTTAAATATGATATATTTGATATTCTATATTATAATGTCTCAAAATGAATATTTTATTACAGATACAACTTATGAACTTCAATTATGCCACTTATATTTTCTTTACTTAAAATAAGTAATATTTTAGATAAAATTTAGAATTTAAAAACTATTACAGCATTGCTTTTAGTAAAGTGCCTAGCTGATTGTATTATTAAAAGTAAATTAATTGATTTGAAAATTAATTTCAAGCTAGTGTTTAGATATTATGCAATATGCAGAAAGACACCAACTGTTGGAAGAAAGTTGTCTTCCAGAAATCTCACACTTGTTGCCTAACCCCAGCCTAGAGTCAATTGCAGAGTGATTCTTCCTGGACTCCCTACTCTCGTCTCCCAATCCACTTGCTCTACCATAGCTCAAATGAGGATATTCAGGCATGACCTTGAATATATTAATCAATCCTCTTATAATTAAAATTAATTATCATTTTATTTTAATTGAAGTATTCAATATCTCTTGCATCCTTCATCTCTATTCCCTATTTACATAATTGAATACATTTTGCTCAGCAAATCACTCTTAATTTTGAAGTAAATCCTACGTTGGTGTTCAATATCCATGTCTTATTGTTTTCCTTGGAAGCTATAAAAACATTTGAGTAGTAGTCATAATAAGTGTATACCTATAATACATCACAACCCTGCACTAAAATTCCTCTTAAATAAGACTTCTTGCTTTTTAAAACTCATTTTTGAATAAGAAGATATATGTGATGTTGTATTAATTTATCATAAGCTTCCACAAACTACAAAATGAGCTCAGTATCCATTAAAGAGGATCCCTTGTGAATAAACAATAATTATGTTTTGTGTTGCTGGAAGTCTCTGTACAATGTTTATTTTAATATGTCAAGAAGAACACTTCACTTAAAAATCATATCACCAGGGGATAAGGATCATTTGTGTTCAATTGAGCGTAGAAAGAAAAGCAAGAAGAATTTAAACTAATCCTGCTTTGATGGATTGTCAGGGCAAAACAAGTACAGAATAATGCTAGCAACTATGGAAAAAGAGTACAGAAAGCTGTGAATGTCATTTCTGCACAGTACCAAAGTCCAAGAGAAAGGGAAATGTAAAACCTAGTTCCATATCATTTCTAATCTTTCAGTTGTCATTTACATTGAAAACTTGCCTTCAGTAGGCTGTGTAGTACAGGAAATTCAATTTAATGTCATCTCTGTTCTAGAAAAAGGGAGACAAACTGCAAAAATGAAATATTTCTTGAATCTTTCTGACTTCCTACATTTGAGGTCAAATTGACATCATAGTAAGTTTTGACTGTGTTAACAGCTGAATGAATTCTTTAAAGTGACTTGAAATATATTCCAACTAATAAAAGTACATTTTCTTTATATAGTGGGAGAAACCAATGTTTTCCTTTGTTCTCCTAATGTATTCAGTAATGGATGTGCATAAAATGATCCAAAGATATGTGTTCAAGTAACCCAAATAAAGATAATAGGCACTTTACATTTTTTAAATTCTAGGTTCTGACTTTACATAAGTAGATAAGCATACTCCTCTTCAATTAGTAAATTAATGCTACAGTTTTCTGCTTTTAAAACTCAAAAAAATCAAGATTACAAAGGCCAGAGCTTCTAGGTCCCTTTAGTGTAGTACTTCTTTCTATTATAAAGAATTGTTTGATCACAAATGCAGAATGATCATTTGAAAGATTAATCTACTTTATCCAAGGATTGTTGACATTTTAAATGATTTCTAAATCCCCATATACATTTTATGTAGTTAGGTTAATATGAGATTCATAGGTATGAACCTGGACTATGGACAAACCATGTATTTTGTATATTGTTTTGCTACATTTTGTTTTTGGTTGCAAAATTATACTCAGAGACTGTTGTCTTTGCCAACAATTTATTTAGCACAGGTTCATAGTGGGGATTATAATAATTCATAAGCCACTAGCATACAGGATAATATCTCTTAACAAGCCAAGAAAGAAAGAAAGAAAAAACATATTCCATCCAAATGACAGATTTAATCGTACAATCATTCCAGGCAAAAGGAGATAAAGAAATAAAAGTCCAGCCCTGTTCAGTGTGGTTCAGTTGGTAGTGTCTTCCATGTACCAAAAGGCTGCTAGTTAGCATATGCCCAGGTTGTGGGCTTCATCCCTTGCAGGGAGCATGCAGGAGGCAGCTGATTGATGTTTCACTCACATCAGTGTTTCTCTCTCTCTCCCTCTTCCTCTCTCTCTCTAAAAATTCATAAAAATATATTTTTTATAAAAGAAAGTCCACATTTAACAAAAGTGCACTTTTTACTCGTATGAAAGTTTGGTTTCTTGGGAGAAGTCTTGACCAACCGTGAGTTGACATCCTCCTGTCAGTGCAAAAACGAAAGCCCCTCATTGCTGGAGCACATTGCTGGGGAAAGGAAGGCGATGGTGTTGCTGAACATGATAGGCTGCTCTGAGGATTATGACTCCAGAGACCTTGATGTGGTTTAGCACCCCTGCCAACAGTCACCTTGGACAGGTCAGGAGCAAATGTATCAAGATCTTCAGAGTTACTACTTAGGTCAGCAGTGTGTGCCCTGCCCAGGCTGAAACTCAAATAGTCTTCACAAACTCTCAGTATTTATCATCTAAATGTCCCCTTACCATTGTTTTATCTCTACATGTTCTTATCAGTAAGTTTCCAGTGGGGCCCCTCTGCATTGCTGAGTGCTTATAAAGTTTAACAGATGATATGATAATACCATCCTGACTCAACTTACTTCATTCCCACATCAAAACAACTTATCAAAAAACAAAACAAAACAAACAAACAAAAAATCTTATTTTTTGTCCTTGTCATAAACAAGTGGATTGAAACAGCTTCATTTGAGCCCTGGCTGGGAGGTTGTTTGTTGTCCCATACACCAAAAGGGTGCAGGTTTGATTCCCAGTCAGGGCATATACTTAGGTTGTGGGTTTGTTAAGGCACATACAGGAAGCAACTGATATTTCTCTCTCACATCAATGTGTGTGTGTGTGTGTGTGTGTGTGTGTGTGTGTGTGTGTGCGCGCGCGCGCGCGCGCGCGCGTGCGCACGCGCGCACCTTTCTCTCACTAAAAACCAATAAATACCTATACTTAGGTAGCTTTAAAAAAGGAAAAACAAAACAAAAACACACACAAAAAAAACAGCCCCAGCCAGTTTGGCTTAGTGGATAGAGCATCGACCTACAGACTGAAGGGTCTGGGGTTGATTCTGGTCCAGGGCATGTACCTCATTTGCAGGCTTGATTCCCAGCCCTGGTCACATGTGCAGGAGGCAACCAATGGATGTGTATCTCTCACAATGATGTTTTTTTGTCTCTCTCTGTCTCTCTCCCTCCCTTTCACTCTCTCTAAAAAATCAATGGGAAATATCTTCAGGTGAGGATTAATAACATAAAAGGGAAAAGAAAAAACAGCTTCACTTAAATCATAAATTTTATATATGCATCAACCCTAAATATAGAAAGAATTTTCAGGTCAGGGCCAAAGATGTAGAAGAGCATTGAGATATTGAGAGCATTGGAAAGAACCTTAGACAATGTTTATTTTGCACTTAATATATCTAAACTCAAAGGAGACTACCCTAGACATATCTTAAAGGATCTGCATAGCAGTGGTTGATGATCACAGTAAACTCAAATAAATATAGCAAAGATAAAGTATAACATTATCTGTTTATGAAAAATACTTTACATTCAGACATATCAGCAAAACCTTTTGATGTTCTAGTCTGTATACACATTAAATATAACATATTGGTATAATTATTTAACTAGGTCAGGCAAAATAATTTTTATTAAAATTCTGTAACTTTAGGCATTCTTGCAATAAGGTATCAAATTTGCATTTGGCCTCATTTTCTGTCTGTCGTTCTGCATATATCTCATGTACTAGATCAAGTTCTACAATTTACATTTCTAAAAATTGTGATCATTATAAAGTCTATTTAAAACCTAACTATCCAGGGAGTCAATGGGTCCTGGTGCTTAAACTCACAGGTACTATTGTGGTTCGACATCCATATGCTTACATTAGTGATCCTGCCACTGACTTGAAGTATGACCTTGAAAAAAATAGCGAAACACTCTAATTTTTAGTCTCCTATTTTCTCATATCATTAAAATGAATCCGCTGGGTTTGAAGACTAAATTGAAGTAGATAAAATGTCCTTAGCACAGTTCCTAAATTATCTCTTCTATTCCTCAAGGATCTCTATTTTACGAGGGCTGGGATTTTTCCCTACTTGGAAGCCAACAAGTTAACCTACATAGTTTCTCAGATGCTGATAGCAAAGAGGTAACACCTAGACAAAGGGCGTGATTGCTCACAGCACAAGGTTCGGGCTCACATTTGTTCCCCTTAACCTCTCGTCCCACAGGAGAGAGGTGGACTGGGTACTGTGAACACAGTGGGTTTCAGCCCCAGCTGAAAAAACAAACAAACAAACAGAAAAAAAAAATCCAAGTTTAGGAAACCCTGAGTGATAAGGAGGCTGGTAGCAAACATGCCCAACCTTTGCCCCAGAGGAAGACTTCTTGACATTCCTGGAGAGCATCACATCTGCCTTCATCTCTGTAGGTAGATACGAGCCCAATTTCCCAAGTCCATTTGCTCCATAGATATATTTTAAAAAGATAGTGCAAGGAAAAAGCTGAAATGTGTTGACCCGGAAGAGGCACATGGAGACTTATCTCTCCACAATATTAACAAATTCGTCCGTGCTTCCGAGTGAACACTTGCTGTTGAGCTCTTTGATTCTGCTTTGCCTTGATCTCCTCTCCTGTTGAATCTGTCCCTGTTACCTCTCCTGAGGTGTACATCCTCCCCCCAACCACGAACCCTGCTCCTTACAGCTTCCCCAGTGCCGTGGTTATAAATGGTAGTTAGGGAATAATTGTTGAAGTTAAGTGAATTTGTGTTTATGGAGATTTCACTTCAGTTTTCTCTTACTTGTCATGGTGCTGATAAAAGTTGGCTATTATTCTTTTCTTTGTTTCTCTATAGGTGAGCACTCCCCAACCCAGCTTTCTTTAACATTCTTTGACTTTTTTTTACAGTTTGAATGTGGTATGTGTGGTTCACTTGCTTTTGTTTTGCATTGTCTGGTTATTTTGCTAGGCATTTTCTGAATTTCTTGTATCCATGGTTTGGTATCTGACATATTTGTGTGTAATTTTTTTCCCCCCTCACCTGAGGATATGTTTATTGACTAGAGAGAATGAAGGGAGAGAGGTTAAAACAAACAAAAACAAAAACAAAAAAAAAAACAATGTGAGTGAGAACCATGGATTGCTTATCTCTCATAGACCAAACTGGCAACCTAGGGATGTGTCCTGACCAGGAATGGAACCTGAGACCTCTAGGTGTAGGGGATGATGCTCCAACCACTGAGCAACACCAGTCAGGGCTTAGTGTCTGATATTAAATTTGAAAAGATCTTGACTATTCTTTAAATATTTTGCTATTCTCTTCTCCTTCTTCTGCTATTCTGACTGAGGAAATGTTACAGCTTAAGCATTTAGTATGTGGATTATGTCACTATGTTTGGAGCAGATGCCATTTCAGACATTTCAGCTTCCTCTTGTGTTGTTGTTTGTCCTCTCCTCTCTCAGGAGCTTCCGTTTGTATACTACTCCTCACAGTGAGTTAGCATCTGGCAGCTGTTTTAGTTGCTATTTAGTGTTACTATTATTGGAGGCATGTTAGAGTGCTGGTCTGGTATTGGAGGAGGGAGGAGCTTTCTAATTTTCTGATTGTCTTAGTCTTTATTGGATCTGTGTCTTAGGGAAGTGGTTCTCTCCCTCCTCCGGGCATAGAGGCCTCTCCATTCCTGAGCCCTACTTCATTCTCCAACTGCAGAGTTCCCAGCCCAGGTCTCCAGAGCTTTATCCCCTGTCGGCTATGGCATTTATTTATTTATTTATGGGTTTGTTGGTTTGTTTCCTTCAGTAAAATAGGAAGGTTGGAGGGGCTACAGTTGGGAGATTATTTTTCATTCCCCCTCCTCCTCCCATAAGGAGGTCTCTATAATAGAGAAAACTCTGGATTTATTTCAAAATGGTTACTCTTTTCCTTTCCTACAAGAGGCACAGTTTGATATTTCTTTGGGTTTCTAGAAGGCAAGCCCAAGGCAACTAGAGGCTCCATAGGGTGGAAGCATCCAGAAGTTCCTCGTCGTCATGCTAGTCCACACTCAGCCTTCAGCATGGGGTCAAAATCAAATCTTATGTGTCCCCATCAATTTATGCCTCCAGAGGCCTCTTCTCTGAGGCAGAATATCCCAGCTTGACTCCAGTTCCCAAGGGAGCACAGTTCCTTCCCTGTGCTGGCACAGAGTATCCACCTTGCCCTCTGATGAGGTCCTTATCCCTCATCCCCAGAGACCAGGAGTTTGGTAGGAAGAAGGAGTTGAGCAGACATGATGCCCCTCTTCCACTCCTGCTGCCAGGGCCTTGTGGAGAGCTGTCTTAAACACTCTCCATGAGAACCCCTGAGGTCTTGGAAGAACAGCCTTCACCAGTGTGAGCCCCTCCCCTCTGACTTCAGCCTCCAAGAATTCCTTACTCTCAAGCCGGTCCCTGCTCAGCCTCCAGCAATAAATCAAAATTACTATTGTAGTGTTTCAACCTGCCTATGTCGCCCATCAGCTTACCGGTGAAGTAAATAAATCTCAGGTGCTATATCTCTAGATTTGCCAGACTCTTAGATGTTTAGTCTGGTGGTTTGCCCTATAATCTCAGTTCTTTGAAGGGTCTCTGAAAAGTGATTTTTAGTCTCTTGCATTTTTCTTGGTATAAAAACAGGAATAATGCCTTTTAAGCTCTTTACATTTTGGATTTGACACTTGAAATCTAAAAATACTTTTAAAATACAAATCACACAGTTATTAATGCATCATTAGTTATTACCATATAATTTATTGGAATATGAAGCTCATCTGCTGTCTTTTGAATAAAGGATAACACTATAAATTAATAGTAAAAAGAGATGAGGTGAGATTTCCTTCCTATAAATAACGTGGGTGTTTGAAATTATTGTCTTCTGACCCATATATTCCAGAAACTGATAGCACACATGTGCAGAAGAGCACTTGCACTGGAGGGTTTCGTTTGGCGCTCTGAAAAAGAGGAGGGAGACTCAGAGATCTTCGTTTTGCTGGTTTATTAGAAGGCCTGCCACATAATACTATAAGATTTTCTGACTGTGTAATTTAGCATGTGTTTAACTCTGATTGCTTTAACTCAAAAGACCTAAGTATCACCATTTTACAAAAGGCAAAATGAAGAGGACTGTTCTTTTAACTATTTTTTTTTTTTTTTGCTGACCTTGCAAGATAAAGTCCCAGAGAGGCTTCCCAGGCACTTCTCAGCAGTTGCTCAGTAGAGTTAAATTGTGAGCTCTGCTCCATCAGCTCCTTATCCCTCATCCCCAGATTATATCATATGCATATAAAATAATACGTTTGAAATATGGGAGCAGCTTGGTAATTTTCTGAATAATTATTGAAGACAGAAACTCAGTTTTTCCCTCTCACTGCAGATTTTTTCTAATTCATTTTCTTAGCAAACAATTGTTCTTACAAACTTTACTAAAAAACAATTTAGCTTTGTCAAAACTAAAAATTTCACTAAAGTCACCAGAGTTAACATAAAATCAATGCCAGGGCATCATAGCACATTAAATATAAACATGTTGACATTTTGTATGAGTTTGGCCAGAGGCCATTGTATTTGGTTTAGATAGGTCCTGATTCCAAACAGAATAGGGACTTTACACTTAGAATCGTGTCATTGTTTTTGCCTTACTTTGTGGGCTTTAAGGAATAAAACTACAGGAAGTCCTCCCCCCCCCCCAAAAAAGTATATACATTTTAACACCTGATAGCTCAATTTTTAAAATTAAATATATTTTAGTAAACACTTCATTTATATTTATTCAAAGTGGGTGTATACATTTTTGGGACACCATATATATTGATATAATTTGACTTTTTAATCAAGGTTATATTTTTTCTGTTTAATCCTACATAATAAAAGGCTAATATGCAAATCAACCAAATGGCAGAATGACCGGTCACTATAATGTGCACTGACCACCAGAGGACAGATGCTCTAGTAAATAGATAAAAAGGATGAATAACTTTATAGCCTAGATTAGTTTCCCAGTGGAATGTGATTTTTCCAAGGTCTATTTTATAATCAGTGTAATATTATGATAATTCCCCTAAGAGTAGCTGGTATACATTTTACAAAAATTGAACTATATAAACCCAGGTTATTCCCAATGATACTCAATATGTGATTTAATTGAAACTTCAAAATTAAGAAACAACAGCAATAATAAACACTCATGATTATGTAGTAGTTTGCAGTTAATGAATTTATTTTCTTAAAACTATAACTGAAATGCAAATAAAGCTGTTCATTCATCAAATAGTAATTTTTATTATTGTTTTTTTTTAAAACAATGTCTTTTTTATTTCAGAGGGGAAGGTAGAGGGAGAGAGAGAGAGTAACATCAATGATGAGAGAAAATTGGGGTTTGAGCCTGAAACCCTGGGCATGTGCCCTTGATTGAAATCAGACCCAGGACCAGTCATTCAGTCCATAGGCTGACGCTCTATCCACTGACCCAAATCAGCTAAGGCAAATAGTAGTTTTTAAAATTATATTACCCATTTTTTAGTCAAACAAGTAAATTATATCATATGCATATAAAACAATACATTTGAAATATATATGTATTATATATACTAGTATTATAGCTAAGAAAATCTTTGTTTTGACATGAAGCTCTTCTCAATTTTAGTTATTCCTTTCACAGATTAATCTGTGGCACCTAAGATTGCTTGTTGATTTTATCAACAATTGTAATGGTTTTGTGTTCTAATTTATTTTTATTATATTCCTACTGTTAATAATTTTGCCTAAATAGAATTAATTTTCTTTTGTTCACCTTTAATATTAGCAAATGCTATTCATTACTTTAATCTTTAAACTATTAAGCGGTTTTCTTTACCTTTAATTAATGATTTAATCTTTACTGTAGTTCATTAATCAGTAATCACTTGTCACATGCCAAATGCCTTTTCAAAAATCATGACATTTCATGTCCAACATACAATGCTCATAAACCATTTATGTTAACAGACTTCCTTTTGTACTGTGTTGAAACAAACCTCTCTATTATTTCCTGTTCACTTTAAAAATACTTCCTTTTCCTCACCAGTATTAAACTCTCTTCTCTACCTTTCTCATGCATATTAAGCCATATGGACTGGAGACAGTAAAAGCTCATTATCATTATAGTTATTACTAGAAGTCAGGTGCATGACTTCATGCACTGGTGAGTCGGCCATCAGGGGTGGACTGGCTGGGTCCAGGGGCTGTGGGCAGTTTGCCAACTTGCCCCGCCTCCGTTTGGGAGTGAGGCCAGCCAGGGTGAGGGCTGCAGGCATTCTGGTACTTTTGCCATTCAGTCAATTTGCATATTACCCTTTCATTATATAGAGTTATTATGATTTTCATCCAGAATGCCAGAGGAAAGGGTAATTTAAACTAGGACTGTAGTCTATGTTATTCCACAGTACCTCATTAAATAAATTTCCTCCAGGTTCTTCAAACAATGAAATTAAATAACTTCAGCATATGTCTCCTCTATTGTTCTAAGAAGGGGCTTTTAACTAATGTTAAATTTGCAGAATAAGGTTTAGCTTGTTTACTCTTTATAGTTCCACAACCATGATCCAATTTACAGAGAACTCCATATATAGAATGTGAATCATTACATATATAGAGAAGCTCAGTTTTGCATGTGATAAATACACTTGTTTTAGTGGTTTAATTATGTATTTTATTATATTTACTTTGAGATATTAACAACCTAGAAATAATGTGCTCATGCAATATGAAGTCTGATGTAATAATAAGAATTAATGAAGATTGAAAGCATTTTAAATAATCATGTTTATGTATGTATTACATTAGCTGATATCTGATTAATTATAAAATACTTTCAGGAGTATATTCTTCTACAATTTAAGAATTTTTATAGTCATCATCAACTGTACTCTTTGTTTGACCATGGTTAATATTATTTCTCTTCCTACTAAAGAATATGGAAACCAATTTTGTAGAAAAGTGGAAAATTACATCATTAGGATTTATTGGTAGTATTAAATGGTGATGATAGTATTAAATAATCATCTATACTAATAAAAGGGTAATATGCTAATTAGACTGGACATCCATCTGGATAAAGCCACAGTGGCTGCAGTGCCAAGCGGTGTGGGAGAGGCGGTGGTGCGGGAGAGGTGCAGCCAGACGGCCCCTTTACCAGAGGCCATGGGAGAGGAGACAACACTGTTGTTGCCGCCACTGCCCCTTTCACAGAGGTGGCATGGGAGAGGCCTCTGCACAGCCAGTCCAGTGCTGCGGCCCCTTCTGCAGAGGCATCAGGAGAAGGGGCAGTGTGGTCCTGGTCCCAGTACTGCCCCTTCTGCAGAAGCAGCCACACGCAGGGCCAGTTCCAGCGCCACGCCTCCGCAGAAGCTGGACAGAGTGCAACCTGCTGTGCCTCAACCTCCCACAGCCCCTCCCACAGCTGGCCTGGCCCCAGATCACCACCCACCAGTGGGGAGGGGATGGGGCCAGTGCTAAGAAGCGAGGACCAAGGGCTAACAGCCACTGTGGCAGGCAGTGGCAGCAGCAGCGGGGTGATAGGGGCAGCACCTTGCCATGATTGGCCTGGTCACCTCCTACAGAGGGAGGCCAGACTACAGGGAGCAGGCCTAAGCCGTCAGTAAGACATCCCCTTGGGAGAGGGCTCCCAGACTGTGAGAGGGGGTGGGCCTGGCTGAGGGGACAAGCCCCACCCCCCAGTGCACAAATTTTCATGCACCAGGCCTCTAGTAGTAATAATAATAAGAGAAAAAGAAATAACTGATCTCATGCTTAGTCAATAAGGAAAAATCTTAAGGATTTAAATAATTAAACAATGATATTTATAGCTATTTAGATATAAAGCTACTGCATTTTATAATTTACTAATTTGAAGTCTTATGAGGGAGGAAATAAAATATTACATTCATGTTTCTTTTTAATTATAGGAAATAAAAGCCCAAAACAATTTTTTATAAATTGACTAATGCTACATAACGAAGTAATCGTAAAATAGATGTAACTGGGTGTGTGATTCTTAACCATGGGAACATGCTAAAATGAAATAATATTAATTATACAAGCATTATAGTATTCATGGTCACAAACTGTAAATGGTAATAGGATTGGGTCCATTGGGTAAATGTGACAAATCCTGTGGTAGATGGGAGATGGCTATTGAAAGTTCTTAAAAGAAAAATAAATAAATGGATAATAAAGATCTGGTCTGACACTCATTATCACTAGCTTTACTTGCTAGATACGAGGAACTCAGTATCCCAATAAGTAAAAATCTATTCAGATATCTATATATATTAAAGCCTAAGTGAGCATCACAACCAAATGGACGACTGAACAGGCAGTGTGGGGCGACCAGGCCAGCAGGGGAGGGGGCAGTGAGGAGCGAACAAACGACTGAGCAACAGGCAGTGTGGAGCGACCAGGCCAGCCAAGGGGAAGATAGGGGCAGTTGGGGTTGAGCAGGCTAACAGGGCGGGTAGTTAGAGGCAATCCTCAGAATCAGGACTAAATTGGCAGTTGGACATCCCCCAAGGGGTCCTGGTTTAGAGAGGGTGCAGGCTGGGCTGAGGGGACCACCCCCTTCTGCGCTCCCCCCCTCCCCTGGGCACAAAGTTCATGCATCAGGCCTCTAGTTATTTATATAAGCATTTTACAGACACATAATGCTACTCTGGAATATTAAGTGATTGACCAATTTTATTTTTTTAATTCTCACTTCAGGATATTTTTCTATTGATTTTTAGAGAGAGTGGAAGAAAGAGGGAAAGACAGAGAGAAACATCAATGTGAGAGAAACATATTGATAGGTTGCCTCCTGCACTCACCCTGACCAAGGGCCTGGACCAGGGAGGTACCTGCCCTTGACTAGACTGGAACCCAGAACCTTCAGTCCACAGACGCACACTCATACCAGCGAGGGCATTTTTATGTATGAAACAATTACAAAATGTAATATTAAAAGTAATTTAAAATTTTAAAGTATGTTATTTTATAGGACGAGTTAAAGTTAATACCCCGAAATTTTTATAAACAAATTGGCAATTTTCTTTTAACCCTACAAATATCATATTATTTGTATACCAGCCCATAAATTTGACAGGTGCATCCTATTTGTATTATTTTCCAATTCAATTTGTTACATTAAAGTATTTTTTTGTAGTTTTACTGCCTTCCCTTTTTTTTTTTTTTAACTTCTAAGACTCCTAACTCTGTTACCTTTAAATCCCCCAACCCATGTGCATCCAGTGGGAAGTCCACCTCCCCCTACTTTTTCTAAATTTAATCATTGTGCTCATTTTTAAGCTTCTATTTTTGGCTTCTGAGGGAGCCTGACCCAGTTCTAACCTACTTGCTGCATGCAATTCCTGAAGTTATACACATCTTTAGAGTTTAAGTTGCTGCATTTAAAAACACGGCTAACAGGACCACGGAGAAAACTTAATCTGATTAAAGCACAATATGCTAAGCAGATACCCTCATCCAGGCTAGCTAGGGCATGCAATGTAAATGTCTGGAGGGGCCAAAGGGAACGGAAATCTGGGAATTACTAAGGTGGAGCTAATGAATCCACAGCTACAAAAGCAAATTCTTATAATTTGGACAAACAAAAGGCAGAGTGTGAAGGGGAATCCCATACCAGGTAAGTGTTGAAAAGGCCTGTAGCTTCTGCCAACACCCTCATCCGTGCTGCCTTTCCTCCAGTTTTTATTGCAGTACATGTCACAATCGGCACAAAGGAGAGTGGGCTTTTCTCCTGCAGAGAGAGGTTTGCAGCAGCTTCTCACAATCTTATATTGTAGATGACAAGCCTGGGTTCAGAGGTCAGTGCTGCTGGGAAGTGCCACACATTAGGGCAGCAGGTGCAGAGCGCCACCACCTAAGTAGCGCCGGGAAGGCAATGAGGATCCCGCACTGCGAAGATATTGAATTTAACTTCATTTAACCTTAAACAAACTTACCGCTCGAGGTCATTTGGGTATAATTTTAAAACAGCTATTGAAGTGGGGTTTTTGCCATTTAAAAAGCGCTGACTAGAATTTTATAGTTGAATACAATAAAGTGGGATTAGCTTTTCTTGAAGTATATATAGGTGAAAATGTTTTTAGTGTTGCTAGTAAAAGATGTTGAGAAAGGTATGGAGAACACAGGGGATAAAGATGGACTTACTTCTTTAATCTGAACCCACTGAAGGAAAGAATACTCCTGTATTCCTTGATGGGGTAGTCTTCGGGAAATTCTCTTATCCAAGCATTTCATGTTATTGCTCCCCCTTCAGTGTTTATGCTCTATGGGACTCACTGAGAGCAACCCCAAAGGTAGCCTCATGCATTTCTCTAAAGGACTGAAAGGTTCCTAGTGGACTTTGAGTCAGAGCCATGACTTTGATGATTCTGCTGTTTATTCCATTTTCAGGGTAAGGAGGAGTGATTACTCCAGCTACCTGCCCAGGGAACCAAAACCCATCATTGCCACTTGAGACCCTTCCTTTAAAACATTTATATGTAATGATCCTTTAAATAATATTTTTATTCTAGACTTTATTGTCCCTGCAAAGGACTAATTGAGAAGTGCCAAACCCACACTTACAACAATTCTGAGGTTTATAATGCGATTAATTTAAACATGGAGCTATATTTTCCTTTACGTTTGTGTGTATGTGTGTGTGTGTGTGTGTGTGTGTGTGTGTGTGGTGTGCGTGCACCTGCTCACGTGTTGAGAATGAGGGATGTAATGGGAGTCTCTGACAATCTCAGCTTCTTCCTCACATGTGCTCATTGAAAGCCTTAGTGACATGTGGTACAGTGGGAAGTGCCTCTTTGCAGGTGTCCATCTTCATCTTCCTGGTTCTGTATTGAATGAGCTTCTTATATGTACCAGGTTGGTCATAGATGGCTTGCACTCATATAAGGGATTTTATACACTTAAAAAAGACTTATCAGTCTTTCTGTTTGCAGCATGTAGACATCAATAATAATTTTGTTGACTATTTACAATCTTTTTTTTTTCCTTCTAGAAATTATGGTGAATGCAGTTGTGCCCCAATAATAGCCCCCAAAATAGTTTCTCTCTGTTTCTCCCCCACACTTCCAGGGGACCAAAACCCATAATTTCCAGTTGAAACCCTTTCATTAAAATAATTATCTGTAATGTTCCCTAAATAATAATTTTGTTCCAGACTTTATTGTTCCTGGAAAGGATTAACTGATAATCACAAAACCCACATATACAAGGATCCTTCCATCTTGTAAACCCGTGTTCCATGTTTTTCTCTAGTAGTAGTCTGCTAAACTAATTTAGCCATGGAAACTTTGCCTGACAGATTATACTTGAAAATACCACCACCATAGGAAATAAGTGATTGGCATTATGATATTTAACACCACCACCACCAACAAAAAACTTTTAATGTAAACAACAGCATCATAGCCAACTGGGCCCCAGTGTGAGTCTGCCATAGCATAATCTCCATGGAGGACCCTAGAGATTCACTGCCAATAGGTTTTCTCTATATGACTTAGCATTGCTTAGGTGATAGGCCACCTACTATACCTGACTTATGAGAACACTCAAGTCTGTCACACATTGCTACCTAGTTGAATGGATTGAAATTTTATGAGAATCCCCTATATTTCACTGACATTTTTGTAAAAGAAATTCCATCCACCTTGCTTAGTTTAAATAAATTGTGCTTGCTGTTCTTGAGATACTACTCAGCACTTTGTTCTTGACACTAATATATTTATAATGCTCTTTGTTGGCAGGTTACTTATAAAAAATTAAGTACTTCTGGTATTGTTAGCTGTATAGATTTTTACTAGAGTGTCTTTTGAAAGTTTCATTCTCAAATCTGGTGCCCTGTTTCTGAAGATGTGTCCTATTTAGCACCAGAAACAACTTGGGTACTAATTACACCAATAACATTTCCCTTCTGATCTTTCTTTACAAAAAAAATTATATCTTTACTGTGTTCTCAAGGCACAATGAGTAAATTACCCAATTCAAAGGCAACAATTGCATTTCATTTCATTCTGAGGCATAGATTTTTTTTAAGAAAGCTTATATTACCAGCATATATGAATGATTAAGGATATAAAAAGTTATAGCACTAGCATTAGTCGCTATTCATCATATGTTGTATTTATTGTTTATCAAATATTTAATGAATTCTTCTAGAGCAGTCTGTTTTCTTTGTAATTGTTCACTAACAAAAGGTAAATACATCTGTGCAAGTTTAGGCTCAAATTGTCTTGATAGAAAGTATTTGTTCTTACAGAAATGTGGTTAAGATACATCTCTATTAGAAATAATATTGTTGTTTATTTTCATATCTGAATATAACCTGGGTATAACTGTAATTTATATATTTATGTATATATGTTAGCATATTTATGTATATATGTTAGCATATATATATATATATATATATATATATATGAACTAATAAAAGCTCACAATAAGAAGAAGCTACCATTGAGCAGGAAGAAAACAATGTACTTATATATTTCATACTTGTTTTATTTAAAATAAATTATTAATTTTTTACTAATCTAATCTCTCTGCTGGTAATCCTGTCCTCTATAAAATATCTGAATTATTCTATTTTCTTTTTTTATTTATTTTTTACAGAGAGGAAGAGAGAGGGATAAAGAGTTAAAAACATCGATGAGAGAGAATCATTGATCAGCTGCCTCTTGCACACCCCCCACTGGGGATGCGCCCGCAACCAGGGTACATGCCCTTGACCAGAATCGAACCCGGGACCTTTTAGTCCGCAGGCCAATGCTCTGTCCACTGAGCCAAACCAGTTTCTGCTGAATTAATCTATTTTCAATTTAACTAAATGACCATTTATGCCACATATAGTGTGCTTCATATTAGTACAAAATGTTTGCAGGAAGTTTAAATATAACTTTTTTATTTATTTATTTTTTTATATTTTCAACTCTAGATAATATTGGTAGGTATTGTTTTGAGAAAGGTGTAAACATTTTTTCTTCCAAGAATTCAGAGGCCACGTAATCTGTACCTATAAACTGTGGTAGGAAGTAAAGACAAATGCCATAAAAAGATGCTCTTCTGTGTCAGTTTAGAGGAAATTAGGATGGGTTAAATGAAAGAGCATTTGACAGAGAACAAAGGTTGCATATGTAGATAGAAGCATGAAGAATGTAGACAGAGCAAGGAACATCAAATTCATAGCAATACTCTTTTCATAAGGTATCTGTTAAAATGGAGAACCGCCCAAATTCCGAGCAGAATGTTCACACTTGACTCTTCTAGACTTTATCTCCCAGGTGTTCAGTACTGTCTATTCGGCATTGCAGTGACTCAGAAGTGGCCAGTGTATGTAATGGAAGAACAGTCAATCAAAGAAATCTATCAAGTGTTTTCCATACAGAGGTGCTGTTCTAGGTACCACAGGAGTACTCATAAACATGCTTATCCCATGTGCTACATATGTGTTGAACCCAGCATTCTGAAGGCTACAATCAAAATATGTTGGCTAAAAAAAATTGTTTTATTTATGAACTGTATGCTATAGGTAATGTCATTTCCAAGAAAAACGTATGGGGAGAATATTGTTCCAACAAAATGGGATGATACAGATTGCTCTCATTTGGTAAAATGGGCTGAAGCATATGCAACAACTGAAGGACTGTGGTTGGCAGGTCTGGCAGGCAGCGCCTACACCCTTTCCTTCCCCTGCATGTGAATAGATTACTGAAAATACTTCATGTTTGGAGCTACTCACCATAGAAGGAACGATAGTAATCTCAGCTATGACACCTTTTCAGAAAATTATTTTTCTTTTAGTCTTTTTAAACTAAAAAGGAAATTCAACTTTTCAAATTTCCTCTCAGATTTCCCCCCAGTTGTAGGGAAGGACAACTCTGAGACCCCTATGTATGGCTATTTGTTAGACAAGTTTGTGTCCAAGGCAGACTGGGACCTCAGTTATAAATGGAGAGACAGCCTAGATTCATCCCAGACACATGAAGCAGTAATGCTAGAACAATAGGAGGTTCCAGCTGGCTCGTGTCCTCTCTAAGGGTCTGTGTCCACAGCCTCCTCCATCTCCCCAGCTAGCCAGTCATCTGATTTAGACATCTGCTCCACTGTGAACACAGGTTTGCTCCTTGCCAGAGGTCAGACCTGAGCTTAGGGACAGTGGGATGGAGGCCATGGTTCCTGGTGAGCCCAGTGAAGTTTCTGCTCACCTCTGAGTGAAGGACCTGCCATCTGCATTGGCAAGCTGGAAAACATAAGAAGGGAGAAACTAAATGTTAAAAACTTTAAAAGAATCTTCTGTATGATACCATTTGCTCAGAACCAGAAATCAATGCATCTGATTGATTTTTTTAACCTTGAAGCATCCAAGATGTGGCTTCCAGATGATTTAATACTTTAGATAGCAGTCATAGGAATTAGCTTAGCAGTCATAGGAGGAATCTAGCCATGAACAGGTAAAATATCCAGGAGAGATGCTGCTTTAGTAGGGATGCCAGTTTTGTTCAATTCACTGTTATCAACACAATAATGAGCAAGGTACTCTTTCTTCTAATCTGTTCACAAGTCTTTTCCTTTTGAATATAAACTTGATAAGGAAAGTTACTTTGGCCTCTGCAGCTCCTACTTCTAGAAGGTTCTCTAGACCAGCAGGATCAGCATCTCCTAGGAAATTATTAGGATTAGAAATGCAAATATTCACCTCTCCACCCATACTCTATCAGAAACTCTGAAAGTAGGGATACAACAATCTGTCTTAATAATCCCTTCAAGTGATTCTGATGTAACATATTCCTGGCACATAGAAGACACATAATCAATCCTTGTTAAAGGCCTGAAGGAAAGGTAAATAAGAGTAGCAATAGTGACTTAAGAGAGTAAGGATCACATTTCTGTTTTTCTATATACTTAAAATATTAAGTAAAAGTGTTTTTCTTGAAGCAAGACATTTTGAAAAGCATATTAGAAGTGACTGGCCTGATTTATTAAGAGGCATTTAATTTTCCATATTTACACTGCACAGAAAAATGTTGGTTGTAATTTCACAGCAATTGGAGCTAGCTCTAACCCCGTCTTATCAATAAAAACCTGCTGCCCAGGACAAGAATGCATTTGTTTTGGATCTGGAAGTGCCATTTAGCTCTTGTATCATTTTTTGTATATCATTGGTTAATGTGAATTCAGCTGTAACTTATTTTACTTTGTGAATGTGTGCTTCTAACTTAAAAAAATGGCACTGTATTTCTCAGACAGTGGAGGATAGTTTATAAAGACATAAGAATCACTGAGCCAAGGATACTGCAGGAAATAGTGGGGAGAGCTGTCCTAAATTTGATGATCAACAGCAAGCTTGCTCACTCTTTCAAAGCTTCTCAGTGATTATCAGTGTATTTTTGACAGTTCTGCCAACAACGTATTGACTAATAAGTTGTGATGTATTTTTTACTAATAAATTGGTAACTGGAAAGGCATTGTGCTGTGCTGGAAACTGGGCAGTCCCTCTTGACCATCACTGCTTCCCTTCCCATTGAAATAATTGTATCAATGCATAATCAGATAACATAATTTTTAGGAATCAATTTCTTAAGTGACACCAAATATCATATAATTTTCTAAATAGTATTGGCAGTCTAGAAATGTTTTTGACAGAAATTTTGAAATGAATTGCAAGCTAGTGGTGAGCTCATGCATCTTTTATAACTTTTTCCTAATAGAGTGAGAGAATCCAATTTGTTGAAACTGTTTTGGCGTTTCTTAATTATTATTCTCAGTGAGCAGAGCTGGGCAAATAGTACCAAACATAATCTGTTAGTTAAATCAGGATTTAGAAAATTGAAAGTAGATTATATTTATATTCCAAATCAGTCTGCATATTTATTCTGAGCATACTGTGTACAGATTACCCTGCATAGTGCAGTTGGGAAACACAGTGAGTATTGAAAACCTCTTCTGGCCCCAAAAATCTCTACAAAACTTGAATGTATTGAGAATTTTAACATTCTGTGTTTTGCTAATATAGGACAGTTTTATGTTGTTTGTTTGGAGAGGAAGGTATATATTTTTTATGTTTCCCCAATGGTTAGAATGCCAGTACAAAGAATTTACATACTTATACATATAGTCCATGGACACGGGCAATAAGGTAGTGAAGACCTGGAGGGGTGGGTAAGGCCTGGGAGGAGAAGGGAAAAGGAGAGGGGGAAATGGGAGATTTCTGTAATACTAGCAACAATTAACATATATTAAAAATAAATAAATAATGCTGAAACCGGTTTGGCTCAGTGGATAGAGCATCGGCCTGCAGACTGAAAGGTCCCGGGTTTGATTCCGGTCAAGGGCATGTACCTTGGTTGCGGGCACATCCCCAGTAGGGGGTGTGCAAGAGGCAACTGATCGATGATTCTCTCTCATCAATATTTCTAACTCTCTATCCCTCTCTCTTCCTCTCTGTAAAAAAATCAATAAAATATATTTTAAAATAAATAAATAAATAAATAAATAAATAAATAAATAGATAAAAGGAAATTCTACCTATAATTAAAAAAAAAAAACATACACACGCACAGAGCAAGTGAATAAATATCATTTTAGTGTTGTCCTGTGTCTACAGATATCTTTAAATTTCCTCCTTTTTCCCTGAAACTTTCTCTGACAAAACAACTGTTGAATGACTTTCCTCTAAATGTGTATATTATCAGTAGTCTCTCTGTGGGTGGATAAAAATATCCATTGTAATACAAATTTAAAATTTCACTTATTTTATATTTTAACTAAAGGAAGCAATTTATATCTTCTTAATATGTACTATACACATAGAAGTACATACACATATGCATGATTTATAACTGGATATATAGAAACAGGCTGAATGAATTCAATATTTTACTGATAAAGATGCTAGATAAATAACAGCCCTATAATATTGTTTATACTCTCTTTCTGACTGACTTTGAAAAGTATGTCTCATTTACACATATAGTATTCTCAATGTCAAGGCCTGTGTTTTAGATACTTATGTGTTTATATTTTTAATTCTGATATGTTTGTTTGAATTAACCACAAACACAGAAAACTGTGGTGATGGCCATAGAGAAAGGGGCAGGGACTGGGTGGAGGTGACAAAGGAGAGAAAAATGGGGACATCTGTAATAGTGTCAACAATAAAAGTAAAGGTAAAAGAAAACTTGATAATCTGTTGGCCCCTTAACTCATAGCATTTTGTGAGTTTCAAAAATAATGTCTAGCCTGGCTGGTGTTGCTCAGTGGTTGAGCATCAACCTATGAATCAGAAGGTCACAGTTCAATTCCTGGCCAGGTTGTCGGCTCGATCCCTAATAGAGGGGATGTAGGAGGTAGCCCATCCATGATTCTCTCTTATCATTGATGTTTCTGTCTGTCTCTCCCTCTCCCTGCCTCTCTGAAATCAATGAAAATATATTTTTTAAAATGTCTAATTATGCCCATACTGTTGGTAAATATAGAAGATATTATTATTTTTTTTTTTACTTTACCCTTTAAAAGAAAATGGCTAATAAGAAATGATAAACAAAATGACCTATATAATAGTATGGAAAGAATAAGATGTTGAACTTGGAACCAAGAGAATGACAAAGGGAAGAAATAGCATGCCAGAAAGGATTCCAGTGTGAACTAGGCATATGCCCTCCTCAAACACTGGCCAGCATGCTGGCTCCCAGAATCCTTTTCATGCTCACTAGCCCAAGCATCTCCTGTTGTAAGCTCTGCACCAGAGCTTGAGCAGGAAGTGCAGCCACATTCAATTACACTTACACAGAGTTCAAATGATGGGTTACTTCTGATCATTTGGCTGTTTTTGAAGTCAAGTGCTTGTTTCAGGAAGGAACTCTCAAAGCACATGGCAGCTCACCACACAGTTCAAATTGGAGTGCTTTTCTACTCCACCCAGCAGATGATTTTTATTGACTGTTTCTCTATGTTGTATTTTATGTCGGAGAGCATTTCAAAACATCATTCTGTAACAGAAAGAATTCCCTCTGCTTTTGGGCTAGCTAATTGAGGATGCTGCAAACACTGGCAGAAAGGAAATAGCATGTGGTGTTTCAATATTTTCCCTTTTTCCTCAAATATGAAATACAAGTTCTCTGACTCTTTTCCCGAGTCAATATGAGTACATCTGTGCTGCAGTCATTTGAATGGTTAACTGATCAAAACTTTACTCTGTATTCCAGCAGTTTGTAACTCGAAAATGTAAATTATAAGTCAAATAAACAACGGAAGTACATATATGTAAAATTAAATGTCAAATGTCAATAATCAAAGGAATGGGTACTGACATTAGAGTGGTAGTTATAAAGTATTGCTTGAACATTGAAGTTTTGGTTTCTATCCACAATATGTAACGGTTCCATAAGAATACTACTGCCCAATAGTCTGAATTAATTTTTAAGAACTATGGTGTGTATTTTGTAGGAAACTTGATAGTGATTTGATTCTGGTTGCACTCCCAGATGGCTCCCAGCTTTGATTTCAACAGTTTCATGAAAATGTTCACAGAATACAGATGGGGCAAACATTTCCCAAGTTTGGCTGCTTAACTAGAAACCACTGAATCACTATGTGCAGCACATATGAATCATCAAAACTTTATTGATATTGCCTTTTTTGTTTTTGTTTTGTTACAAGTAGAGCAATTTCTGTTTATCAGTCTTCCTTAAAACTGAGTTATTCAAGAATTTTTATTAATTATAATATTTATAATTAACATGCACATCAGTTAATATTTATTTTCACATAATAAAAGTATATGGTTTTTTTTATAAAATTCATACTTAAATAAGAAATATGTTAACATAATAATAAATATACTTAATTATTAATATAATCCTAATAATTTTAAGCCATAACTGGTTTTGCTCAGTGGATAGAGCACCAGCCTGTGGATTGAAGGGTCCCAGGTATTCTGGTCAAGGGCATGTACCTTGGTTGTGGGCACATCCCTGATAGGGGGTATGCAGGAGGCAGCTGATCGATGTTTCTCTCTCATCAATATTTCTGGCTCTCTATCCCTCTCCCTTCCTCTCTTTAAAAAAATCAACAAAATATATTTTTAAAAAAGAATTATAATTTCAAGCTGTAAACAAATACAGTTAACATGATTCATAATCAGAAAATCTAAGACTGTTCTCTAATGTTTGTCTTAATTTCTTATAGAATTGGTTAGCTTGCTCCAAAATCAAAAGCCAGGTGAGGGAAGTTGGCCAATGGGTATGAGCATAATCTCATTATTTCTTACTTCAGGGCAGCCTTTCAAGTATAAAAGTCTGCATATTCTTAAAGAAAACACCACTGCTATTTTCCCTGAGGATTTAAAATTTAGTGTGTTCAAGTGTCTTATATTAAAACAGATAATTCTTTAAGTTACTAGAAACTCTGAAATGTTGAGTTTTTCAGAAACCTTTAGTTTATGTCATTGGCCTGCAGAAGAAAATTTAGTCCCTTTTTTTTTGACAATTTCCATATTCTAGATATCTGACTATGTAGAAATAATCAGTCTCTATCATTGCTTCAGTTCCTCCCAAATGTTGTATGAACTGGTAAATTAAAAGTGTCTAGCGTGAAAAAAAAATGAACAACTTTCTTGCTTCCTCCATCATATTACAAAGAATTTTACAGTAAAGATGACATATCCATCTTTCGTTTGATGTAAGTGAATGCTAGATATTTCCCCTTCTTTTTGCTTTTGATGTGATCTATTTATGTCCAGTGAGATTACCTTCAGTGTATAAGTCAAACTCTTTAATCGCTTACTCATAAGGTACCATTTACCTACTATTAAAGATTCATTTGATTTAAAATGGGTTAAAAATTTTACTGTATATTTACTGGAAAACTCAACTTACAATAAATGTTCTATCATTATTCCATTGTTATATTCCATAAGTACATGTACATGTTCAACAAAGCAAAGCCTAAAATATTCCACTAGGTAATTAATCATCTAAAAGTTGCCTTGTAAATTATCACACAACCAAGAATATACACCAAAGTGATTAAAATATAAATTTTAAAAATATAACTAGCATTTGGTTTATTTTGTTCATTAAATTCCACATGTAAGTGTAATCATGTGGCACTAGTCTGTCTTTAACTTTCTTGTCTCAGAGGCATGGAAGCATGGCACAAACTGATATATCTCAGAGGGAAGGGGAGTGGGAGCGTGGACTGGGAATAAATAAAGGATTGATATGCACATCTGCATTATCCATGGACACAGACAATAGTGTGATGAAGGCCTGGAGTGGGACAGGAATTAGATAGAGGGTGACAACAGGGGGAAATGGGGGAGACCTGTATTATCCTCAACAATAAAGATAAACATATCACTCTATAGCATTAAGCTACTATATTTTACTTGCAGCATTGCAGTATACCAATTTCAGTTATGTGAAGGACAATGAGCAAATGAGAAAAAAATAGGCATTAAGCAATGCTACCAATTATCTGAAAAAATATTTTATTTTCTGGTCTATGCTAAAGTATTAATCAGAACATTTGTAATTGTTTTAAGGTAGATTAGATCAATTATGAATTCTTTTCAAACTTTTTAAAAATGTTTTATTGATTTAGAGAGAGAGAGAAAGAGAGAGAGAGAGAGAGAGAGAGAGAGAGAGAGAGAGAGAGAGAGAAACATCCATGTGAGAGTGAAACACTGATTGACTGCCTCCTGCAAGCCCCCTATTGGGGATCAAGCCCACAACCCAGGCATGTGCCCTTACCAGGAATGGAACCAGCAACCCTTTGATACCTGGGAAGATGGCTAATGAACTGAGCCACACTGGCCAGGGGTACTTATTTATTTATTTATTTATTTATTTTGGGGTTTACTTTTAGGATGTTTGTATGGTGATATTCATAATTAAATGTATGAACTATTATATTTCAAAAAGTAAAAAGTGACAAAATTTTATTAATGAGGGGATTGGAAAGCATGAATGCTTGTTATGTTTTCCTTGCACTGTGCCTTAAACTTTTAGAAAAAAAAGCAAAACTCAGAAAACTAAGGAGTACTATAATTAGCTGGAATACCTCCTTTAGGATATAAGGTAGGGGTGTCGAACTCAATCAGAGAAGGGGCCAAAATCTAAAATCCAGCCTAAATCGCGGGCCGAATGGTTTACTGAACAGTCATAAACTGACAATGTCATAAACTGACAGTGGAGTGCAGTGATGACAACACGGTGTGGGCCACATTGCAAGGCCTGGCGGGCTGGATTTGGCCCGCGGGCCTTGTGTTTGACACATGTGATAAGGAATAACCTCTTTAGCTATTTTGCTTTATTAGATCCAGACAACATGAGAACAGAAAAACCCAGAATACAACTTATAATAAAATGTCACTATGTTCAAGTTGGAGTTAACATAACAATACACTTTTTTGAAGACATCTGAAAGGTTTCCATAAAGAAGCTGCCTTCTTGGCAAGAATGTTGATATTGTATCATGCAGTCCCTCTGATGATCAATGAAAAGAGCCTACAAAGGATGAGCAGTGTTTAAAATCCACAGATGCTGGCTCACTAAAGCTAACATAAAGCAACGTGCAAGATAACTAACAAATTATTTAAGAAATAGTTTGCCAGCAAGGGAACAGTGGAAGTTTCTACACAGATAAATGGAAGATGAAGGCCGAGCTTCACAGTGGCTATTCCCTATAGACCTTCTTTGAATTGTTTAAGACCCAACATAAAAAAAAAGCCTCAGATGTTTAAAAAATATCCAAAGGATATGTTTTGTTTCCTGACGTAACTTCTACTTAAATATTGTCCTCAACTGTCTCCAACAAAATGCCAATGACATTGTTAACATTATAAGCATTCTTGGTTTCATGAATTCTGAAAATGAAATAGATAAGAACTTTCTGGACATTATAAATAATATTTAGTAGAAGTTTAAACTGTTGAAAGGAAAAATCATAATATCTATAAGTTCTGTTCCTTGTTAGGTTAAGCCAATTAGTTCAGAAGCCTTTAGTATTTATTTTTTCTATATCTTTTAAAAATATATATTTTTATTGATTTCAGAGAGAAAAGGAGAGGGAGAGAGAGAGAGAGAGAAACATCAATGATGAGAGAGAATCATTGATTGCCTGCATCCTACATGCCCCTTCTGGGGATTGAACCACAACTTAGGCATGTGCTCTGACCAGGAATCAAACTGTGACCTTCAGGGTTAAAACTAATGGCACTTTAGAAAAATATATAAAGAGTGAAATCCTCAACAGTTTAATTATTTCTCTTATTTTTTAAAATGACAAACTTAATTATTTTAGTATAAGATTCAGTATAATGTCTTCAGGTTTTCAAAAATAATTGGTTGTATGTCCTAGAGTCTTTTCCTGAAGTGGGTATCATTTGGTTTCTTATAAATTGAAAATACAGAAAATTATTAATGATAGTTTAATAATTTAGTGCCATATGCTTTTTTATATTAAGATAGTTTCACATATAAATAATTTTTATTTTTCCAAATTCCTCAAATTTATCTTTCTATTCAATCAGTAAATCACATCTATTTCCAAATGTAATTTAGTTTAAATTTACACTTTTTGTTTGACTGCTTCCAGAGGAAAAGTATCTATTATCAGCAATATGTAGGAATTAGAGGATATTGTGTAACTTATCATATTAAGTGGGCAAAATTCTTTCTCAGTTATTGCTTTACACCAGGGATTCTCTAATAGTATCTTATTATTTATCTCCAAAGGCACACAGATTATCTTTTATCATGGGCTGTAATCATAGTTCCGGTATTAATAGCTTCCTCCTTGACACTGTGATGGTGGAAAAGTGCTGTTTTGCACCAAGGGAGTGCAAAAATAGGCATTCCTATGGATAGATTATTTTTTCATTTTCATTTTAATGCACTAAGTACAAAAATACCAACTGAATAAGGGGTATCACATGTACAGTGGCTCTTAAGAAGGGATTTACAAATAATACATTTCAATGAAGCAAGTATTTCTTTTGACCATAGATTTTTCACTAATCCAGCTTTTCCTGAAAGGCTGGAATTCCCCAAGAGAAATGTATGTTGCTTTTAATAACAGTGAGAAAGTTTTGAGACTTAATGTATCTACTGAGAAGACTGGTAATAAATCTGGGATGTTCCCCTATTTTTATCTGAAATACTGAAAATGTTGTGAAGGTGTTTACTTAAGATAATTTTAATGAACCAATTTAAACAATTTACTTATCTGATACTTAGGTATAACTATCCTATTTGTTTGTGGGGTTTGCGTGTGTGTGTGTGTGTGTGTGTGTGTGTGTGTGTGTGTGTGTTTAATGTAGCCAGTTCTCAACCAAGAACTATTTTTAAAAAGTGTATTGCTACCACACCCACTTAGACAAACACAAAAACATGGATTAACACCATTGACATAGGTTATATAGTATATATCAGACTAATATTGCTATATATAATCAAGGTGGTTATAATATAAGTCGAGTTTATCCTCTTTTGAGGATAAGATTATATAGTCTTAACTAGAATACAAAATCCTAAAGACCACCTTTGTAAAAATTACAGAATTCCTCAAAGCCAGGTAGCAGATTATATTTGTGCTCACTAGCATTATGATTCTCTTTGTAAATAGGGCTGAATTTGTTACGTGCTTAGGGCGAAAGGGCTATATTAAATGCTCTTTTATTGCTTTACTAGAGGCCTGGTGCACAAAATTCATGCATGGGGTGGGGAGGGTGTCCCTCAGCCCAGCCTGCACCTTCTCCAGTCTGGAACCCCTCGAGGTATGTCCAACTGTTCGTTTAGGACCAATCCTGGACTTCTGGCTCCCAACTGCTCGCCTGCCTGTCTGCCTGATTGCACATAACCACTTCTGCCTGCCAGCCTGATCACTGCCTAACCATTCCCCTACCAACCTGATCAACACCTAACTGCTTCCTGCCTGCCCTATTGCCCCTAATTGTCCTCCCCTGCAGGCCTAGTCTGCTCCAACTGCCCTCCCTGCAGGCTGGTCCCCCCCAACTGCCTCCCCTACAGGCCTTGTCCCTCCAACTTCTCTCTCCTGCAGGCTGGGTTGCCCCTAACTGCCATCATCTCCCAGTCTAGTTGTCCCCAACTGCCATCCCCTACAGGCCTGGTTCCCCCCAACTGCCATCCCCTGCAGGCCTGGTTGCCCCTAACTGTCCTTCCATGCTGGCCTGGTTGCCCCTAACTGCCTTCCCCTGCAGGCCTTGCCCCCCCCAGCTGCCCTCCCCTGCCAGCCTGGTGGCCCCAATTGCCCTCTCCTATAGGCCTGGTCACCCTCAACTGCCCTCCCTTGCAGGCATGGTCCCTCCCACTTGCCCTCCCCTGTTGGCCTGATTCTCCACAACTGCCCTCCTCTGCAGGCCTGGTCCCCTCCAACTTCTCTCCTCTGCAGGCCTGGTCATCCTTAACCTCACCTGCTGTCCTGGTTGTCCCCAACTGCCATCCCTTGCAGGCCTGGTCCCCCCCAAATTTTCTCCCCTGCCAGCCTGGTTCTCCCCAACTCCCCTCCCCTGCCATCCTGGTTACCCCCAATTGCCCTCACTTGCAGGCATGGTCCCTCCCAACTGCCCTACCCTGCTGCCCTGATCGTCCACTGCCCTCCCTTGCCGGCCATCTTATGGTGGCCATCTTATGGCCACATGGGAGCAGCCATCTTTGATCACATGGGGGCAGCCATCTTATGTGTTGGAGTGATGGTCAAGTTGCATATCACTCTTATTAGATAGGATAGCCTTTAACTTTGGAATTTCTTTTTTAATTTATTGGTATTTTAAATTGAGTAAAGAGTAAAAGTACATTTAGTTATTTAGTCATTTGTAAAAATAAAGCAATTTTCAAAGCATCTACACACTGGAATGACACTCTGAATTATTATTATTCTCAGTACAGAAACATTTTCTATGTAAGGCCCCACACTGGGGGGTCCAGAAGTTCCCAGCGCATGCCTCTTGCTTGGCAGGACAACCTTTGTATTGCTGCAAATTCAAAGTGTTTAAACAAACAATTTGGGCTTGTGTTATTAATTATGTCTTTGATGTCTCTTGGAAGTTTATATTCTTGTGAACTTTAAAAATCTCATCGCTTTCATCTGGTAACCCTTTGAATTTAAAAATGCTCACCTTTCTGAACCAGCAATGTTTCACTTTCGTGGTGTTTTACTTAAAATAGCTGGCAGGTTAAATATCTTAATTCCTTGAATCATTCTTTATTTTACGCAAGGTAATTATCTATCACTGCCTTGTCTGTTCTGTGGTTTGCATCTCTTCACCTGGATGTTTCCATTGAACAACTTTGCATTAATACCTTAGTAATAAACCACACTGTGGTTGCTGTCTGGCATATTGAAAACTAAAATGAATTTAATTTTCACATGAATTGCTTTCAAACCAGATCAATCTCATTCTGTCATTTCTAAAATGATTTTTTGTGTGTACAAGTCTTTATAAATGTTTATTCATTTAAAATTTGTTGCTTCAAAGTTATTTTATGGCCTATCAAGTCTGAGTCTCACGGTAATATTCATGGAAGGATACTCAAATTTGGTATGAATATTTTCTAAAAACGTTTTTAAATATATATGTTTCAGTTTTATCAGGTTAATAGGAGAAAATAAAATTAACTAATTTAATAAAATAATAGAAATATTACAAAATAATATTTTCTAAGTTATTGGAAAACTGATTGGATATAGTGATTGCTGACTACACTAGTCTAAAAGGTCTACCTTTATACCAGTACTAGCTTTGTAGTAAACTTTGAAATCAGGAAATGTAAGCCCCCAACATAGTTTTCTTTCAACATTTCTTTGGCTAGTCTAGGTTCTTTGTATTTACATATAAATTTTAGAGTCAGCTTGCCTGTTTCTTGGAAGAAAAATAAAATAGAGGAGCCTTCTGAAATTTTGATAGGTATTTTATCAGATCTGTACATAAATTTGGAGAGAATTGCTATCTTTATAATGTTATCTTCCAATCCATGACATAGAATATCTCTCAACTTATTTAGAGTTTTAGTTTCCTTTGGCAATATAGTGTTTCGGTGTGTACTTGTTTTGTTAAATCTATTAATAAATATTTCTTTTTTTGAAACTTAAATGAATGAAATTGCTTTCTTGATTCCATTTGGTCCACTGTTAGCGGTATAGAAATACGATGATTTTTTTATACATTGATCCCATCCTTGTGACTTTGGAAACTACTTGATTGGTTCCAGTGGGTATATCTATGTCTGTGTGTGTGTGTGTGTGTGTGTGTGTGTGTGTGTGTGTTTGTGCGCTTTCTTAGGACTTTCTATATATGGGATTGTGTAGTCTGCAAATAAAGGTAATTTTACCTTGTCCCTTTCCAATTCTGATCCTTTTATATATTTTTTCTTGCTTCACTTATCTGGCTAAATTTGTTCAATGTTGAAAGTAAGTGTTAAAAGTATCCATTGTTCTTTATCTTTGGGGAAAGCATTCTGGACTTTCACCTTCAGTTATACTATTACTTGTAGGATTTTTGTAGATTTTCTTTACCAGGTTGAAATTCCCACTTATTCCTAGTTTGTTAAAAATTTTCATCATGAGTGAATGTGTAATGGATTTTTTATTTTGTCAAATGATTTTTTTTTCATTTATTGAGGTCATCATCTGTTTTTTTTTCATTAATAGACATAATTTTTAAATTATGATAACTAATGATAAAACAGGTTTGGCTTTTCTTCTTTTAATTTTTCTAAGTACTAGTAGTACCATGTTGTGCTAAAAATCGATGAGAAATTCACAATTAAGTATACAATGGCTGAGAATGGACTTTTTGTTCTCAAATTACAATAGGTTCTATGACTTATTAAAAGCAGTTCATATTCTGGCTAACTAATTTTCATTTATAAGTCTCTTTCATTTATAAAAATTATATTTTAAATTCTATTTATTGAATACCTTGTTTAGGTTCCTACCTATATGGTTGCAATAAGACTTAAAATAGCTGGCATGTTCTAAAATTAATTTCAGTATGAATATAAGACTCTATGTTCACAGAAGAGTATTTCTAGGAAGTATAAGTCTTAGGTGCAATTTTTAACAACAGCTTTTAGCATTAAGTGTGATAAGTGAAGTGTGTGTTTATTTTAATGGGTAATAAGGAAGAAGTGATAGAAGAATTTAATGGATATGGCGAATCAAGTTTACATTATGTAAAAAGCAGTGCAACCAGTAACTTACGATCAAAATAAAAGTCTACTTAAATCATAAAAGTAAGTTAAACCTAATTCTTCCAAGAGAAAAAAAACATGAAATGATTTTCTTTTTTAAAATATAATTTTTTGTAACTCTGGTAAAAGTATTAAAGTATCTTCACTATAGTGATGGTTATTGTGTTAAGGTACTGCTTGAACTACACAAAACACATGTCATATTATATAATAGCTAACATTTATTGAGCACATGTATTATTATAGGTAATTTACTGAGAGATTTAAAACATTCTACTACTTCAGTTTTCAAAGCAATTATCTGGCCACAGTATTTGCTAACTGTAATCTTTAACAAATTACATAATCCTTATGCTTCAGTTTCTTATTTTTAAAGAATGAAGATAATAGTCGCCTACTTTTTAGAATTGCTAAGATTACTAAAAGAGTTATTAATTTTATAGAGTTTACAACAAGTCCAGATGCATTGTATGCACTAACTAACTGCCCTCATTTTCAATGTTAGGGTTCTGTTGTTATGTGTATATTTGTCATATTTTCTTAATTCAATGGTCCTCTTAAAATTCCTATCTTTTATTTAAGTTGTTTTTGTGTGTGTGTGTTGCGTTGTGTTATTGTTGTTATTGTTTTTGTACTTTATTTTGTTTTATCTTAATATTGTTACTTGGTTTACCATTGAGTTGAATTACCCGTTTTTCTTTTTATATTTCTTAATTTTTATATTTCTTAGAGCTCCTCTTTCCAGATTTAATGGCTCCGACCTCATTATGGATGGGGAGGCGTCACTAAGGAACCAGGAGTGGATACTGTATTTGTATTCATATTAACTGGACTCTGATTTTCACCCATGTTGAACTCTGATCCCACCATGATATCACCTTGTGACCCTGAACTTCTGCTATTACCATTTGGCCTACAATTCTGCACTTCCTGCACATCTGTAGCATCTTATGAGCAGAGGCACTGACTGACCTTTCCAAGTATATCTGTAAACAGCCCTCAAAGAAAGTGAGAGCATCTCCATTGAGAGTAAAACCAGGATAGCCTATAGCCTGGAGAGGTGAGAGTTCCTGTTCCTGTACTGGAAAGAGGCAGGTGAGCTTGTGGGCCACTGCACAAGATGCAGGTTTCCTCAGCTCAGGATTCCTCCCCACTAATGCAACACATTGCCTGTGCAGGCCTCCCCTGGCCCGGTGATGTCACTGAGCCGTAGTCACATTGCTCTGTGTGGATCAGGCCTTAGTGAAAAAAAAAAAAAAAAACAATAAGAAAATGATTATGCTCTGGCTACTGCTACTGCTGTGTAATACACTGACTTTATTTCTGGTCCAGAGTCTGGGTCTTCTGCCCATAACTATAAAACGGTGGCAGGCTACTATGTAAGCCGGATAAATTTCAGATCCGTCACAGTTCTTGATACTATCCTCTGTCACGGGTGATGAACAGATAGGAACCGGTTCACCCAGTGCAATAGCGAAATAAAAAGGGATCTGACTCTCTGAGCAGTGAAACCCCATCCTCTCAGCTAATGTTTCCTGCTCACAACACAGAGCCTATGTCTTTGACAAGATCTTGAATAGCGTTTTTCATAGTCATTTTTCATCCCTGTATACATTTCTTACTTCTGTAGTCTCTCCAGGTTTGGTTTGGGAACGGGAATGAGGATTTTGTGCTTTTTCAACATCCTGTCACACCATGATTTAAAATTAGTTATGCATTCATCTTAACATAAAGTGTTTGATTTGTATGTAATTTCCTTTCCAATCAACACGATGATATTATGTGGCTCCAGAGGAAGTCTGCCCTCTCAGAGAGAGAAGGGGGAAAAAATAACACATTT
Organism: Pipistrellus hanaki; assembly: GCF_964339955.1. NCBI lineage: Eukaryota > Metazoa > Chordata > Mammalia > Chiroptera > Vespertilionidae > Pipistrellus > Pipistrellus hanaki. The sequence continues at coordinate 60,665,840 of NC_140507.1, read as the reverse complement.
GGCAGACTGGAAAATTGCAGCCTTACAAAGCATCCAGGATGCTTTTTTAAAAAAATGCGACTTGATGGCAAAGAAATTAATTAAAAATCTTCAGGGCCAAAATACACACACACATAAGAATCATTTTGGCATGCATTAACAGAATGAATAATGAAGTGTATAGCACCAGATACCCAGGATATGTAAAGAAATTTGAGGCAGCCTCGAGGAAAAACACATTAAAAATTGCATACACACACACAGTTGGAATTGCATCTCTGGACAAAGACCATCCATATTTTAAAGCTAGAAGAGAGATTGAAGGATAACAATAATTTTTAGAAAAATATGAGCTATTTATATGAACATGACATTGAATGATTTTGAAATGAATTATTTTCATTTCTAAAGAGCAAAGGACAATAAGAACTGTAATTAAAGCAGAAATTATTTAAGCTTATTTCCTAGATAATTACTTTCTCTTATTAGAGGAATTATTAAATAGTTCCTACCTGATTAAGCCAGGTTTAATAACTCTATATAATCATGAGGATGCTGCAGCACAATAGTAAGAAAAACATGAGTTGAAAGACAACTGAATTGAAACATAGTTATGAAATTTAACTGTGTGAATTTGGGTAAACTTTATAAGTACTCTGAGCCTCGGTTTTCCCAATGTTAAAATGAGGATAATGACTTTCATGGTTGATTAGTTCAAATAATTATATTAAAGGCCTGTTAAAAGTTCAATTTCGATTAGAAACTCAAAAATGTGCATATTCACTTATTAGATCACTAGAGGCACAGTGCACAACATTTTTGCATGGAGGAGGAGGGCTGTCCCTCAGCCCAGCCTGCACCCTCTCCAATCTGGGATCCCAAAGGGATGTCCAATTGCCCATTTATGCCCAGTCTCACCAAGATCAGGCCTGCAGGGGAGGGCAGTTAGGGGTGACCAGGCCTGCAGCCGATCTTGCTAAGGTCAGCCCTAAATGGACAGTCGGAAATTCCTCTCACAATCCAAAACTACTTTCACAATCTCAACCACTTGCCTGCCTGGCTGCCTGCCTGATTGCCCCTCCTAGCCGCTTCTGCCTGCCAGCCTGATCACCCACTCCCCTGCCAGCCTGATTGATACCTAACTGCTCCCCTGCCAGCCTCTTTGACCCTAACTGTAGTTGCCTGCAGGCCTGGTCACCCCTAACTCCCCTCCCCTGCAGTCCTCATACCCCCCAACTGCTCTCTCCTGCAGGCCTGGGTCCCTCCCCCGCAACTGCCCTTCCCTGCAGCCTGGTTTCCCCCAACCTCCCTCCTCTGCTGGCCTGGTCACCCCCAACTGTCCTCTCCTGCTGGCCATCTCGAATTGGCCATTTTATGTCCACATGGGGGAAGCCATCTTTGACCATATGGGGGCAGCCATCTTGTGTGTTGGAGTGATAGTCAATTTGCATATTACTCTTTTATTAATAGGATAGAGGCCTGGTAGGGGCCAGCTAGTTTGCCCTGAATGGTGTCCTGGATCAGGTGGGGGTTCCCTTGGGATATGGGGCAGCCTGGGCGAGAGGCCTGTGGTGTTTTCCAGGCCAGCCACCCCCCCCCCTCCCCATGATCCAAGTAGAGGCCCTAGTATCTGGGATTTATTTGTCTTCTATAATTGAAACTTTGTAGCCTTGAGCAGAGCCAAGACTCCTGCTTGCTTCGTGGCCACAGCCATTTCTGTTGGGATTTATTTATCTTCTATAATTGAAATTTTGTAGCCTTAAGTGGAGGCCTGGGCTGGCCAGCCTGTGTGGAAAGCTTGGCTTCCTCCATTGCTGGGGGCAACCCAAGCCTCCTGTTTGCAGCCATCTTGGTTTGGTTAATTTGCATACTCCTAGTTGGCTGGTGGGCATGGCTTGTGAGTGTAGTGGAGTGGTGGTTAATTTGCATAATACTTTCTTATTAGATAGGATATTTTATACCTGTAAGTATTTTGTGGATGACCAGATAATATCTTCAGAATTTTGTAACCATATCAAGTGTACAGTTTCTCTTTACTAATAAAGTTAACATATGCTCTATACTCAGTATCATAATACATTAAAATTTTATTTGCTGTTTGTGATTAAACAGCTCTGTGGTCATAGATTATTTTCCCCTGATTAGTTTTTCCTGATTAGGCACATTATCTGTTTAGTGATGGTCTGACAATATAGCAACAAATTACCAAATACAAGAAGTGTGCCCCCCATTTTAGTTGTGTCTTAGCAGTTCTGAGGGAAAAATCATTATTTGTGAAGGTTTTATAATGCAAAGTTTTTACATATATTTCCTACCACCCATTTTTGTATCAGTAAGTGTATGTGCAATTAAAATATAGATATATAATCATTTTCTTATTTCCCTCAAAATATAAAAGCCTAATATGCTAAGTGTCTGACCGTTCGACCAGTTGCTATGACATGCACTGACCACCAAGGGGCAGATGCTATGACTGGTAGGTTAGCTTGCTGCTGTGATCCAGCTGATCAGGACTGGGCGAGATGGGCTGGACACATCCTGGAGCATTACCATGGTCCCTCCCCAGCTGGATCATGCACTGGTAGGGTCCCTTGGCCTTTCCTGTGCCTTCTCATAATGTGGACCCCTCGGGGGATGTCAGACTGCCAATGTCTGCCTGATCCCCACAGGCCAGACCAAGGGATCCCACTGGTGCACAAATCTGTGCATGAAGCGTCTAGTTGATATATATTAAAATTATATTTCATAATATTCTAATCTACGTATATATATAAACAGGGAATATGCTAATTAGCCAAGCATCATGACTGCTCAGGAGGAGGCTACATCATGACTGCTCAGGAGGAGCTGCATGTGCAGATGGTACAGAGGGGACTCTGTGTCTCCTCCAGCCCCAGTGGCCACAGGGAGGCTGGGGTTGGGGGAGGGCCAGAGAGGGGACACAACACACAGAAGCGCCTGCCTGCACCCCAGCTGATACAACGCGGCCAGCCAGCACTACGCAGGTCAGGCGCAGGTCCCAGCTCCCCACGGGGTGCCTCCTCGTGTGATTTCAATTGCTTGCTGGGCCGCTAGTTATATATAACACATTTTAGGGTGTCCCAAGAATTATACACACACATTGATTAATTATAAAAGCAGACTTTATTAAAATACATTTCATTTTCAAAATTGAGCTACCAGCTGTTAAGTGTTTATATATTTTTGGACTCATCCGGTATATAAAATATCCATATAATTACTCTAATTTTTCCTTATCATATTTTGTTTATGTTCTCTGTTGATACTAATTCCTTACAGGAATAAATTATTATATTGAAAAATGAATAATTGAAAATAAACATCTAACTGCTATGTAATTTTATTTTCAGAGTTATTGTTCTTAAATTTGAAGTAAGCCAACCATTGATGTCATTTCATACACAGTACCTCCATTTTCATTGTTTTCCATTTACTAGCTATTCCATTTCTATCTTCAAATTAGAATCTCATGTATGACCTTTTTGCTCATACTTTCTAAACCTTCTTTGAATATACATGTATATCTTATCTATACAGCCATTTAGCCTTTGTCCTGGAGGCTATTAGTGGATTTTACGAGTTGTGATGAAACATTACAATCAGATTTACTTTATGAAAATGTAATTTAATTTAAATCAGTTGAAGGTTTATGATAAATTAAACATGGACAGAATGTGTGTATGGAACATTAATCTGAAGCAGTGAGAAAGCAGCTGTGTTTCCCTGGTCAGATAACTATAGTATTTATATTAATTTTCCCATGAACTGGAATGATTTGAATAGAAAATTCATTAGGTTTCATTAAAGAAAGAGGATGCCAAAAATGCTCTTTTATTTATTAATTTTAAAGTATATGTTACTTCACTCCCACATTTATCCAAAACCAGTAATATTTTAATGAAAGCATGTAAATAATGAAATTAAAAATATATAATGCCATTACACTACATGTACTTGAATGTTCATATATATGTATATATGAACTTTAAAAATGTAAAGACTTTATAATTATTTTTAATATATTTTATTGATTTTTTTTTTTTACAGAGAGGAAGAGAGAGAGAGAGTTAGAAACATCGATGAGAGAGAATCATCAATTAGCTGCCTCTTGCACACCCACTACTGGGGATGTGCCCACAACCAAGGTACATGCCCTTGACCGGAATCGAACTCAGGACCTTTCAGTCCTCAGGCCGATGCTCTATCCACTGAGCCAAAGCGGTTTCGGCAAGACTTTATAATTTTTAAATAAATATCATTCATCCCAGTGAAGAATTATGGTCCAATGGGAGCATACCTCAAAATTTATAAAATTCATTTCAACCCTGGTCCCATAGCTTGGTTGGTTGGAGTGTTATCTTGTACACCAAAAGGTTGTGGGCTAAATCTCCAGTCTAGGCACAGACAGGAGGTAGCTGATGGATGTTTCTCTCTCACATTGATGTTTCCTTCTCTCTCTCTCCCTCTTTTCATCTCTTAAAAAACAAAACAAAACAAAACAAAACAAAAAATCCACAATGCTGAAACCGGTTTTGCTCAGTGGATAGAGCATAGGCCTGTGGACTGAAAGGTCCCATGTTTGATTCCAGTCAAGGGCATGTACCTTGGTTGCGGGGACATCCCCAGTAGGGGGTGTGCAAGAGGCAGCTGATTGATGTTTCTCTCTCATCGATGTTTCTAGCTTTCTATCCCTCTCTCTGTAAAAACTCAATATAATATATATATTTTTTAAATTACACAATAAAAACACATTATCAGATGATGGTTAAAAATTCATTTCAATATACCATTGAAATATTTTGAATATTTTAATTGTACTCATACATATAGACATACATATAAATAAGAACACTTTCTAAAAATAGAATATATTACCAAGAAACCTGAAGATCATTCAGTTGGAATCTTTTCCTACATTTAAAGTAAAAGTGTTTATATCATAACACCAGACATTACTTCTGCTATAGTTTCTCTAGCTGAAACATACAAGAAACTCAAACAATAAAGATGAGAGAGCATGACGCATCTTAACTCAAGAATCCATCAGGATGGTTTACTTTAAGTCTTAGGCATAGTCACTTAGCCTGTAGCCAGTGGTGCAGAGAGTTTTGTGACTAGCTTCCATTCCCTAGGCCATTAGGATCACCTTACTGTAGGTAGCTTATGATGTGAAACACTCCACAGTGAAATACAGATGCTTGGTCTGACACAGTCTTTTCTTGTGGATTCTCATTTATTTATTTTTATCTGACATAGGTATTACTACTAAATCTTCCTTAAGTTACTATTGCAAGTATGTGAACCTTAGTCATAATAATGTATACTGTATACTTTAAGACAAATCCTATATGATAAAAGGCTAATATTCAAATAGACCGAATGGTAGAACAAATGAACAACCAGACAGTTGGTCGCTATGACGTGCACTGAGCACCAGGGGGTCATGTGCAGAACATGGCAGGCATCAGTCTTGGTGGAATGGTGGAGCAGGTGAGCAGGGGCACCAGACCAAGGCAGGGCCCTGGTCACTGTCATCAGGGTGAGCCTCTGATGGTTACTGAAAATTCTTTGCTCTCGTACATCGCAGTCCTGCCCTTTGCTCACACCTGCTGCTGGTGTCAGCCCTACTCTCACCTGCTACCGGCAGCAGTCCTGATCGCTCGGTGCTATCAGCAGTGGGAGTTGCGGCTGCTGCCCCAGTTGCCCTTGAGGGCTTCTTCACCTCCTCCTGCTCCTGAGGGGTGATTGGGACAGCAGTCGCAGCTCATACCTGCTGCTGGCACCTGCCCCAATCACTCCATGCCCCGTCAGTGCGTGAGAGCAAAGCCAGCGCCTTCAGCGTGTGGGAGCTGCAGCGGCTGGAGCCGCCTGCCAGTAGAATGAGGACCATGGGCCGGGCGGGGTTGAAGAGGATTTGCCAATACCCACCCCTGGCCCACTGAAGCCTTGAGGCCGTAGTTCCTTTCAAGGTGCACGAATTCATGCACTGGGCCCCTAGTCAATTATAAGAAACAATAATTATAAAAAAAAATTACACATGCTAAAATTTTGCTAAATTTTTAATATTGATATTATATATCCATATATTTTATACATTTAGGGACACTAGTGTTTAACATTTAAAAAAAATATATTTTTATTAATTTCAGAGAGGAACAGAGAAAGACAGAGAAGTAGAAACTTCAATGATTAAAGAGAATCATTGATCAACTGCCTCTTGTATGCCCCTCACTAGGGATTGAGCCCGCAACCCAGGCATGTGCCCTGACCGGAAATCCAACTGTGACCTGTTTGTTCATAGGTTGAAGCTCAACCACTAAGCCACTCTGGCCGAGCTAAGATTTTTAAAATAAAATTTGTTTTTTAAGAAATATTTTCATGAAAATCATGGGAATAACCTTTTAACTTCACCATTGTGTAACACAGCTCATTCTCACGCAAAGTAAAGGCAACATCCTCCCCATCTGGTGACAGATCCTCTAAATTAAAGGTAAATGTCTAAGAAATGAACAATCGTCAAGGAGATGGCATTACTAAAACAAAATTATTCACTTATGACAAACTGCACAAAAAATCTATACACTGTGTAATATTAAGTCTTGCTGATAGTCAAAGACTTATTAGTCATAACAAAAGCTGGATCCTCATGAAGTATTTTAAGACACTAAAATAAGGACATTTTATAATTTGTGGATCCAAATTAAAAATTTGGCAGGCATTTCTTTGTTTCCAGAATGCTTGTGTACATAATATTTAAATATTAGTAAATCAGTAATTAAGAAAAAGTATGCTTATAAGTTAACAATATTGCATAATTTAACTATTTTAATTAATGTTATTTTTTAAATGCTGCTTTTCTACAACTCTCAATTACTTTAGAATTTAGTGTCGGTAGTATAAACTCATTAACATTTTATTGTGTTTCCACAAACAGCATTTATATTTTAATGTAGCATTAAGTTATATCTTTTAACATATATGGAAAAAATTTGTTATACTTTTTTAATAGTATTTATTGTAGGGGGATTTTAGAAACATAAACTTGTAATATTTTATGTACTTAAAAATGCTTCCAATTGTTTCAAACTTAAATATGTTGCTCTTACAAATGCCAGTCAATTTTTATTATTTCAGATGATTGCCAAATGTATTAACATTTTCATGTATGACTTCTTTTTACCCCACA